>NC_089009.1:600000-894656 GCF_963932015.1 Anas acuta | reverse complement strand
GATCCTCTGGGAAACTGTGTCAAAAGCCTTGCTGAAATCCAAAAATATCACATCAGCTGGTTTCCCTTGGTCAACTAGATGGGTGATTTTATCATAAAAGGAAACCAAATTTGTTAGGCAGGACCTACCCCTCATGAACCCATGTTGGCTGGGAACAATGACAACGCTGTTCCCCAGGTCCGCTTAAGTAACTTCAAAAATCATATTCTCTATAATTTTACCAAACAGTTCGCGCAGGCTGGGCGAGCAGGTGGGGCACTCTCACCACTCTTTTGCAGCGGTCTTTCCCATCAGTACTAGTAACCTGCTTGCAAAGTGCCTGGCCATGGTATCAAACAGGCAGAAAACCATGGTTTCTGTATCTCTTGCGGCCAGTCCAGCTGCAGTCACCAATATAGCTATTCAAACGGAGGGCTTGGGGAAACACACCGCCGTCCAGGTCTTGGAGAGGCAGGTGACCTGTTCTCTGAAAACACCAGTGATAGGACCGCGGGAATGGCGTTAAGCAGGGGAAGTTTAGTCTGGACATCAGGAAGAGGTTCTTCATGAAGGCGGTGGTTGCACACTGGAACAGGCTCCTCAGGGATCAGTCACTGCAACAGTCCTGCCTGAATTTAAAAAGCGATTGGACTGTGCACTTAGTCACAGGGTCTAAACTTCTGGGCAGACCTGTGCGGTGCCAGGAGTTGGACTTGATGATCCTTATGGGTCCCTTCCAACTCAGGATACTCAATTATTCTATGATGTTATGAAATTGGCTGGAAAGCTGTGCAGATGAAATGGATCTGGGGGTTTTGCTCAACGCTCACCTGAACATGAGCCAGCAGTGTGCCCAAGTGGCCAAGAATGCCAATGACATCCTGGCCTGTATCAGACATAGCATGGCCAGTAGGATCAGAGAGGTGATTGTACCCCTGTACGTTGCCCTGGAGAGGCTGCACCTCAAGTACTGTGTTCAATTTTGGGCCAGGATGTGCAGGAGAAGGAGGTGTGCTGGGAGTGGGAGCCCTCTCTGCAGCATTTAGGCAGGTGAAAAAGAGCCAAAAAGGCAACCGAGACAGTGACCATATTGTGCGAAAGAACTAAAGGGAAAGTGAAACCCAGACAGGGAAAGAAGTGGGCTCGGGTCCCCCCTGCCCCATGGCAGCACATTTGCCAGGCCCAGGGGGGAGAGCCCCCAGCAGCCCCGCGGGATCCTACCTGAACCCAGCTGGAGGAGGAGCAGAGTGACGAGGGACGTTAGGAGGCCCCTGGCATGGCCGCTGAGGCTGGGGAGGCTGCAGCCCTAGGGAAGACCCATCTGTGCTGAAGCAGGAGCAGGAGCTGGGGGCAAAAACAAGAGAGAGGGGACCAAGGGGCTGCAGGCACCACAGGCGGATGGGGAAGGAATCCCCCTAGGCCTGGACACAAATAGCCACAGCCAGCAGCGCCTTGGACAGGGTGCAGAGCCTGCACTTATATCACGGGCTGGGGGACACAGCAGGCAGCCCCCAGGGGTTCTTCTCATGAGGAGCCCCACCGACAGAGAGGTCCCTCACTGCACCCAGCAGAGCTGCAGAAAGCACAAGGCTACTCCCAACTTTCCTAACCTTTGCCCAACTCCTGGCAGCAGTAACCCTCTGGGAGCAATTTTCCCCCTTAGTTGATTGGAGCAAAGGGATTGGAGGCTGCAGGGTATGGGGAGCAACTGGGTGCCAAGTCCAGTGCTGCCACAGTTCGCTTAACGTTGTGTGGGCAAAGAGCAAGCCCTGCTTCTGGCTCCAATTAAGCAGTCACGGTAGAAGGTCAGCTCACATTGGCAGTGATCTTTTTCTAGAGCTTAGGTGGGTAATGAATCTTTACATCCTCTGGAAGGGAGGTCAGGCAATATGGGAGGGCTACAGAGAAAAGGTTTGTCTTTATAAGCAAAATATTTGTATGGCCAAAGCTGACTTCACATTGAACCTGAACAGTACTGTGATGGGTATTGAAATGGACTTAGAAAAATACTTTAACTCCAAAAGTAGGACCAGAAAAAACATTGGTCTGTTAACTGATGGGGATGGTGTCCTCACAAACAAGGACATCAACAACGCAGAGATGTTTAACACTTTCTTTGCCTTTGTCTTCAACATTGACAATGGGCACTGGGACCTGAGGTGCCATGTGTTGGAGTGTCATGACTGTGGGAATGATAAACTCCCAGCCAACCCTAAATTTTTGTGGGATTTCCTTCTACATATGGATGCATACAAGACTATAGGGCCGTATAGCATTAATCCTAGATTAATCAGAGAACTGGCAGATGTCATCAGGAAATCTAAATAAATTACTTTTGAAATATCCGTCAGAATCCAGAGAGGTCATAGAATCATAGAGTATCCCGAGTTGGAAGGGAGCCATAAGGATCATCAAGTCCAACTCCTGGCACCGCACAGGTCTGCCCAAAAGTTAGACCCTGTGACTAAGTGCACAGTCCAATCCCTTCTTAAATTCAGGCAGGCTTGGTGCAGTGACCACTTCCCTGGGGAGCCTGTTCCAGTGTGCAACCACCCCCTTCATGAAGAACCTCTTCCTGATGTCCAGACTAAACTTCCCCTGCTTAACGCCATTCCCGCGGGTCCTATCACTGGTGTTTACAGAGAACAGGTCACCTGCCTCTCCAAGACCTGGATGGCGGTGTGTTTCCCCGAGCCCTCCGTTTGAGTAGCTACATCTACACTATGGCCTAGTGGGTGACATTGGTGGTAGAGGGATTGTTGGACCACATGACCTTGGAGGTCTTTTCCAACTTGAATCTGATCAGCTGAACTTCTCTGATCAGCTGAAAGCTGAGACCACCTGCTGCCTCTGGATGTGGAGATTCCAAGAGCCTGAAGCCTCCTGCGGGCACAGCCTCTGCAGAGCCTGTGTGATGGGAGGCTGGCAGCTCTTTGGGTGCCCCCAAGGGCAGGGCAATGACACAGCTGAGACAAGTGGGCACCAGGCACCAGCTGGGGAAGTGAGGCAGCTGGAGCTTTGGTTCCTCCTAGTTTTGACTAACAGGACCAACACCAAGGAGCCGGTCTGCTGCAAGATGCCTTCCCAGGCAGCAAAGCCTCAGGACAGAAAGCACCAAAGCACCACAGCTCCCCGAACTGCACAATGTTCGAGGTTCCCACAGACCCAGTCCTTTCCAGTGCTTTCCCTGTCCTTCATGGGATGGATTCCACAGCATCCTGCCCTCCCCAAGCCCTCCCACAGCATCCAACTCAGAAAGCATCCCAGCCCTGCAACATCCTGGCCTCAGAGCATCCAAACACGAGAACAATTTCACTGCCCGCACCAGCAGACATGCTCCGGCTCAAATCCAGCTTCCACTGGACTTTTTTGCCCTGCCACTTCAAGTTTCCTGTTCTTTTGGAGGTATGCAGCTTCCTTCAATAATGATTTAAAATATTCACACGCTGGGATTTTCCATGTTCAGAACTTGATTTATTCATTTACAAGGAGTATTACTAACTCTTTTACATATAAATCCATGCTCTATACTTCATGCTTTAACACACAAAGCCAAATTCATCACTGGAGTTAGAGGCAGGTTTCCCAAAAATGAAGTAAAAGGGCTGCCTGAAGTCAGTACCCTCCACCAGCTGCCACAGGTCTCAGCGTGCAGGGAGAAACACAGGGCAGCCCCTGGCCCCACTGCCCCTCATTCCTGCAGTGCTCCTGCAGGTCTAAGGAGAGGTTATGCAGGAGTGGCTGGAGAAGGGCAGGAGCTCCCCAGGGCTGGGGACAGGGTCTACAGGGTGCTGTCCCTCAGGTACAGCTGGGCATTTGTCCCCAGAAAGAACCAGGGGCGCATGCTCTCCCCTTTCAGGAAGACATCTGTGAAAATGAAGATCTCGACCCCATTGTCAGCATTGATAAAAGACACCTGCCCCTGGGTACAGTCAAGACAGACCCAGATCCTCGTGGGGACAGGGGACAGGTACAAGGGGGTGGGAGGAGATGTGAGAGACATGAGCTCCCCCTCATAGTACTGCACAGCCCAGATCCCTTCTTCAGGGCTCATGTTGATCCACCCCTTCCTCTTCAACGATGCCCTGGCCACCCCCACAGCCAAACTTGAACACTTTCCCTTCTCCCCCTCTAGCTCCACCTCCCAGCAGTGCCTCCCCTCTCTGAACTCCTCACAGCCCAGAACGCAGCATCTAGTGTCAAATCTCTCCGGGGCTTTGGGCACCTGCTGCCGTTCAGTTTCTCGTCTCACACTGCTGTTGTCCTGAGACAGGACAAGCATGGGATGAGCCGTGTCTGGATCCAGGGTCACCCTCACTGCAGGGACAGAAGGAGCCAGGCCATCAAGGGCAGAGCTCAGCCCTGGGCAGGCTTTCCCCAGCTCAGGGCCAGGAGCTGCCCCACGGGGCAGGAGATGGGGCACCTCTTAGCTCCTGAACATGGCCCACCAGGGGTAGGAGGAGCACTGCAGAGGGCAACTCAACACACACCTACCTCTATTATGAGACAGCAGAAAATGTCTCCATGCTGGAAGGAGAGGGGAGAGCTGGTCACAGCCCATGGCTGGTGCCCAGTGGGTGTGGGCAGGGTGAGGGGCCAGCCCTGGGCTGCTCTGTCCCAGCTGCCCACCCTCCCCTGCACATCACCTTGACATTGCCCTTGGGCCCAAGCTCAGGAACACTCACCCTGCTCTGCAGCTTGTTCCCCTGGAAAAGAAAGCAAAAGCAATATCTGATGAGAGGGGAGAGCTTCTCGCCCCATGCCTGAACCCCAAACTGCTTTGTTATGGTACAGGATACTCACTGAGCTTTGCATCTTTTTTCTCTGCCAAACAAAAGCAAAAAGAAAGCATGATGGAAAGGGACATCTTGCCTTCTCAAAATGCCCACTGGTAGAACCCAAATTCCTTCATTTGAGGGATGGATCGGTACTCACCCTGCTCTTTGGCTAGTTCCCCTGCATAAGAAAAGCAAAAACACTTGGTGAGAGAGTACAGATTCTCATTACATGAGAACCCATTTTCTTTGGGTTCAGGGACAAAGACTCAGTCAGTCTTGAAGACTGGCGCTCTAGAAATGAGAAGAAAATCATGGTGAGAGGAAACAGCTTCCCATCCCATTGCGATGACCCCAAATACATTCATAGTTTGATGGAGACTTACCAGCCTTTGCACGGTATTCATCTGGAAAAGAAAGAGAAAATCCTTGGAGTGCTCTGTCCCAGCTGCCCACCCTCCTCTAAATATCACCTTGGCCTTGCCCTGGGGCCCAAGCACATGGACACTCACCCAACTCTGCTTCTCGTTCCGCTGGAAAAGTAAAGCAAAAGCAAGGCAGGATAAGAAGGGAGATCTTCTCATCTGACTGATGCTTATGGGAAAACATTGGGTTTACGAATGTAGACTTACCTAACTTTCGAACTTTTTTAATGGAAAAGGAAAGAGAAGTCAATGTGTGACCAGAAGGCAGTGCTTCACATTCCATGGCTACTCCCATAGCTAGACTCTTAAATATTTTTCTGAGGTAAGTGTGCACAGAGCACCTTCCTCCGATTTTGGGAGGGACTGGACTAACATGGAACAAGACCCAACTTTGAGCAAGGCTCATGCGTGTGGAGCCGTAAGGACAGACACTTGTGCAGCTCTCTGCACCGTGCCACCAAAACACAAGTGGAAGTGAATGGGGATGGGTGGAGGACGTCCCTGTCTGAGAAGCGTCACAGCAGAGCGGGGCAGCCCCGCATCTTGCTCCCTATCCCCACCTTGATCCCCGTTCCTTTCAGCCATCCCAGCCGTGTCCTGGGCAGCTCCAGCCCCAGAACTCCCCACTCCCACCCCAGGCTCCAGCTGCTCCTCCAGCACCCCCGAGCCACCAGCACACAAGCCCCCAGAGCCCACCCAGACCAGACCCTCCCGCACAGACACCACTTCCCCAGGGGCTGGGGACAGGGACTGCAAGGACTCACCCAGCTCTCGCCTCTGTGCCTCTGAAAAGCAAAGGCGGAGGAAGAGGTGGTGAGCAGAGCAGCTTGGTTGCTGGCTGGGAACATGTGCAGGGGGGCTGCGCCTCGCCACCAGCCCCACGCTGCAGCTGTGCTCCCTGGTTTCCCACCCAAGACAATCCTAAGGCCTTTGGCATCCCCAGGAGAACATTCCCTTCCTCCTCCTACGCACCTCCCTGGGCCAGGGCTCAGCCCTGCTCCAGACCCACGCGGGTCCCTGCAGAACACCTCCCTGCGCTCCACCCCTGCGCTGCCAGCTTACCTTGCTTTCGAAAGAGATAAACACCAAGGCCAATGGACACAGCCAAAATCATGAGGACCATCCAGGTCTCGGCATTGTGGAAGAAGGGAGCTGAGAAAAGGCACCAGGACAAGGGCTGCATTTCTATGCCCGCAGGTGGAAGAGCAAGTCCCAGACTTGTCCTGGGCTGGGACAAGTGCAGGGGCCAGGAACACCTCATCCTGACTGTGCCATTTGTACCTGAGATGTGCAGGGATGATTCCCGTTCCTGCTGGAGGCGGCTGTTCCTCACCACGCAGGACAAGGGCCCCTCCACGCTCCCGGTCACAATGATGGCGCCTTTGATTTCAAAGAGCCCCTCCTGGTCCTGGGAATGTGTCTGGGAGACCGAGGGCAGGTGCTGCCCGCGAGCATCCCTCCACAGCAGCTGCGGCTTCGGGTACCAGCTGGCCGATCGACACTGCACCCAGACGCCTCCGGCCTCGTAGCCCCCCAGGAAGAGGTGGGGGTCAGCGCCTGTGGCTGGGGGAAGAGCCCGTGGCTGGGGCTTGACATGGGGAGGGATTCATTTCAATTCAAAGGCCCCATCTACTCCCGTGCCAACACAGCCCTGCCCAGCCACTGCCTCAGGGGCTCAGGGACTGGGCGCTCCACGTACCCAAGTAAACCCCAAACCACCACGGCTGGTGCCAGAACAAGAGAGCAGGGCTGCAGAATGCCAATGCCCCCAAATCGCCCAGAAAACCCAGGTGCCAAGGTTCAGCACCTCCAGGCAGTGTCTCTGCACCAAGCTGTGCTGGTTCAAGTATCCCTGAGAGTTCCAGACATCATCTCAGGTCTCCCCCAGCAGAAAAAGCAAAATTGTTGACATCGAGATGCTCAGAGGTTTCTACCCAGGCACAGTGTTTGTTCCCATGGTTCGCACTGCTGAAGAAGCTGCTCAGCAGCCTGTGCCCAGTGCCCTCAAAGTTTCATGGGGGTAGAGTTCAAAGAGGCCACTGAGACTGAATGAAATCATTTCGTTCTTTCTGAATAAAAAGCCTGCAAGGGGCACAAGTGTGCTCCTTGCTGGACAAGTGCTCACAGAGAGAGGAGGAGAAGCCCCATCAGACTTAACTTTTTGAGAGGCCTCTCAGATGGCCATGAGGATGGGACAGGGTCCTGGGTGGGACTCAGGAACTCAGGGACACCTGCACCATCCCCTGAAAGCCTCACCCCAGCCACTAACCTGACACCTCCAGATGCACCGTTGCTTCATCATAAGCGTCACCATCTCCCACAGTGCAAATGTACACGCCATCATCTGAGGGTCTCAGCCCGGAGATTCGCAAGTCCAGGCTTCCAGCAGAGAGGCCATCTCTGACCAACTCTGTCCTCCCGACATATGCTTCCATCTGCTCCCCGTACAGGTCCTGTCCATTGTGGTAGTGGTGCACTGTCTCAGAGAACTTGTCCCGGATCCACCTGACCTCCAAGCTGCGAGCATCCCGGCGAGGGGACAAGTGGCAGGGCAGCACGACATCCTGCCCCACGGTGGCAGTGAGAGTCTGGCCTGGTCCCTCCACTCTGGACTGGGCTGGGCAATGGAGAAGGGCACAGGGAGTAGGTGATATTTTGCCATCATAAATTTAGGGTCAGTGAGTGACAAAAGGCGAGCTGTGTGTGACTTGGTGCGTGCTGTGTCCGCCTTGTCCTGTTGGATACCAGGGCAACAGGAGAGAGAGAGGGAGGATGTGCAGGAGAAGGAGGGGTGCTGGGAGTGGGAGCCCTCTCTGCAGCATTCAGGTAAATTAAGAAGAGCCAGAACATGCAGCTGAGGCAGTGCCCGTATTGCATGAAAGAACCAAAGGGAAAGCGAAACCCAATGGGGACTGAGCTGTGGGCTCAGGTTCCCCCTGTCCCACAGCAGCTCCCCTGCCCCATATCATCAAGTCTGTCAGTCCCAGGGGGGAGAGCCCCCAGCAGCCCCGCAGGATCCTACCTGAGCCCAGCCGGAGGAGGAGCAGAGTGACGAGGGAAGTCAGGAGGCCCCTGGCATGGCTGGTGAGGCTGGGGTGGCCGCAGCCCCAGGGGAGAACCATCTGTGCTGCAGTGGGAGCAGGAACTGGGGGCAAAAACAAGAGAAGAGAGAGGGGACTCAGGGGCTTCAGGCACTGCAGGCAGATGGGGAAGGAGTCCCCCTAGGCCTGGACACAAAGAGCCACAGCCAGCAGCACCTTGGGCAGGGCGCAGAGCCTGCGCTTATCACGGGCTGGGGGACACAGCAGGCAGCCCCCAGGGGTTCTTCTCCAAAGGAGCCCCACCAACGGAGAGGTCCCTCACGGCACCCAGTCGAGCTGTGGAAAGCACAAGGCTACGCCCAAGTTCCCTAACCTTTGCCCAACTCCTGGCAGCAATAACCCTCTGGGAGCAATTTTCCCCCTTAGTTGATGGGAGCCAATGGCTCCAGAGCAGAGAGGGATTGGAGGCTGCATGGTATAGGGAGCAACTGGGTGCCAAGTCCAGTGCTGCCACAGTTTACTTTACGTTGTATGGGCAAAGAGCAAGCCCTGCTCCTGGCTCCAATTAAGCAGTCACGGTAGAAGGTCAGCTCACATTGGCAGTGATCTTTTTCTAGAGCTTAGGTGGGTAATGAATCTTTACATCCTCTGGAAGGGAGGTCAGGCAATATGGGAGGGCTACAGAGAAAAGGTTTGTCTTTATAAGCAAAAAATTTGTACAGCCAAAGCTGACTTCACGTTGAACCTGAACAGTACTGTGATGGGTGTTGAAATGGACTTAGAAAAAAATTTTAACTCCAAAAGTAGGACCAGAAAAAACATTGGTCTGTTAACTGATGGGGATGGTGTCCTCACAAACAAGGACATTGACAACGCAGAGATGTTTAACACTTTCTTTGCCTTTGTCTTCATCATTGACAATGGGACCTGAGGTGCCATGCATTGGAGTCGTGACTGTGGGAATGATAAACTCCCAGCCAACCCTAAATTTTTGTGGGATTTGCTTCTACATGTGGATGCATACAAGACTATAGGATTAATCCTAGAGTACTCAGAGAACTGGCAGATGTCATCAGGAAATCTAAATAAATTACTTTTGAAATATCCTTCGGAATCCAGAGAGGTCATAAAATCATAGAATATCCTGAGTTGGAAGGGAGCCATAAGGATCATCAAGTCCAACTCCTGGCACCGCACGGGTCTGCCCAAAAGTTAGACCCTGTGACTAAGTGCACAATCCAATCACTTCTTAAATTCAGGCAGGCTTGGTGCAGTGACTGCTTCCCTGGGGAGCCTGTTCCAGTGTGCAACCACCGCCTTCGTGAAGAACCTCTTCCTGATGTCCAGCCTAAACTTCCCCTGCCTCAGCTTAACACCGTTCCCGCGGGTCCTATCACTGGTGTTTACAGAGAATAGGTAACCTGCCTCTCAACTCCCCCTCGCAAGAAGGAAGTTGTAGACCTGTAGTGGGTTTACGTGGCAAGGTTTTGGTAGCAGGGGGCCATGGGGTGGTTTCTGCGAGAAGGATCTAGAAGCTGCCTCATGAAGCTTGACTGTGGAAGACCCCTGCCGGAGCAGATTCGGGGCCAGAGCTGTAGCCTGTTGAGAGGAGACCACGCAGGAGCAGGTGACCTGGCAGGAACTGCTGCCCATGGGGGACCCAGGTTGGAGCAGTTTGCTCCTGAGGGATGGACCCCGTGGTACGGACCCATATCTGGAGCAGTTCTGGAAGATCAGCTGCCTGTGGGAAGCCCACTCTGGATCAGTTCATCAAGGACTGTATCCCGTGGGTGGGACCCCACAGCACAGGGGACAAGAGTGACCGAGAAGGAGCGGCAGAGAAGAAGCGCTGTAGACTGACCATAACCCCATTCCCCTGTTCCCCTGCACCACTTGGGGAGAGGAGGTGGAAGAGGGTGGATGGGGGGGGGAAGGTGCTTTTGGTTTCTTTCCTTTGTTTCTCACCTCTCTAGCTTGTTAGTAATAAGCAATAAATCTTACTATCTCCCTATGCAGAGACTGTTTTGCCCGTTACAATAATTACTGAGTGATCTTCTTGTCCTTATCTCAACTTTTGAGCCCCTTTCATGGTATTTTCTCCCCATTCCTCTTTGAGGAGGGAGTGAGAGAGCAGCTGTGGTGGAGCTCGGCTGCCCACTCGAGCAGAACCAGAACAAGACCGTGATGAGGTCCCCCCTCAGCCTCTTCTTCAGGCTGAACAGGCCCAGTGCCCTCAGCCACTCCTCATACGTCTTCCCCTCTAGGCCCTTCACCATCTTTGCCGCCCTCCTCTGGACACTCTCCAACAGTTTAATGTCCTTTTTGTACTGTGGTGCCCAGAACTGCACAAACTATACTCAAGGTGAGGCCGCACCAGTGCAGAGCAGAGTGGGACAATCACTTCCCTCAACTGACTAGCGATGCTGTGCTCAATGCACCCCAGGATGCAGTTGGCCATCCTGGCTGCCAGGGCACACTGCTGGCTCATATTCAACTTGCTGTCAACCACAACCCCCAGATCCCTCTCCGTGGGGCTGCTCTCCAGCATCTCATCGCCCAGTCTGTACGTATAGCCAGGATTACCCCGTCCCAGGTGCAGGACCCAGCACTTGCTCTTGTTAAATTTCATGTGGTTGGTGATTGCCCAGCTCAAACCTGGTCAGATCACCCAATCTGTCCAGGTCTCTCTGCAAGGCATTTCCACCCTCAACAGAGTCCACAACACCTCCAAGTTTGGTGTCTTTGGCAAAATTTGCTCAGAACACCTTCTAGTCCTACATCCAAATCTTTTATAAAAACATTGAAGAGGACTGGCCCTAAAATGGAGCCTTGGGGGACCCCACTAGTGACCATCCGCCAGCCTGATGTGGCCCCATTTACCACAACCCTTTGAGCCCTGCCCGTCAGCCAATTGTTCACCCATTGTATGATGTTTTCGTTTAGTTGTATGCTGGACATTTTATCCAGTAGGATCCTCTGGGAAACTGTGTCAAAAGCCTTGCTGAAATCCAAAAATATCACATCAGCTGGTTTCCCTTGGTCAACTAGATGGGTGATTTTATCATAAAAGGAAACCAAATTTGTTAGGCAGGACCTACCCCTCATGAACCCATGTTGGCTGGGAACAATGACAACGCTGTTCCCCAGGTCCGCTTAAGTAACTTCAAAAATCATATTCTCTATAATTTTACCAAACAGTTCGCGCAGGCTGGGCGAGCAGGTGGGGCACTCTCACCACTCTTTTGCAGCGGTCTTTCCCATCAGTACTAGTAACCTGCTTGCAAAGTGCCTGGCCATGGTATCAAACAGGCAGAAAACCATGGTTTCTGTATCTCTTGCGGCCAGTCCAGCTGCAGTCACCAATATAGCTATTCAAACGGAGGGCTTGGGGAAACACACCGCCGTCCAGGTCTTGGAGAGGCAGGTGACCTGTTCTCTGAAAACACCAGTGATAGGACCGCGGGAATGGCGTTAAGCAGGGGAAGTTTAGTCTGGACATCAGGAAGAGGTTCTTCATGAAGGCGGTGGTTGCACACTGGAACAGGCTCCTCAGGGATCAGTCACTGCAACAGTCCTGCCTGAATTTAAAAAGCGATTGGACTGTGCACTTAGTCACAGGGTCTAAACTTCTGGGCAGACCTGTGCGGTGCCAGGAGTTGGACTTGATGATCCTTATGGGTCCCTTCCAACTCAGGATACTCAATTATTCTATGATGTTATGAAATTGGCTGGAAAGCTGTGCAGATGAAATGGATCTGGGGGTTTTGCTCAACGCTCACCTGAACATGAGCCAGCAGTGTGCCCAAGTGGCCAAGAATGCCAATGACATCCTGGCCTGTATCAGACATAGCATGGCCAGTAGGATCAGAGAGGTGATTGTACCCCTGTACGTTGCCCTGGAGAGGCTGCACCTCAAGTACTGTGTTCAATTTTGGGCCAGGATGTGCAGGAGAAGGAGGTGTGCTGGGAGTGGGAGCCCTCTCTGCAGCATTTAGGCAGGTGAAAAAGAGCCAAAAAGGCAACCGAGACAGTGACCATATTGTGCGAAAGAACTAAAGGGAAAGTGAAACCCAGACAGGGAAAGAAGTGGGCTCGGGTCCCCCCTGCCCCATGGCAGCACATTTGCCAGGCCCAGGGGGGAGAGCCCCCAGCAGCCCCGCGGGATCCTACCTGAACCCAGCTGGAGGAGGAGCAGAGTGACGAGGGACGTTAGGAGGCCCCTGGCATGGCCGCTGAGGCTGGGGAGGCTGCAGCCCTAGGGAAGACCCATCTGTGCTGAAGCAGGAGCAGGAGCTGGGGGCAAAAACAAGAGAGAGGGGACCAAGGGGCTGCAGGCACCACAGGCGGATGGGGAAGGAATCCCCCTAGGCCTGGACACAAATAGCCACAGCCAGCAGCGCCTTGGACAGGGTGCAGAGCCTGCACTTATATCACGGGCTGGGGGACACAGCAGGCAGCCCCCAGGGGTTCTTCTCATGAGGAGCCCCACCGACAGAGAGGTCCCTCACTGCACCCAGCAGAGCTGCAGAAAGCACAAGGCTACTCCCAACTTTCCTAACCTTTGCCCAACTCCTGGCAGCAGTAACCCTCTGGGAGCAATTTTCCCCCTTAGTTGATTGGAGCAAAGGGATTGGAGGCTGCAGGGTATGGGGAGCAACTGGGTGCCAAGTCCAGTGCTGCCACAGTTCGCTTAACGTTGTGTGGGCAAAGAGCAAGCCCTGCTTCTGGCTCCAATTAAGCAGTCACGGTAGAAGGTCAGCTCACATTGGCAGTGATCTTTTTCTAGAGCTTAGGTGGGTAATGAATCTTTACATCCTCTGGAAGGGAGGTCAGGCAATATGGGAGGGCTACAGAGAAAAGGTTTGTCTTTATAAGCAAAATATTTGTATGGCCAAAGCTGACTTCACATTGAACCTGAACAGTACTGTGATGGGTATTGAAATGGACTTAGAAAAATACTTTAACTCCAAAAGTAGGACCAGAAAAAACATTGGTCTGTTAACTGATGGGGATGGTGTCCTCACAAACAAGGACATCAACAACGCAGAGATGTTTAACACTTTCTTTGCCTTTGTCTTCAACATTGACAATGGGCACTGGGACCTGAGGTGCCATGTGTTGGAGTGTCGTGACTGTGGGAATGATAAACTCCCAGCCAACCCTAAATTTTTGTGGGATTTCCTTCTACATATGGATGCATACAAGACTATAGGGCCGTATAGCATTAATCCTAGATTAATCAGAGAACTGGCAGATGTCATCAGGAAATCTAAATAAATTACTTTTGAAATATCCGTCAGAATCCAGAGAGGTCATAGAATCATAGAGTATCCCGAGTTGGAAGGGAGCCATAAGGATCATCAAGTCCAACTCCTGGCACCGCACAGGTCTGCCCAAAAGTTAGACCCTGTGACTAAGTGCACAGTCCAATCCCTTCTTAAATTCAGGCAGGCTTGGTGCAGTGACCACTTCCCTGGGGAGCCTGTTCCAGTGTGCAACCACCCCCTTCATGAAGAACCTCTTCCTGATGTCCAGACTAAACTTCCCCTGCTTAACGCCATTCCCGCGGGTCCTATCACTGGTGTTTACAGAGAACAGGTCACCTGCCTCTCCAAGACCTGGATGGCGGTGTGTTTCCCCGAGCCCTCCGTTTGAGTAGCTACATCTACACTATGGCCTAGTGGGTGACATTGGTGGTAGAGGGATTGTTGGACCACATGACCTTGGAGGTCTTTTCCAACTTGAATCTGATCAGCTGAACTTCTCTGATCAGCTGAAAGCTGAGACCACCTGCTGCCTCTGGATGTGGAGATTCCAAGAGCCTGAAGCCTCCTGCGGGCACAGCCTCTGCAGAGCCTGTGTGATGGGAGGCTGGCAGCTCTTTGGGTGCCCCCAAGGGCAGGGCAATGACACAGCTGAGACAAGTGGGCACCAGGCACCAGCTGGGGAAGTGAGGCAGCTGGAGCTTTGGTTCCTCCTAGTTTTGACTAACAGGACCAACACCAAGGAGCCGGTCTGCTGCAAGATGCCTTCCCAGGCAGCAAAGCCTCAGGACAGAAAGCACCAAAGCACCACAGCTCCCCGAACTGCACAATGTTCGAGGTTCCCACAGACCCAGTCCTTTCCAGTGCTTTCCCTGTCCTTCATGGGATGGATTCCACAGCATCCTGCCCTCCCCAAGCCCTCCCACAGCATCCAACTCAGAAAGCATCCCAGCCCTGCAACATCCTGGCCTCAGAGCATCCAAACACGAGAACAATTTCACTGCCCGCACCAGCAGACATGCTCCGGCTCAAATCCAGCTTCCACTGGACTTTTTTGCCCTGCCACTTCAAGTTTCCTGTTCTTTTGGAGGTATGCAGCTTCCTTCAATAATGATTTAAAATATTCACACGCTGGGATTTTCCATGTTCAGAACTTGATTTATTCATTTACAAGGAGTATTACTAACTCTTTTACATATAAATCCATGCTCTATACTTCATGCTTTAACACACAAAGCCAAATTCATCACTGGAGTTAGAGGCAGGTTTCCCAAAAATGAAGTAAAAGGGCTGCCTGAAGTCAGTACCCTCCACCAGCTGCCACAGGTCTCAGCGTGCAGGGAGAAACACAGGGCAGCCCCTGGCCCCACTGCCCCTCATTCCTGCAGTGCTCCTGCAGGTCTAAGGAGAGGTTATGCAGGAGTGGCTGGAGAAGGGCAGGAGCTCCCCAGGGCTGGGGACAGGGTCTACAGGGTGCTGTCCCTCAGGTACAGCTGGGCATTTGTCCCCAGAAAGAACCAGGGGCGCATGCTCTCCCCTTTCAGGAAGACATCTGTGAAAATGAAGATCTCGACCCCATTGTCAGCATTGATAAAAGACACCTGCCCCTGGGTACAGTCAAGACAGACCCAGATCCTCGTGGGGACAGGGGACAGGTACAAGGGCTTGGGAGGAGATGTGAGAGACATGAGCTCCCCCTCATAGTACTGCACAGCCCAGATCCCTTCTTCAGGGCTCATGTTGATCCACCCCTTCCTCTTCAACGATGCCCTGGCCACCCCCACAGCCAAACTTGAACACTTTCCCTTCTCCCCCTCTAGCTCCACCTCCCAGCAGTGCCTCCCCTCTCTGAACTCCTCACAGCCCAGAACGCAGCATCTAGTGTCAAATCTCTCCGGGGCTTTGGGCACCTGCTGCCGTTCAGTTTCTCGTCTCACACTGCTGTTGTCCTGAGACAGGACAAGCATGGGATGAGCCGTGTCTGGATCCAGGGTCACCCTCACTGCAGGGACAGAAGGAGCCAGGCCATCAAGGGCAGAGCTCAGCCCTGGGCAGGCTTTCCCCAGCTCAGGGCCAGGAGCTGCCCCACGGGGCAGGAGATGGGGCACCTCTTAGCTCCTGAACATGGCCCACCAGGGGTAGGAGGAGCACTGCAGAGGGCAACTCAACACACACCTACCTCTATTATGAGACAGCAGAAAATGTCTCCATGCTGGAAGGAGAGGGGAGAGCTGGTCACAGCCCATGGCTGGTGCCCAGTGGGTGTGGGCAGGGTGAGGGGCCAGCCCTGGGCTGCTCTGTCCCAGCTGCCCACCCTCCCCTGCACATCACCTTGACATTGCCCTTGGGCCCAAGCTCAGGAACACTCACCCTGCTCTGCAGCTTGTTCCCCTGGAAAAGAAAGCAAAAGCAATATCTGATGAGAGGGGAGAGCTTCTCGCCCCATGCCTGAACCCCAAACTGCTTTGTTATGGTACAGGATACTCACTGAGCTTTGCATCTTTTTTCTCTGCCAAACAAAAGCAAAAAGAAAGCATGATGGAAAGGGACATCTTGCCTTCTCAAAATGCCCACTGGTAGAACCCAAATTCCTTCATTTGAGGGATGGATCGGTACTCACCCTGCTCTTTGGCTAGTTCCCCTGCATAAGAAAAGCAAAAACACTTGGTGAGAGAGTACAGATTCTCATTACATGAGAACCCATTTTCTTTGGGTTCAGGGACAAAGACTCAGTCAGTCTTGAAGACTGGCGCTCTAGAAATGAGAAGAAAATCATGGTGAGAGGAAACAGCTTCCCATCCCATTGCGATGACCCCAAATACATTCAGATGCAGATGGAGACTTACCCAGCCTTGCATTCTTTTCCTCTGCAAAAGAAAGAGAAAAGCAATGCATGATCAGAGGGGAAAGCTTCTCCTGCCATAGCTCCCATTGGAAGACATGAAGTTCTTTCCGTTGGGGAGGGACACTCACCCCGCTCTGCTTTCTGTTCCGCTGCAAAAGGAAAGCAAAGGCAATGCATGATCAGAGGGGACAGCTTCTCGTCATATGCCTGCTCCCATGGCTATGCCCCCAAATTTATTCTTCTTGGAAGTGGCCAAATATAACTTTGCTCCCAAAGGAGGGACCAGACTAATAGTGAGTGAAGTTCAGCTGTGAGCATGGCTTGTGCAAGCAGAACAGCCAGCACAGAAACTTGTGCAGCTTTCAGTACGATGCCACCAAAAGACAAGTGGAAGTGAATGGGGACGGGTGGAGGATGTCCGTGTATCGGAAGCGTCAGTGCCGAGCGGGGCAGCCCTGCAGCTCGTTCCCTGTCCCCACCTTGATGCCTGTTCCCTTCAGCCATCCCGGCCGTGTCCCGTGACCAGTGCAGCCCCAGCCCCAGCACTCCCCACTCCCCCATCAGGCTGAGGGGCCTGCCCTGGGCTGCTCTGTCCCAGTTGCCTTCCCTCCCCTGAACATCACCTTTGAGTTGCCGAGGACACTCACCCAGCTCTGCTGCTTGTTCCTCTGAAGAAAAATGAAAAAGAGGGGGAGAGAAAAGAAATGCCTGATGAGAGGGGAGAGCTTTACATTATATTGCTGGACCCCATACTCTTTGTTGTGGTGCAGGATACTCACCACGTTCTGTATCCTTCCTCACTGTCAGACAAAAGCAAAAAGAATGCATGACAGAAAGGGACAACTTCCCATCCCACACTGCCCACCAATAGGGCCCAAATTCCTTCATTTTGGGTAGGGACACTCACACAGATCTGCAGTTAGTTCCCCTGCATAAGAAAAGCAAAAACACTTGGTGAGAGAGTACAGATTCTCATTACATGAGAACCCATTTTCTTTGGGTTCAGGGACAAAGACTCAGTCAGTCTTGAAGACTGGCGCTCTAGAAATGAGAAGAAAATCATGGTGAGAGGAAACAGCTTCCCATCCCATTGCGATGACCCCAAATACATTCAGATGCAGATGGAGACTTACCCAGCCTTGCATTCTTTTCCTCTGCAAAAGAAAGAGAAAAGCAATGCATGATCAGAGGGGAAAGCTTCTCCTGCCATAGTTCCCATTGGAAGACATAAAGTTCTTTCCGTTGGGGAGGGACACTCACCCCGCTCTGCTTTCAGTTCCGCTGCAAAAGGAAAGCAAAGGCAATGCATGATCAGAGGGGAAAGCTTCTCCTGCCATAGCTCCCATTGGAAGACATGAAGTTCTTTCCATTGGGGAGGGACACTCACCCAGGATTGCTTTCAGTTCTGTTGGAAAAGGAAAGCAAAAACAATGCATGATCAGAGGGGAAAGCTTCTCCTGCCATAGCTCCCATTGGAAGACATGAAGTTCTTTCCGTTGGGGAGGGACACTCACCCAGCATTGCTTTCAGTTCTGTTGGAAAAGGAAATCAAAAACAATGCATGATCAGAGGGGAAAGCTTCTCCTCCCAAAGCTCCCATTGGAAGACATGAAGTTCTTTCCGTTGGGGAGGGACACTCACCCAGCTCTGCTTTCAGTTTCTCTGCAAAAGGAAAGCAAAGGCAATGCATGACCAGAGGGGACAGCTTCTTGTCATATGCCCTCTCCCATGGCTACACCCCCTTATTTATTCTTCTAGGAAGTGGCCAAACATAACTTTGCTCCCAAAGAAGGGACTAATAGCGAGTGAAGTTCATCTGTGAGCATGGCTTGTGCAAGCTGAACAACCAGCACAGAAACTTGTGCAGCTTTCTGTACGATGCCAACAAAAGACAACTGGAAATGAATGGGGATGTATAGGGGACGTCCCTGTCCTGGAAGCGTCAGTGCCGAGCGGGGCAAACCCGCAGCTCGCTCCCCGTCCCAACCTTGATCCCCGTTCCTTTCAGCCATCCCAGCCATGTCCCGTCCCCAGGGCAGCCCCGCAGTCCCCACTCCCCCATCAGGGTGAGAGTCCAGCCCTGGGCTGCTCTGTCCCAGTTGCCTACCGTCCCTTGAAATTTGCCTACATGTTGCCGAGGACACTCACCCAGCTCTGCTTCTTTTTCCTCTGAAGAAAAAAAAAAAAGACGGGGAGAGAAAAGAAACGTCTGATGAGAGGGGAGAGCTTTTCATTCTATTGCTGGACCCCATACTCTTTGTTGTGGTGCAGGATACTCACCGAGTTCTTTATCCTTCCTCACTGTCAAACAAAAGCAGAAATAATGCATGACAGAAAGGGACAACTTCCCATCCCACACTGCCCACCAATAGGGCCCAAATTCCTTCATTTTGGGGAGGGACACTCACCCAGCTCTGCATCTTGTTCCTCTGCATAAGAAAAGCAAAAATACTTGGTGAGAGAGTACAGATTCTCATTACGTGATGTGAGCCCATTTTCTTTGGGTTTGGGGCCAGACACTCACTCAGTCTTGCAGATTGCTGCACTGCAAATGAGAAGAAAAATGGCATGCTGAGAGGGAACAGCTTCTCATCACATTGCGACACCTCAAATCCCTTCAGATTTTGATGGAGACTTACCATCCTTCGCACGGTATTCATCTGGAAAAGAAGGAAAAAATCCCTGGAGTGCTCTGTCCCAGCTGCCCACCCTCCCCTAAATAGCACCTTCGCCTTGCCCTGGGGCCCAAGCACATGGACACTCACCCAACTCTGCTTCTTGTTCCGCTGGAAAAGGAAAGCAAAAGCAAAGCAGGATAAGAGGGGAGAACTTCTCATCTGACTGATGCTTATGGGAAAACATTGGGTATACGAATTCAGACTTACCTAACTGTCCAGCTTTTTAAATGGAAAAGGAAAGAAAAGTCAATGTGTGACCAGAAGGCAGTGCTTCACATTCCATGGCTACTCCCATAGATACACCCTTAATTATTATTCTGAGGTGAGTGTGCACAGAGCACATTCCTCTGAGTTTGGGAGGGACTGGACTAACAGGGAGCAAGGACCACTTTTGAGCAAGGCTTGTGCACATGGAGCAGTAAGGACAGACACTTGTGCAGCTCTCTGCACTGTGCCACCAAAACACAAGTGGAAGTGAATGGGGACGGGTGGAGGATATCCCTGTCCCAGAAGTGTCAGTGCAGAGCGGGGCAGCCCCGCAGCTACCTCCCCGTCCCCACCTTGATCCCCGTTCCTTTCAGCCATCCCGGCCGTGTCCCATGCCCAGGGCAGCCCCAGCTCCAGCACTCCCCACTCCCACCCCAGGCTCCAGCTGCTCCTCCAGCACCCCCGAGCCACCAGCACACAAGCCCCCTGAGCCCACCCAGACCAGGCCATCCCGCACAGACACCACTTCCCCAGGGACTGCAAGGACTCACCCAGTTCTCGGCTCTGTGTCGCTGAAAAGCAAAGGTGGAGGAAGAGGTGGTGAGCAGAGCAGCTTGGTTGCTGGGTGGGAACATGTGCAGGGGGGCTGCGCCTTGCCACCAGCCCCACGCTGCAGCCATGCTCCCTGGCCTCCCACCCAAGGCCCCTTGACTTCTCCCCTGCCTTCGTTGCCCAAGGCCGAGGCCCAAGACGATCCTAAGGCCTTTGGCATCCCCAGGAGAATATCCCCTTCCTCCTCCTACGCACCTGCCTGGGCCAGGGCTCAGCCCCACTCCACACCCAGGGGGGTCCCTGCAGAACACCTCCCTCTGCTCCATCCCTGCTCTGCCAGCTTACCTTGCTTTCGAAAGAGATAAACACCAAGGCCAATGGACACAGCCAAAAGCACGAGGACCAGAGCCAGAGCCACCTTCCAGGGCTGGGCGTTGTGGAAGAAGGGAGCTGAGAAAGTCACCAGGAAAAGGATTGTGTTTCCATGCCCATGTGTGGAAAAGCAAGACCCAGACTTCTCCTGGGTCGGGACAAGTGCAGGGGCCAGGAACACCTCACCCTGGCTGTGCCATTTGTACCTGCGATGTGCAGGGAAAATTTCCTCTCCTGCTGGAGGCGGCTGCTCCTGACCACGCAGGACAAGGGCCCCTCCACGCTCCCAGTCACGATGACGGCGCCTTTGATTTCAAAGAGCCCCTCCTGGTCCTGGGAATGTGTCTGGGAGACCGAGGGCAGGTGCTGCCCGCGAGCATCCCTCCACAGCAGCTGCGGCAGCGGGTACCAGCCGGCTGATCGACACAGCACCCGGACGCCTCCGGCCTCGTAGCCCCCCAGGGAGAGGTGGGGGTCAGTGCCTGTGGCTGGGGGAAGAGCGTGTGTCTGGGGCTTGACTTGGGGAGGGATTCATTTCAATTCAAAGGCCCCATCTACTCCCGTGCCAACACAGCCCTGCCCAGCCACTGCCTCAGGGGCTCAGGGACCGGGTGCTCCACGCATCCAGGTAAATTCCAAACCACCACGGCTGGTGCCAGAACAAGAGAGCAGGGCTGCAGAATGCCAATGCCCCCAAATCGCCCAGAAAACCCAGGTGCCAAGGTTCAGCACCTCCAGGCAGTGTCTCTGCACCAAGCTGTGCTGGTTCAAGTACCCCTGAGAGTTCCAGACATCATCTCAGGTCTCCCCCAGCACAAAAAGCAAAAGCAAATTGACGTCCAGATGCTCAGAGGTTTCTACCCAGGCACAGTGTTTGTTCCCATGGTTGGCACAGCTGAAGGAGCTGCTCAGCAGCCTTTGCCCTCAAAGCTTCATGGGGATGAGGTTCAAAAAGTTCAATGAGACTAAATGAAATCATTTCGTTCTTTCTGCATAAAAGCCTGCAAGGGGCACAAGTGTGCTCCTTGCTGGACAAGTGCTCACAGAGAGAGGAGGAGAAGCCCCATCAGACTTAACTTTTTGAGAGGCCTCTTAGACGGCCATGAGGATGGGACAGGGTCCTGGGTGGGACTCACAAACTCAGGGACACCTGTACCATCCCCTGAAAGCCTCACCCCAGCCACTAACCTGACACCTCCAGATGCACCGTTGCTTCATCATAAGCGTCACCATCTCCCACAGTGCAGATGTACACGCCATCATCTGAGGGTCTCAGCCCGGAGATTCGCAAGTCCAGGTTTCCAGCAGAGAGGCCATCTCTGACCAACTCTGTCCTCCCGGCATATGCCCCCATCTGCTCCCCGTACAGGTCCTGTCCATTGCGGTAGTGGTGCACTGTCTCAGAGAACTTGTCCCGGATCCACCTGACCTCCAAGCTGCGAGCATCCTGGCGAGGGGACAAGTAACAACGCAGCACGACATCCTGCCCCACGGTGGCAGTGACAGGGTGTCCTGGTCCCTCCACTCTGAGCTGGGCTGGGCAATGGAGAAGGGCACAGAAAGGAGGTGAGATTTTGCCATTGTAAATTTAGTGTCAGTGAGTATCAAAGAGCGAGCTGTGCATGAGTTGGTATGTGCTGCGTCCCCCGTGTCCCATGGGAAACCACCAGGGAAACAGGAGAGGGAGAGGGAGGATGTGCAGGAGAAGGAGGTGTGCTGGGAGTGGGAGCCCTCTCTGCAGCATTTGGGCAGGTGAAGAAGAGCCAGAAAGGGCAGCCAAGGCAGCACCCGTATTGCATGAAAGAGCCAAAGGGAAAGTGAAACCCAGTGTGGGCTGAGCTGTGGGTTTGGGTACCCCTGTCCCACAGCCGATCCCCTGACCCACAGCAGCATGTCTGCCAGTCCCAGGGGGGAGAGCCCCCAGCAGCCCCCAGGATCCTACCTGAGCCCAGCCGGAGGAGGAGCAGAGTGACGAGGGAAGTCAGGAGGCCCCTGGCATGGCCGGTGAGGCTGGGGTGGCTGCAGCCCCAGGGGAGCCCCATCTGTGCTGCAGCAGGAGCAGAAGTTTTGGGAGGACCTGAAGCAGAAGAGAGAGGGAACCAAGTGGCTCCAAGCACCAGAGGCAGATGGGGAAGGAGTCCCCTTGGGTTCAGGCACAAGGAGCCACAGCCAGCAGCGCCTTGGACAGGGCGCAGAGCCTGCCCTTTTATCACGGGCTGGGGGACACAGCAGGCAGCCCCCAGGGGTTCTTCTCCAAAGGAGCCCCACCAACAGAGAGGTCCCTCACCGCACCCAGTCGAGCTGTGGAAAGCACAAGTCTACGCCCAACTTTCCTTACCTTTGCCCAGCTCCTGGCAGCAATAACCCTCTGGGAGCAATTTTCCCCCTTAGTTGATTGGAGCAAATGGCTCCAGATCAGAGAGGGATTGGAGGCTGCAGGGTATGGGGAGCAACTGGGTGCCAAGTCCAGTGCTGCCACAGTTTACTTAACGTTGTGCGGGCAAAGAGCAAGCCCTGCTCCTGGCTCCAGTTAAGTAGTCACAGTAGAAGGTCAGCTCACATTGGCTGGGATCTTTTTCTAGAGCTTAGGTGGGTAATGAATCTTTACATCCTCTGGAAGGGAGGTCAGGCAATATGGGAGGGCTACAGAGAAAAGGTTTGTCTTTATAAGCAAAATATTTGTATGGCCAAAGCTGACTTCACGTTGAACCTGGACAATACTGTGATGGGTATTGAAATGGACTTAGAAAAACATTTTAACTCCAAAAGTAGGACCAGAAAAAACATTGGACTGTTAACTGATGGGGATGGTGTCCTCACAAACAAGGACATCAACAACGCAGAGATGTTTAACACTTTCTTTGCCTTTGTCTTCAACATTGACAATGGGCACTGGGACCTGAGGTGCCATGTGTTGGAGTGTCGTGACTGTGGGAATCATAAACTCCCAGCCAACCCTAAATTTTTGTGGGATTTGCTTCTACATATGGATGCATACAAGACTATAGGGCCGTATAGCATTAATCCTAGATTAATCAGAGAACTGGCAGATGTCATCAGGAAATCTAAATAAATTACTTTTGAAATATCCTTCGGAATCTGGAGAGGTCATAGAATCATAGAGTATCCTGAGTTGGAAGGGACCCATAAGGATCATCAAGTCCAACTCCTGGCACTGCACAGGTCTGCCCAAAAGTTAGACCCTGTGACTAAGTGCACAATCCAATCACTTCTTAAATTCAGGCAGGCTTGGTGCAGTGACTGCTTCCCTGGGGAGCCTGTTCCAGTGTGCAACCACCCCCTTCATGAAGAACCTCTTCCTGATGTCCAGCCTAAACTTCCCCTGCTTAACGCCATTCCTGCTGGTCCTATCACTGGTGTTTACAGAGAATAGGTCACTTGCCTCTCCAAGACCTGGACAGCGATGTGTTTCCCCGAGCCCTCCATTTGAATAGCTACATCTACACGATGGCCTAGTGGGTGACATTGGTGGTAGAGGGATTGTTGGACCAGATGACCTTGGAGCTCTTTTCCAACTTGAATCTGATCAGCTGAACTTCTCAGATCAGCTGAAAGCTGAGACCACCTGCTGCCTCTGAATGTGGAGATTCCAAGAGCCTGAAGCCTCCTGCGGGCACAGCCTCTGCAGAGCCTGTGTGATGGGAGGCTGGAAGCACTTTGGGTGCCCCAAAGGGCAGAGCAATGATCCAGCTGAGACAAGTGGGCACCAGGCATGAGATGGGGAAGTGAGGCAGCTGGAGCTTAGGTTCCTCCTAGCTTTGACTAACAGGGCAAATACCAAGGAGATGGTCTGCTGCAAGACACCTTTCCAGGCTGCAAAGCCTCAGGACAGAAAGCACCCAGCAAATGCCACTGCCAGAATCCGTCTTCCTGTGCAAAACTTTATTTGCCACAGTCTTGCTGCTACATCTTGCATGGATGTTCTCCAGAGGAGGGAACAAAGAGTTCCCTCACGCTGCAAGAGTCCCTACAGGAGCCCTGTGCAGGGCAAAGCCCAAAGCACCACAGCTCCCCGAGCTGCACTTTGTTTGAGGTTCCCACAGACCCAGTCTTTCCTGTGCTTTTCCCTGTCCTTCATGGGATGGATTCCACAGCATCCTGCCTCCCCCAAGCCCTCCCGCAGCATCCAACTCAGAAAGCATCCCAGCCCTGGAGCATCCTGGTCCCAGAGCATCCAACCACGCGAACAATTTCGCTGCCCCCCACAGTAGCCATGCTCCAGCTCAAATCCAGCTTCCACTGGACTTTTCTGCCCTGCCACTTCAAGTTTCCTGTTCTTTTGGGGGTATGCAGCTTCCTTCAATAATGATTTAAAATATTCACACGCTGGGATTTTCCATGTTCAGAAGTTGATTTATTCATTTACAAGGAGTATTACTAATTCCTTTACATTTAAATCCCTGCTATATACTTCATGCTTTCACAATCAAAGCCAAATTCATCACTGGAGTTAGAAACATGTTTCCCAAAAATGAAGTAAAAGGGCTGCCTGAAGTCACTACCCCGCAACACCTGCCGCAGGTCTCAGTGTGTTGTCCCTCAGGCACAGCTGAGCATTTGTCCCCAGCCAGAACCAGGGGCGCATGCCCTCCCCTTTCAGGAAGACATCTGGGAAAGTGAAGATCTTGACCCGGTTTTCAGGGTTTATAAAAGACACCTGCCCCTGGGTACAGTCAAGACAGACCCAGATCCTAGTGGGGACCGGGGACAGGGACAAGTGGGTGGGAGGAAATGTGAGTGACATGAGCTGCCCCTCCTTGTACTGCACAGCCCAGATCCCTTCTTCAGGGCTCATGTTGATCTCCCCCTTCCTCTTCACCAATGCCCTGGCCACCCCCACAGCCAAACTTGAATACTTTCCCTTCTCCCCCTCTACCTCCACCTCCCAGCAGTGCCTCCCCTCTCTGAACTCCTCACGGCCCAGAACGCAGCATCTAGTGTCAAATCTCTCCGGGGTTTTGGGCACATTCTGCCATTTACTTTGCCATCTCACACTGCTCTTGTCCTGAGACAGGACAAGCATGGGATGAGCTGTGCGTGGATCCAGGGTCACCTTCACTGCAGGGACAGAAAGAGCCAGGCCATCAGGGTCAGAGATCAGCCCTGGGCAGGCTTTCCCCAGCTCGGGGCCAGGAGCTGCCCCACGAGGCAGGAGATGGGGCACCTCTTGGCTCCTGAACATGCCCCAGCAGGGGCAGAGGAAGCACTGCAAAGGGCAACCCATTGCACACCTACCTCTATTATGAGACTGCAGAAAATTTCTCCATGCTGGAAGGAGAGGGGAGAGGTGGTCACAGCCCACGGCTGGTGCCCAGTGGGTGTGGGCAGGGTGAGGGGCCAGCCCTGGGCTGCTCTGTCCCAGCTGCCCACCCTCCCCTGCACATTGCCTTGACATTGCCCTTGGGCCCAAGCTCAGGAACACTCACCCAGCTCTGCAGCTTGTTTCTCTGGAAAAAGAAGCAAAAGCAATGTCTGATGAGAGGGGAGAGCTTCTCGCCCCATGCCTGAACCCCAAACTGCTTTGTTTTGCTGCAGGATACTCACTGAGCTTTGCATCTTTTTTCTCTGCCAAACAAAAGCAAAAAGAAAGCATGATGGAAAGGGACATCTTGCCTTCTCAAAATGCCCACTGGTAGAACCCAAATTCCTTCATTTGAGGGATGGATGGGTACTCACCCCGCTCTTTGGCTAGTTCCTCTGCAAAGGAAAAGCAAAAACACTTGGTGAGAGAGTACAGATTCTTATTATAGAGAAGAACTCATTTTCTTTGGGTTTGGGGCCAGACACTCACTCAGTCTTGCAGAATAGCGTGCTAGAAATGAGAAGAAAATCATGGTGAGAGGGAACAGCTTCCCATTCCATTGCGATGACCCCAAATACTTTCAGATGCAGATGGAGACTTACCCAGCCTTGCATTCTTATCCTCTGCAAAAGAAGGAGAAAAGCAATGCATGATCAGAGGGGACAGCTTCTCCTCCCATAGCTCCCATTGGAAGACATGAAGTTCTTTCCATTGGGGAGGGACACTCACCCAGCATTGCTTTCAGTTCCTCTGGAAAAGGAAAGCAAAAACAATGCATGATCAGAGGGGAAAGCTTCTCCTCCCATAGCTCCCATTGGAAGACATGAAGTTCTTTCCATTGGGGAGGGACACTCACCCAGCTTTGCTTTGAGTTCTGTTGGAAAAGGAAATCAAAAACAATGCATGATCAGAGGGGAAAGCTTCTCCTCCCAAAGCTCCCATTGGAAGACATGAAGTTCTTTCCGTTGGGGAGGGACACTCACCCAGCTCTGCTTTCAGTTTCTCTGCAAAAGGAAAGCAAAGGCAATGCATGACCAGAGGGGACAGCTTCTTGTCATATGCCCTCTCCCATGGCTACACCCCCTTATTTATTCTTCTAGGAAGTGGCCAAACATAACTTTGCTCCCAAAGAAGGGACTAATAGCGAGTGAAGTTCATCTGTGAGCATGGCTTGTGCAAGCTGAACAACCAGCACAGAAACTTGTGCAGCTTTCTGTACGATGCCAACAAAAGACAACTGGAAATGAATGGGGATGTATAGGGGACGTCCCTGTCCTGGAAGCGTCAGTGCCGAGCGGGGCAAACCCGCAGCTCGCTCCCCGTCCCCACCTTGATCCCCGTTCCTTTCAGCCATCCAGGCCATGTTCTGTCCCCAGGGCAGCCCCGCAGTCCCCACTCCCCCATCAGGGTGAGAGTCCAGCCCTGGGCTGCTCTGTCCCAGTTGCCTACCCTCCCTTGAACATCGCCTACATGTTGCCGAGGACACTCACCCAGCTTTGCTTCTTTTTCCTCTGAAGAAAAATAAAAAAGAGGGGGAGAGAAAAGAAATGCCTGATGAGAGGGGAGAGCTTCTCATTCTATTGCTGGACCCCATACTCTTTGTTGTGGTGCAGGATACTCACCGAGTTCTTTATCCTTCATCACTGTCAAACAACAGCAAAAAGAATGCATGACAGAAAGGGACAACTTCCCATCCCACACTACCCACCAATAGGGCCCAAATTCCTTCATTTTGGGGAGGGACACTCACCCAGCTTTTTATCTTTTTGTGCTGGAAAAGAAAGGTAAAAGCAATGCATGATCAGAGGGGACAGCTTCTCGTCATATGCCTGCTCCCATGGCTACACCCCCAAATTTATTCTTCTAGGAAGTGGCCAAATATAACTTTGCTCCCAAAGGAGGAACCAGACTAATGGTGAGTGAAGCTCAGCTGTGAGCATGGCTTGTGCAAGCTGAACAACCAGCACACAATCTTGTGCAGCTTTCTGTACGATGCCACCAAACGAGAGGTAGAAGTGAATGGGGATGGGTGGAGGACGTCCCTGTCCCGGAAGCGCCAGTGCCGAGCGGGGCAGCTCCGCAGCTTGCTCCCCGTCCCCACCTTGATCCCCGTTCCTTTCAGTCATCCACGCCATGTTCTGTCCCCAGGGCAGCCTCGCACTCCCCACTCCCCCGTCAGGCTGAGAGGCCAGCCCTGGGCTGCTCTGTCCCAGTTGCCCACCCTCCCCTGCACATCGCTTTCGTGTTGCCAAGGGCACTCACCCAGCTCTGCTTCTTTTTCCTCTGAAGAAAAATAAAAAAGAGGGGGAGAGAAAAGAAATGCCTGATGAGAGGGGAGAGCTTCTCATTCTATTGTTGGACCCCATACTCTTTGTTTTGGTGCAGGATACTCACCGAGTTCTTTATCCTTCATCACTGTCAAACAACAGCAAAAAGAATGCATGATAGAAAGGGACAACTTCCCATCCCACACTACCCACCAATAGGGCCCAAATTCCTTCATTTTGGGGAGGGACACTCACCCAGCTTTTTATCTTTTTGTTCTGGAAAATAAAGGCAAAAGCAATGCATGATTAGAGGGGACAGCTTCTCGTCATATGCCTGCTCCCATGGCTACACCCCCAAATTTATTCTTCTAGGAAGTAGCCAAATATAACTTTGCTCCCAAAGGAGGGACCAGACTAATGGTGAGTGAAGCTCAGCTGTGAGCATGGTTTGTGCAAGCTGAACAACCAGCACACAATCTTGTGCAGCTTTCTGTACGATGCCACCAAAAGAGAGGTAGAAGTGAATGGGGATGGGTGGAGGATGTCCCTGTCCAGAAGCGTCAGTGCAGAGCGGGGCAGCTCCGCAGCTAGCATCCCATCCCCACCTTGATCCCCGTTCCTTTCAGCCTTCCTGGCCGTGTCCCATGCCCAGGGCAGCCCCAGCCCCAGCACTCCCCACTCCCACCCTAGACTCCAGCTGCTCCTGCAGCACCCCCGAGCCACCAGCACACAAGCCCCCAGAACCCACCAAGCCCCGGCCCAGTCCCTCCCACAGGGACACCACTTCCCCAGGGGCTGGGGGCAGGGACTGCAAGGACTCACCCAGCTCTCGCCTCTGTGCCACTGAAAAGCAAAGGCGGAGGAACAGGTGGTGAGCAGAGCAGCTTTTTTGCTGGGTGGGAACATGTGGAGGGGGGCTGCGCCTTGCCACCAGCCCCACACTGCAGCCATGCTCCCTGGCCTCCCACCCAAGGCCCCTTGCTCCAGACCCAGGGGGGTCCCTGCAGAACACCTCCCTCCACTCCATCCCTGTGCTGTCAGCTTACCTTGCTTTCGAAAGAGATAAACACCGAGGACAATGGACACAGCCAAAAGCACGAGGACCAGAGCCAGAGCCACCATCCAGGGCTGGGCGTTGTGGAAGATTGGAGCTGAGAAAAGGCACCAGGAAAGGGGCTGTGTTTACATTGCCACAGGTGGAAGAGCAAGACCCAGACTTCTCCTGGGTCAGGACAAGTGTGGGGGCCAGGAACACCTCACCCTGGCTGTGCCATTTGTACCTGAGATGTGCAGGGATGATTCCCGTTCCTGCTGGATGCGGCTGTTCCTGACCACACAGGACAAGGGCCCCTCCACGCTCCCGGTCACAATGACAGTGCCTTTGATTTCAAGGAGCCCCTCCTGGTCCTGGGAATGTGTCTGGGAGACCGAGGGCAGGTGCTGCCCGCGAGCATCCCTCCACAGCAGCTGTGGCAGCGGGTACCAGCCGGCCGATCGACACAGCACCCGGACGCCTCCGGCCTCGTAGCCCCCCAGGGAGACGTGGGGGTCAGCGCCTGTGGCTGGGGGAAGAGCGTGTGGCTAGGGCTTGACTTGGGGAGGGATTGAGTCCCAAGGCAAAGATCCCATCTGCTCCCATGCCAGCCACAGCCCAGACCAACCATGGCCCCAGGGATTCTCAGACTGGGTGATCCACACACCCACCCTCATCCAAGACATCCCCAGCTGGTGCCAGAACCAGGGAGCATGGTGTACAATGCCAGTGGCCACAAATCACCCAGGAAACCCAGGTGCTGAGCTTCAGCACCTCCAGGCAGCTTCTCTGCACCAAGCTGTGCTGGTTCAAGAAGCCCCGAGACTTCCAGACAATGTCTCACGTCTCCCCCAGCACAAAAAGCAAAACCCAAAAGAGGTCCAGCTGCTCAGAGGTCTCTTCCCTGCTCCAGGCACTGTGTTTGGTAGCATCATAGGCACAGATGAAGGGGCTGCTCAGCAGCCTGTGCCCAGTGCCCTTAAACCATCATGGGGATGGTCTACACAAACACCAGTGAAAACTAACAACTATATCCTACCTATGGATCTCTCTTCCCAAATACTACCTCCATTTGCATGTCCATATTCCATGGTGTTTAATAGCCGAGACAGGAAAAAGAAACTTAAATTCTCCCCTGGAATTCCCGTTGTATTACCCCAGCCACAAACCTGACACCTCCAGATCCACCGTTGCTTCATCATAAGAATCAGCATTTTTCACAGTGCAGAAATACTGGCCATCATCAGAGGGTCTCAGCCCCGTGATTCGCAAGTCCAGGTTTCCAGCAGAGAGGCCATCTCTGGCCAACTCTGTCCTCCCGGCATATGCCCCCATCTGCTCCCCGTACAGGTCCTGTCCATTGCGGTAGTGGTGCACTATCTCAGAGAACTCATCCCGGATCCACCTGACCTCCAAGCTGCGAGCATCGCGTTGAGGGGACAAGTGGCAGGGCAGCACGACATCCTGCCCCACGGTGGCAGTGACAGGGTGGCCTGGTCCCTCCACTCTGAGCTGGGCTGGGCAATGGAGAAGGGCACAGAGAAGTGGTGAGATTTTGCCATTGTAAATTTAGGGTCAGTGAGTGAAAAGGGTGAGCTGTATGTGAGTTGGTGTGTGCTGTATCCCCTATGTCCCATGGGAAATGACTGGGGAGAAAGGAAAGGGAGAGGGAGGACGTGCAGGAGAAGGAGGTGTGCTGGGAGTGGGAGCCCTCTCTGCAGCATTTGGGCATGTGAATAAGAGCCAGAAAGGGCAGCCAAGGCAGCGCCCATATTGTGTGAAAGAATGAAAGTGAAAGTGAAACCCAGCAGGGCCGAGCTAAGGGCTCTGGTCCCCCCTGCCCCACGGCCACTCCCCTGCCCCACAGCAGCATGTCTGCCAGTCCCAGGAGGGAGAGCCCCCAGCAGCCCCACAGGATCCTACCTGAGCCCAGCTGGAGGAGGAGCAGAATGACGAGGGAAGTCAGGAGGCCCCTGGCATGGCCGGTGAGGCTGGGGTGGCCGCAGCCCCAGGGGAGCCCCATCTGTGCTGTAGCAGGAGCAGGAGCTGAGGGCAGAAGTAAGGGCAGAAGAAAGAGGGGACCGAGGGGCTTCAGGCACCACAGGCAGATGGGGAAGGAATCCCCTTGGGCCTGGACACAAATAGCCACAGCCAGCAGCACCTTGGGCAAGGCGCAGAGTCTGTGCTTATCATGGGCTGGGGGACACAGCAGGCAGCCCTAGGAGTTCTTCTCTAGGGAAGTCCCACTAAGAGGTTTCTCACCACACCCAGCCAAGATACAGGAAACACAGGGTTATGCTAAAATTCTGGATGTCCTACGCAGTTCCGGACAGCAGTAAAACTCTGGGAGGAGCTTGGACATTTGGGGGCTGGGAGCAAGAGGCTCCAGAGCGTAGCGGAATCAGAGGCTGCAGGGAAAGTGGCACAGCTGTGTGCTGTGACAGGGAACAAGGGAAAGCATGTCTATATTGCAGGTTTCAGCTAACCCAGGGACTATGTTATATATCAACCTCAAGGACAGGACTGAGTTAGGGAGTACGACGACAGGAGGACCCTAAAAGATTGAGATGGGGAACAAGGCAAAGGATGTTGATTCTGTAGTTCTTAGCTAACACAGTTGTGTGTTAACCACAAGGAGAGGGCAACCTGAATGATAAGGGAGTCAAAGACTGCATGCATAGATAATGAAGCCAGCAAGAACTGGCTTGACTGCTGACGTCTGTGAAAGAAAGGAAAGATCAGAAGTTTATCAGTGAGGAAGACTTCTGTCCTACATCAAAAGACCAGCAGAGTACACTGGACAACTGCCTGAGGACTCCAGTGTGCATGCAGATAGGGGTGGAAACCTATGTTAATGATTTACGGAGACCTGATGAATATGTAAGAGACTTGCAGGAAATGAAATGAATATGCATATATCCCATCAATATAAACACCCTGGCAGTAACCATTGGTGTGCAAGCTAGGAGGAGTGATCCCCCTTGCACTCAGCACTGTAATAAATGTACCTGCTTTATAACTCTTCAGGAGTTGTGAAGTTTGATTTCCATGCCTCAGTGCTGAGCGTCGTGCTGCCACCCTTTGCCCAGAGTGGTGCAGGCAAAGAACCAGCCCCACTCCTGGCTCTGCCCATCGCAGAGGAGGAAGAAATGGGCAGACCGTTTGCCCTCTGGCAAGAGAAGCCCTGTTGCAGCAGGGTGGGGGCTTGGGCATGGAAGTGGCTTCCGAGGACCAGAGGGGCAGCTTCTGCATGCATCCAGGATGATGACATGGATGACCTGTTCTTGAAGGAACTAAGGCATGCCTCCGGATCCGCTGCCCTTGTCATTAGGGGGAAAGATTCAAATGGCCAAAGCTCAATTAGAGTTGAAGCTGGACAAAACTGTGGGGGACAACAAAAAGGACTTAAAAAAATAACTAAACAGCGAAAATAGGACCGGAGAAGCCATTGGTCCATTATGTGATGGGGATGGTCTCCTCACAAACAGGGACATTGACAATACAGAGATGTTTAATGCTTTCTTTGCCTTTGTCTTCAACACTGATGATGGGCACTGGGACCCCAGGTGCCCTGAGCTGGAGGACCGTGAGAGCAGGAATGATAAACTCTCAGCAAATGCTGAATTAGTGTGGGATTTGCTCCTAGAGGTGGATACCATAGGGCCTGATGGGATTCATCCCAGAGTACTAAGAGAACTGGCTGATGTCATTATGAAATAAACAATTTTTGAAATATCCTTGGGAATCTGGAGAGGTCCCAGTGACTGGAAGCTGCCAAACTTTGCCCCAGTTTCCAAGAAGGGCAGCAAAGGAGGCCCTGGGAATTACAGGGCTGTCATTCTCACAGCAGTTGATGGTAAAGTTAGGGAGATTGCTCTGGGAGTGAGTGAAAAACACCTGAGGGACAATGCAGTCACAGCACACATGGTGAGGAGAAAGTTCTATATAACAAACTCAATTTCTTTTTATGACAAGGTCAGCCTCCTAGTTGGCCAAGAACAGCCATCTGAGATGATTTTTTGGATTTCAATCAAGATTAAAACATTGTTTCCAACCATACCCAGCCGGAAATAATGTCCAGCACAGACCCAGACAAATGCACGATACGCTGGGTCAACAATTGTCTGACAGGTGAGGCTCTGAGTGTTCTGCTAAACAGAGTGATATTAGGCTGGTGGCCAGTCACGAGTGGGGCTCTGCAGGCCTCAATTTTGGGGCCAGGTCTCGTCAATGGCAGCCCAAAGGGCCAAGCGTGCCCTGGGGTGTCTCAGGCACGGCACTGCTGGCCGGCTGAGGGAAGGGATCGTCCCGCTTTGCTCAGCCTGCTGTGGCCTTGCCTTGAGCACTGCGTGCAGCTGTGGGCACCGCAGCAGACGAAGGGCGTGAAACTGTGCGAGAACCTCCAAGGGAGGGCTACGAGGACGGCGAAGGCTCTGCAGGGCAAGGCGTGTGAGGAGCAGCTGAAGACGCTTGGTTTCTTGAGCCCAGAGCAGAGGAGACACAGGGGAGGCCTCGTGGCAGCCCTCAACTTCCTAATGAGGGCAGTGGAGGGGCAAGCTCCAGTCTCTGCTCTCTGGGGCCAGTGACAGGGCCTGAGGGAACGGCATGGAGCTGCCAACTGGACGCAGCTGCCCTCGCAAGGGAGGCTGATGAGGCATAGGCAGAGCCAGTAGCGCCCCTTCCCCGGCCATTTGACAGCAGCCCCTGGGGAGCGCAGTGAACAGGACGGGCAAAGAGTGTGTACCACGTCAGAAGGGCATGGTGCGGCAGGTCGTGCAGGCAGGGTGAGCAGGTGGGGCGCTCTTACTGCTCTTTTGCAGCGGTCTTTCCCATCAGTACTTGTAACCTGCTTGCAAAATGCCTGGCCATGGTATCAATCAGGCAGAAAACCATGGTTTCTGCAACTCTCGCAGCCTCTCCAGCCGCAGTCACTGATATAGCTACTCAAACGGAAGGCTTGGGGAAACACACTGCCATCCAGGTCTTGGAGTGGCAGGTGACCTGTTCTCTATAAACACCAGTGATAGGACCAGCGGGAATGGTGTTAAGCAGGGGAAGTTTAGGCTGGACATCAGGAAGAGGTTCTTCATGAAGGGGGTGGTTGCACACTGGAACAGGCTCCTCAGGGAAGCAGTCACTGCACCAGTCCTGCCTGAATTTAATAAGCAATTGGACTGTGCACTTAGTCACATGGTCTAAACTTCTGGGCAGACCTGTGCGGTGCCAGGAGTTGGACTTGATGATCCTTATGGGTCCCTTCCAACTTGGGATATTCTATGATTCTATGACGTTATGAAATTGGCTGGAAAGCTGTGCAAATGAAATGGATCTGGGGGGTTTGCTCAATGCTCACGTGAACATGAGCAAGCAGTGTGCCCAAGAGGCCAAGAATGACAATGACATGTTGGCCTGTATCAGACATAACATGGCCAGTAGGACCAGAGAGGTGATTGTCCTCCTGGAGAGGCTGCACCTCAAGCACTGTGTTCAGTTTTGGGCATCTCACTACAAGAAGAGCATCAAGGCCCTGCACTGCGTCCAGAGAAGGGCTACAAAACTGGTGAAGGGTCTGGAACACAATTCCAACAAGGGGCACCTGAGGGAATTGGGGTCTTTTAGTCCGGAGACAGCTCAGAGGAGACCTTATGGCTCTCTAAAACTACCTGAAAGGAAGCTGTGGGAGCTGGGGGCAGATAACTAGCAATAGAACAAGAGGGAATGGCCTCAAGTTGTGCCAGGGGAGGTTCAGGCTGGAAATGTGGAGACATTTGTTCTCAGAAAAAAAGATTAGGCATTGGAACGGGTTGCCCAGGGAAGTGGTTGAGTCACCATCCCTGGAAGTCTTTAAAAGATGTTTAGATGTAGAGCTTAGTGATATGGTTTAGCGGGGACTGTTAGTGTTAGGTCGGAGGTTGGACTCGATGATCTACAGGTCTCTTCCAACCTAGAAATTCTGTGATTCTATGATTCCTCCTAGCTTTGACTAACAGGACCAACACCAAGGAGACGGTCTGCTGCAAGACACCTTCTCAGGCAGCAAAGCCTCAGGACAGAAAGCACCCAAGAAATACCACTGCCAGACTCCATATTCCTCTGCAAAAATTTATTTGACACAGTCCTGCTGTGCCTTGATGTGCTCCAAAGGAGGGAGCAAAGAGCCCCCACAGGCTGCTCATGCTCAGCACCAGGCACAGAGCAAGGATCAACCCCAGCCTAGGAGGCAAAGGTGGCCTGCACTGGCCAGCAGCACACGGTGACCACATCCCTTGCCCTGGGGTCTGCAAGCAGTGCAAGCAGAGGGGAGTGGAGTATGGAGGGCTGCTGCAGCCCCTGTGCTGCCTGCTGGGCTCAGAGGCAGGGTAAGACCTGCGAATGCCAGCAGGGCTTGTGCCCCAGCACAGGAGTTGTGTGCAGGGAAGAGCCCAAAGCACCACAGCTCCCCGAGCTCCAGTTTGTTCGAGATTCCCACAGACCCAGTCCTTTCCTGTGCTTTCCCTGTGCTTCGTGGGATGGATTCCACAGCATCCTGCCTTCCCCAACCCCTCCCACAGCATCCAACTCAGAAAGCATCCCAGCCTTGCAGCATCCTGGCCCCAGAGCATCCAGCCACGCGAACAATTTCGCTGCCCCCCACAGTAGCCATGCTCCAGCTCAAATCCAGCTTCCACTGGACTTTTCTGCCCTTCAAGTTTCCTGTTCTTTTGGAGGTATGCAGCTTCCTTCAATAATGATTTAAAATATTCACACGCTGGGATTTTCCATGTTCAGAAGTTGATTTATTCATTTACAAGGAGTGTTACTAATTCTTTTACATCTAAATTCCTGCTATATACTTCATGCTTTCACACTCAAAGCCAAATTCATCACTGGAGTTAGAAACATGTTTCGCAAAAACGAAGTAAAAGGGCTGCCTGAAGTCACTACCCCCCACCATCAGCCACAGGTCTCAGCGTGCAGGGAGAAACACAGGGCAGCCCCTGGCCCCACTGCCTCTCATTCCTGCACTGCTCCTGCACGATGAAGGAGAGGTGATGAAGGAGTGCCTGGAGAAGGGCAGGAGCCCCCCAAGGGAGGGAAAGGGTCTACAGGGTGCTGTCCCTCAGGCACAGCTGGGCATTTGTCCCCAGCCAGAACCAGGGGCGCATGCTCTCCCCTTTCAGGAAGACATCTGTGAAAATGAAGATCTCGACCCCATTGTCAGCATTGATAAAAGACACCTGCCCCTGGGTACAGTCCAGACAGACCCAGATCCTCGTGGGGACAGGGGACAGGGACAAGGGCTTGGGAGGAGATGTGAGAGACGTGAGCTGCCCCTCCTTGTACTGCACAGCCCAGATCCCTTCTTCAGGGCTCATCTTGATCCACCCCTTCCTCTTCACCGATGCCCTGGCCACCCCCACAGCCAAACTTGAACACTTTCCCTTCTCCCCCTCTACCTCCACCTCCCAGTAGTGCCTCCCCTCTCTGAACTCTTCACGGCCCAGAACACAGCATCTAGTGTCAAATCTCTCCGGGGTTTTGGGCACCTGCTGCCATTTACTTTGCCATCTCACACTGCTCTTGTTCTGAGACAGGACGAGCAGGGGATGAGCCGTGCATGGATCCAGGGTCACCTTCACTGCAGGGACAAAAGGAGCCAGGCCATCAGGGGCAGAGCTCAGCCCTGGGCAGACTTTCCCCAGCTCGGGGCCAGGAGCTGCCCCACGGGGCAGGAGATGGGGCACCTCTTGGCTCCTGAACATGCCCAAGCAAGGGCAAGAGGAGCACTGCAGATGGCAACTTAAAACACACCTACCTGTATAGTGAGGCAGCAGAAACTTTCTCCATGCTGGAAGGAGAGGGGAGAGCTGGTCACAGCCCACGGCTGGTGCCCAGTAGTTGTGGGTTTTGTGAGGGGTCAGCCCTGGGCTTCTCTGTCCCAGCTGCCCACCCTCCCCTGCACATTGCCTTGACATTGCCCTTGGGCCCAAGCTCAGGAACACTCACCCAGCTGTGCAGCTTGTTCCCCTGGAAAAAGAAGCAAAAGCAATATCTGATGAGAGGGGAGAGCTTCTCGCCCCATGCCTGAACCCCAAACTGCTTTGTTATGGTGCAGAATGCTCACTGAGCTTTGCATCTTTTTTCTCTGCCAAACAAAAGCAAAAAGAAAGCATGATGTAAAGGGACATCTTGCCTTCTCAAAATGTCCACTGGTAGAACCCAAATTCCTTCATTTGAGGGATGGGTGGGTACTCACCCCACTCTTTGGCTAGTTCCTCTGCAAAAGAAAAGCAAAAACACTTGGTGAGAGAGTACAGATTCTTATTATAGAGAAGAACTCATTTTCTTTGGGTTTGGGGCCAGACACTCACTCAGTCTTTCAGATTGGTGCACTAGAAATGAGAAGAAAATCATGGTGAGAGGGAACAGCCTCCCATCCCATTGCGGTGACCCCAGATACATTCAGATGCAGATGGAGACTTACCCAGCCTTACATTCTTTTCCTCTGCAAAAGAAAGAGAAAAGCAATGCATGATCAGAGGGGACAGCTTCTCCTCCCATAGCTCCCATTGGAAGACATGAAGTTCTACAGGCTGGGAGAGGAATGGTTGGAGAGCTGCCAGGCAGAGAAGGACCTGGGAGTGATGGTGGACAGTCGGCTGAATATGAGCCAGCAGTGTGCTCAGGTGGCCAAGAAGGCCAACGGCATCCTGGCTTGTATCAGAAACAGTGTGACCAGCAGGGCTAGGGAGGTGATCGTCCCCCTGTACTCGGCTCTGGTGAGGCCGCACCTCGAGTACTGTGTTCAGTTTTGGGCCCCTCGCTACAAGAAGGACATGGAGGTGCTTGAGCGGGTCCAAAGAAGGGCGACGAAGCTGGTGAGGGGCCTGGAGAGCAAGTCCTAGGAGGAGCGGCTGAAGGAGCTGGGCTTGTTCAGCCTAGAGAAGAGGAGGCTCAGGGGTGACCTTATTGCTCTGTATAAGTACATTAAAGGAGGCTGTAGCGAGGTGGGGGTTGGCCTGTTCTCCCATGTGCCTGGTGACAGGACGAGGGGGAATGGGCTGAAGTTACGTCAGGGGAGTTTTAGGTTAGATGTTAGGAAGAATTTCTTTACTGAAAGGGTTGTTAGGCACTGGAACGGGCTGCCCAGGGAGGTGGTGGAGTCACCATCCCTGGAAGTCTTCAAAAGACGTTTAGATGTAGAGCTTAGGGATATGGTTTAGTGGGGACTGTTAGTGTTAGGTCAGAGGTTGGACTCGATGATCTTGAGGTCTCTTCCAACCTAGAAATTCTGTGATTCTGTGATTCTGTGATTCTGTGATTCTGTGATTCTGTGCGATTCTTTCCGCTGGGGAGGGACACTCACCCCGCTCTGCTTTCAGTTCCGCTGCAAAAGGAAAGCAAAGGCAATGCATGATCAGAGGGGACAGCTTCTCATCATATGCCTGCTCCCATGGCTACGCTCCAAAATTTATTCTTCTAGGAAGTGGCCAAACATAACTTTGCTCCCAAAGGAGAGACTAGACTAAGAGTGAGTGAAGTTCAGCTGTGAGCATGGCTTGTGCAAGCAGAACAACCAGCACAGAAATTGTGTAGCTTCCAGTACGATGCCACCAAAAGACAAGTGGAAGTGAATGGGGGTGGGTGGAGGATGTCCCTGTCCCGGAAGCGTCAGTGCAGAGCGCAGCAGCCTCGCAGCTTGCTCCCAGTCCGCACTTTGATCCCCGATCCCTTCAGCTATCCCGGCCACGTCCCGTGCTCAGGGCAGCCCCACACTCCTCACTTCTCCATCAGGGTGAGGAGCCAGCCCTGGGCTGCTCTGTCCCAGTTGCCTGTCTTCCCCTGAACATCGCATTTGTGTTGCCGAGGACACTCACCCAGCTCTGCTGCTTGTTCCTCTGAAGAAAAATAAAAAAGAGGGGGAGGGAAAAGAAATGCCTGATGAGAGGGGAAAGCTTTGCATTCTATCGCTGGACCTTATACTCTTTGTTGTGGTGCAGGATACTCACCACGTTCTGTATCCTTCCTCACTGTCAGACAAAAGCAGAAAGAATGCATGATAGAAAGGGACAACTTCCCATCCCACACTGCCCACCAATAGGGCCCAAATTCCTTCATTTTGGGGAGGGACACTCACACAGCTCTGCAGTTAGATCCTCTGCAAAAGAAAAGCAAAAACACTTGGTGAGAGAGTACAGATTCTCATTTCATGATGAGAACCCATTTTCTTCGGTTTTGGGGCAGACACTGAGTCTTGCAGATTGGTGTGCTAAAAATGAGAAGAAAATCATGGTGAGAGGGAACAGCTTCCCATCCCATTGCGATGACCCCAAATACTTTCAGATGCAGATGGAGACTTACCCAGCCTTGCATTCTTTTCCTCTGCAAAAGAAAGAGAAAAGCAATGCATAATCAGAGGGGACAACTTCTCCTGCCATAGCTCCCATTGGAAGACATGAAGTTCTTTCTGTTGGGGAGGGACACTCACCCCGCTCTGCTTTCAGTTCCGCTGCAAAAGGAAAGCAAAGGCAATGCATGATCAGAGGGGACAGCTTCTCGTCATATGCCTGCTCCCATGGCTACGCTCCAAAATTTATTCTTCTAGGAAGTGGCCAAACATAACTTTGCTCCCAAAGGAGAGACCAGACTAAGAGTGAGTGAAGTTTATCTGTGAGCATGGCTTGTGCAAGCAGAACAACCAGCACAGAAACTTGTGTAGCTTCCAGTACGATGCCACCAAAAGACAACTGGAAGTGAATCGGGACATACAGAGGACATCCCTGTCCTGGAAGCATCAGAGTAGAGAGGGGCAGCCCCGCACCTCGCTCCCCATCCTAACCTTGATCCCAATTCCTTTCAGCCATCCCGGCTGTGTCCCATGCCCAGGGCAGCCCCACACTCCTCACTTCTCCATCAGGGTGAGGGGCCAGCCCTGGGCTGCTCTGTCCCAGCTGCCCACCCTCCCCTGCACATTGCCTTGACATTGCCCTTGGGCCCAAGCTCAGGAACACTCACCCAGCTGTGCAGCTTGTTCCCCTGGAAAAAGAAGCAAAACAATATCTGATGAGAGGGGAGAGCTTCCTACTCCATGCCTGAACCCCAAACTGCTTTGTTATGCTGCAGGATACTCACGGAGCTTTGCATATTTTTTCTCTGCCAAACGAAAGCAAAAACAATGCATGATGGAAAAGGACATCTTGCCTTCTCAACATGCCCACTGGTAGAACCCAAATTCCTTCATTTGAGGGATGGATGGGTACTCACCCCACTCTTTGGCTAGTTCCTCTGCAAAAGAAAAGCAAAAACACTTGGTGAGAGAGTACAGATTCTCATTACATGACAAGAACTCATTTTCTTTGGGTTTGGGGCCAGACACTCACTCAGTCTTGCAGATTGGTGCACTAGAAATGAGAAGAAAATCATGGTGAGAGGGAACAGCTTCCAATCGCATTGCGACACCTCAAATCCCTTCATAGTTTGATGGAGACTTAGCAGCCTTTGCACGGTATTCATCTGGAAAAGAAAGAGAAAATCCTTGGAGTGCACTGTCCCAGCTGCCCACCCTCCTCTAAATATCGCCTTGGCCTTGCCCTGGGGCCCAAGCACATGGACACTCACCCAACTCTGCTTCTCGTTCCGCTGGAAAAGTAAAGCAAAAGCAAAGCAGGATAAGAAGGGAGAACTTCTCATCTGACTGATGCTTATGGGAAAACATTGGGTTTACGAATGCAGACTTACCTAACTTTCCAGCTTTTTTAATGGAAAAGGAAAGAGAAGTCAATGTGTGACCAGAAGGCAGTGCTTCACATTCCATGGCTACTCCCATAGCTAGACTCTTAAATATTTTTCTGAGGTAAGTGTGCACAGAGCACCTTCCTCCTATTTTGGGAGGGACTGGACTAACATGGAACAAGACCCAACTTTGAGCAAGGCTCATGCGTGTGGAGCCGTAAGGACAGACACTTGTGCAGCTCTCTGCACCGTGCCACCAAAACACAAGTGGAAGTGAATGGGGATGGGTGGAGGACGTCCCTGTCTGAGAAGCGTCACGGCAGAGCAGGGCAGCCCCGCATCTTGCTCCCTATCCCCACCTGGATCCCCGTTCCTTTCAGACATCCCAGCCGTGTCCTGGGCAGCCCCAGCCCCAGCACTCCCCACTCCCACCCCAGGCTCCAGCTGCTCCTCCAGCACCCCCGAGCCACCAGCACACAAGCCCCCAGAGCCCACCCAGACCAGACCCTCCCGCACAGACACCACTTCCCCAGGGGCTGGGGACAGGGACTGCAAGGACTCACCCAGCTCTCGCCTCTGTGCCTCTGAAAAGCAAAGGCGGAGGAAGAGGTGGTGAGCAGAGCAGCTTGGTTGCTGGCTGGGAACATGTGCAGGGGGGCTGCGCCTCGCCACCAGCCCCACGCTGCAGCTGTGCTCCCTGGTTTCCCACCCAAGACAATCCTAAGGCCTTTGGCATCCCCAGGAGAACATTCCCTTCCTCCTCCTATGCACCTCCCTGGGCCAGGGCTCAGCCCTGCTCCAGACCCACGCGGGTCCCTGCAGAACACCTCCCTGCGCTCCATCCCTGCGCTGCCAGCTTACCTTGCTTTCGAAAGAGATAAACACCAAGGCCAATGGACACAGCCAAAATCATGAGGACCATCCAGGTCTCGGCATTGTGGAAGAAGGGAGCTGAGAAAAGGCACCAGGACAAGGGCTGCATTTCTATGCCCGCAGGTGGAAGAGCAAGTCCCAGACTTGTCCTGGGCTGGGACAAGTGCAGGGGCCAGGAACACCTCATCCTGACTGTGCCATTTGTACCTGAGATGTGCAGGGATGATTCCCGTTCCTGCTGGAGGCGGCTGTTCCTGACCACGCAGGACAAGGGCCCCTCCACGCTCCCGGTCACAACGATGGCGCCTTTGATTTCAAAGAGCCCCTCCTGGTCCTGGGAATGTGTCTGGGAGACCGAGGGCAGGTGCTGCCCGCGAGCATCCCTCCACAGCAGCTGCGGCTTCGGGTACCAGCCGGCCGATCGACACCGCACCCAGACGCCTCCGGTCTCATAGACCCCCAGGGAGAGGTGGGGGTCAGCACCTGATGCTGGGGGAAGAGCCCGTGACTGGGGCTTGACTTGGGGAGGGATTCATTTCAATTCAAAGGCCCCATCTACTCCCGTGCCAACACAGCCCTGTCCAGCCACTGCCTCAGGGGCTCAGGGACTGGGCGCTCCACGTACCCAAGTAAACCCCAAACCACCACGGCTGGTGCCAGAACAAGAGAGCAGGGCTGCAGAATGCCAATGCCCCCAAATCGCCCAGAAAACCCAGGTGCCAAGGTTCAGCACTTCCAGGCAGTGTCTCTGCACCAAGCTGTGCTGGTTCAAGTATACCTGAGAGTTCCAGACATCATCTCAGGTCTCCCCCAGCAGAAAAAGCAAAATCATTGACATCCAGATGCTCAGAGGTTTCTACCCAGGCACAGTGTTTGTTCCCATGGTTGGCACAGCTGAAGAAGCTGCTCAGCAGCCTGTGCCCAGTGCCCTCAAAGCTTCATGGGGATAGAGTTCAAAGAGGCCACTGAGACTGAATGAAATCATTTCGTTCTTTCTGAATAAAAAGCCTGCAAGGGGCACAAGTGTGCTCCTTGCTGGACAAGTGCTCACAGAGAGAGGAGGAGAAGCCCCATCAGACTTAACTTTTTGAGAGGTCTTTTAGATGGCAATGAGGATGGGACAGGGTCCTGGGTGGGACTCAGAAACTCAGGGACTCCTGCACCATCCCCTGAAAGTCTCACCCCAGCCACTAACCTGACACCTCCAGATGCACCGTTGCTTCATCATAAGCGTCACCATCTCCCACAGTGCAAATGTACACGCCATCATCTGAGGGTCTCAGCCCAGAGATTCGCAAGTCCAGGCTTCCAGCAGAGAGGCCATCTCTGACCAACTCTGTCCTCCCGACATATGCTTCCATCTGCTCCCCGTACAGGTCCTGTCCATTGTGGTAGTGGTGCACTGTCTCAGAGAACTTGTCCCGGATCCACCTGACCTCCAAGCTGCGAGCATCCCGGCGAGGGGACAAGTGGCAGGGCAGCACGACATCCTGCCCCACGGTGGCAGTGAGAGTCTGGCCTGGTCCCTCCACTCTGGACTGGGCTGGGCAATGGAGAAGGGCACAGGGAGTAGGTGATATTTTGCCATCATAAATTTAGGGTCAGTGAGTGACAAAAGGCGAGCTGTGTGTGACTTGGTGCGTGCTGTGTCTGCCTTGTCCTGTTGGATACCAGGGCAACAGGAGAGGGAGAGGGAGGACGTGCAGGAGAAGGAGGGGTGCTGGGAGTGGGAGCCCTCTCTGCAACATTCAGGTAGATTAAGAAGAGCCAGAACATGCAGCTGAGGCAGTGCCCGTATTGCATGAAAGAACCAAAGGGAAAGCGAAACCGAGAGGGGGCCGAGCTGTGGGCTCAGGTTCCCCCTGTCCCACAGCAGCTCCCCTGCCCCATATCATCAAGTCTGTCAGTCCCAGGGGGGAGAGCCCCCAGCAGCCCCGCAGGATCCTACCTGAGCCCAGCCGGAGGAGGAGTAGAGTGACGAGGGAAGTCAGGAGGCCCCTGGCATGGCTGGTGAGGCTGGGGTGGCCGCAGCCCCAGGGGAGAACCATCTGTGCTGAAGTGGGAGCAGGAACTGGGGGCAAAAACAAGAGAAGAGAGAGGGGACCGAGGGGCTTCAGGCACTGCAGGCAGATGGGGAAGGAGTCCCCCTAGGCCCGGACACAAAGAGCCACAGCCAGCAGCGCCTTGGGCAGGGCGCAGAGCCTGCGCTTATCACGGGCTGGGGGACACAGCAGGCAGCCCCCAGGGGTTCTTCTCCTGAGGAGCCCCACCAACAGAGAGGTCCCTCACCGCACCTAGTCGAGCTGTGGAAAGCACAAGGCTACGCCCAAGTTCCCTAACCTTTGCCCAGCTCCTGGCAGCAATAACCCTCTGGGAGCAATTTTCCCCCTTTCTTGATGGGAGCAAATGGCTCCAGAGCAGAGAGGGATTGGAGGCTGCAGGGTATGGGGAGCAACTGGGTGCCAAGTCCAGTGCTGCCACAGTTCACTTAACGTTGTGCGGGCAAAGAGCAAGCCCTGCTCCTGGCTCCAATCAAGCAGTCATGGTAGAAGGTCAGCTCACATTGGCTGGGATCTTTTTCTAGAGCTTAGGTGGGTAATGAATCTTTACATCCTCCTGAAGGGAGGTCAGGCAATATGGGAGGGCTACAGAGAAAAGGTTTGTCTTTATAAGCAAAATATTTGTACGGCCAAAGCTGACTTCACGTTGAACCTGAACAGTACTGTGATGGGTATTGAAATGGACTTAGAAAAATATTTGAACTCCAAAAGTAGGACCAGAAAAAACATTGGTCTGTTAACTGATGGGGATGGTGTCCTCACAAACAAGGACATTGACAATGCAGAGATGTTTAACGCTTTCTTTGCCTTTGTCTTGAACATTGACAATGGGCACTGGGACCTGAGGTGCCGTGTGTTGGAGTGTCGTGACTGTGGGAATGATAAACTCCCAGCCAACCCTAAATTTTTGTGGGATTTGCTTCTACATGTGGATACAAGACTATAGGGCCATATAAGATTAATCCTAGAGTACTCAGAGAACTGGCAGATGTCACCAGGAAATCTAAATAAATTACTTTTGAAATATCCTTCGGAATCTGGAGAGGTCATAAAATCATAGAATATCCCGAGTTGGAAGGGATCCATAAGGATCATCAAGTCCAACTCCTGGCACCGCACAGGTCTGCCCAAAAGTTTAGACCCTGTGACTAAGTGCACAGTCCAATCACTTCTTAAATTCAGGCAGGCTTGGTGCAGTGACTGCTTCCCTGGGGAGCCTGTTCCAGTGTGCAACCACTCTCAGTGAAGAACCTCTTCCTGATGTCCAGACTAAACTTCCCCTGCCTCAGCTTAACACCGTTCCCGTGGGTCCTATCACTGGTGTTTACAGAGAATAGATCACCTGCCTGTCCTGCCCCTCGTGAGGAAGTTGCAGACCACGATGAGGTCCCCCCTCAGCTTCCTCTTCTTCAGGCTTGAACATGCCCAGTGCCCTCAGCCGCTCCTCATATGTCTTCACCTCTAGGCCCTTCACCATCACTGTGGCCCTCCTCTGGACACTCTCCAACAGTTTAATGTCCTTTTTGCACTGTGGTGCCCAGAACTGCACACAGTACTCAAGGTGAGGCCGCACCAGCGCAGAGCAGAGCAGGACAATCACTTCCCTCAACCGACTAGCAATGCTGTGCTCGATGCACCCCAGGACACGGTTGGCCCTCCTGGCTGCCAGGGCACACTTCTGGCTCATGTTCAACTTGCTGTCAACCACAACCCTCAGATCCCTCTCCGTGGGGCTGCTCTCCAGCATCTCATCGCCCAGTCTGTATGTATATTCAGGATTACCCCGTCCCAGATGCAGGACCTGGCACTTGCACTTGTTAAATTTCATGCGGTTGGTGATAACCCAGCTCTCCAATCTGTCCAGGTCTCTCTGCAAGGCATTTCCACCCTCAACAGAGTCCACAACTCCTCCAAGTTTGGTGTCTTTGGCAAATTTGCTCAGAATGCCTTCTAGTCCTACATCCAAATTGTTTATAAAATCATTGAAGAGGACTGGCCCTAAAATGGAGCCTTGGGGGACCCCACTAGTGACATTCCACCAGCCTGATGTGGCCCCATTTACCACAACCCTTTGAGCCCTGCCCATTAGCCAATTGCTTACCCATTGTATGATGTTTTTGTTTAGTTGTATGCTGGACATTTTGTCTAGTAGGATTCTATGGGAAACCATGTGAAAAGCCTTGCTGAAGTCCCAAAAGATCACATCAGCTGGTTTCCCTTGGTCAACTAGATGGGTGATCTTGTCATAAAAGGACACCGAATTTATTAGGCAGGACCTACCCCTCATGAACCCATGTTGGCTGGGAACAATGACAACGCTGTTCCCCAGGTCCACTTAAGTAACTTCAAAAATCATATTCTCTATAATTTTACCAAACACAGTTCTCACAGGCTGGGCGAGCAGGTGGGGCGCTCTCACCGCTCTTTTGCAGCGGTCTTTCCCATCAGTACTTGTAATCTGCTTGCGAAACGCCTGGCCATTTTATCAAACAGGCAGAAAACCATGGTTTCTGCATCTCTTGCAGCCTCTCCAGCAACAGTCACCGATGTAGCTACTCAAACGGAGGGCTTGGAGAAATACACTGCCATCCAGGTCTTGGAGAGGCAGGTGACCTGTTCTCTGAAAACACCAGTGATAGGACCCGCAGGAATGGCATTAAGCTGAGGCAGGGGAAGTTTAGGCTGGACAACAGGAAGAATTTCTTCACCAAGAGAGTGGTTGCACACTGGAACAGGCTCCCCAGGGAAGCAGTCACTACACCAAGCATGCCTGAATTTAAGAAGGGATTGGACTGTGCACTTAGTCACAGGGTCTAAACTTCTGGGCAGACCTGTGTGGTGCCAGGAGTTGGACTTGATGATCCTTATGGGTCCCTTCCAACTCAGGATATTCTATGATTCTATGATGTTATGAAATTGGCTGGAAAGCTGTGCAAATGAAATGGATCTGGGGGTTTTGCTCAATGCCCACCTGAACATGAGCCAGCAGTGTGCCCAAGTGGCCAAGAATGCCAATGACATCCTGGCCTGTATCAGACATAGCATGGCCAGTAGGACCAGAGAGGTCTTTGTCCCCCTGTACATTGTCCTGGAGAGGCTGCACCCGGAGAACTGTGTTCAATTTTGGGCCCCTCACTACAAGAAGTGCATCAAGACCCTGCAGTGAGTCCAGAGAAGGGCTACAAAACTGGTGAAGGGCCTGGAACACAAGTCTGACAAGGGGCACCTGAGGGAATTGGGGTCTTTTAGTCCGGTGAAATCTCAGGGGAGACCTTATGGTTTTCTAAAACTACCTGAAAGGAAGCTGTGGGAGCTGGGTGCAGATAACTAGCAATAAGACAAGAGGGAGTGGCCTCAAGTTGTGCCAGGGGAGGTTCAGGCTGGAAATGTGGAGAAATTTATTCTCAGAAAGAGTGGTTAGGCATTGGAACGGGTTGCCCAGGGAAGTGGTTGAGTCACCATTAGTGGAGGTCTTTAAAAGACGTTTAGATGTAGAGCTTAGTGATATGGTTTAGTGGAGGACTTTTTAGTGTTAGGTCAGAGGTTGGACTCAATGATCTAGAGGTCTCTTCCAACCTAGAAATTCTGTGATTCTGTGATTCCTCCTAGCTTTGACTAACAGGACCAACACCAAGGAGACAGTCTACTGCAAGACGCCTTCCCAGGCAGCAAGGCCTCAGGACAGAAAGCACCCAAGAAATGCCACTGTCAGACTCCATCTTCCTGTGCAAAAATTTATTTGCCACAGTCCTGCTGCTTCTGCGCCTTGATGTGCTCCAGAGGAGGGAACAAAGAGTCCCCTCAGGCTGCTCATGTTCAGCACCAGGCACAGAGCAAGGATAAACCCTGAACTAGGAGGCAAAGGTGGCCTGCAATGGCCAGCAGCACACGGTGACCACATCCCTTGCCCTGGGGTCTGCAAGCAGTGCAAGCAGAGGGGAGAGGAGCGTGGAGAGCTGCTGCAGCCCCTGTGCTGCCCACTGGGGCTCAGAGGCAGGGTGAGACCCGTGGGTGCCAGCAGGGCTTGTGCCCCAGCACAGGAGCCCTGTGCAGGGCAAAGCCCAAAGCACCACAGCTCACTGAGCTCCAGTTTTTTCGAAATTCCCACAGACCCAGTCCTTTCCTGTGCTTCTCCCCATGCTTCATGGGATGGATTCCACAGCATCCTGCCTCTCCCAAGCCCTCCCACAGCATCCAACTCAGAAAGCATCCCAGCCCTGCAGCATCCTGGTCCCATAGCATCCAACCACGAGAACAGCTTCGCTGCCCCCCATTGCAGCCATACTCTGGCTCAAACCCAGCTTCCACTGGACTTTTCTGCCCTGCCACTTCAAGTTTCCTGTTCTTTTGGGGGTATGCAGCTTCCTTCAATAATGATTTAAAATATTCACACGCTAGGATTTTCCATGTTCAGAAGTTGATTTATTCATTTACAAGGAGTATTACTAATTCTTTTACATCTAAATCCCTGCTATATACTTCATGCTTTCACACTCAAAGCCAAATTCATCACTGGAGTTAGAAGCATGTTTCCCAAAAACAAAGTAAAAGGGCTGCCTGAAGTCAGTACCCCCCACCATCTGCCGCAGGTCTCAGTGTGTTGTCCCTCAGGCACAGTTGGGCATTCGTCCCCAGCCAGAACCAGGGGCGCATGCCCTCCCCTTTCAGGAAGACATCTGTGAAAGTGAAGATCTTGACCCGGTTTTCAGGGTTTATAAAAGACACCTGCCCCTGGGTACAGTCAAGACAGACCAAGACCCTAGTGGGGACAGGGGACAGGGACAAGGGGGTGGGAGGAGATGTGAGAGACGTGAGCTGCCCCTCATTGTACTGCACAGCCCAGATCCCTTCTTCAGGGCTCATGTTGATCTCCCCCTTCCTCTTCACTGATGCCCTGGCCACCCCCACAGCCAAACTTGAATACTTTCCCTTCTCCCCCTTAACATCCACCTCCCAGAAGTGCCTCCCCTCTCTGATCTCCTCACAGCCAAGCACGCAGCACCGAATGTCAAATCTCTCAAGGTTGTTGGGCACCTGCTGCCATTTACTTTCCCATTTCACACTGCTCTTGTCCTGAGACAGGACGAGCAGGGGATGAGCCGTGCGTGGATCCAGGGTCACCTTCACTGCAGGGACAGAAGGAGCCAGGCCATCAGGGGCAGAGCTCAGCCCTGGGCAGGCTTTCCCCAGCACTTGGCCAGGAGCTGCCCCACGGGGCAGGAGATGTGGCACCTCTTGGCTCCTGAACATGGCCCAGCAAGGGCAGGAGAAGCACCGCGGAGGTCAACCCAGAGCACACCTACCTCTATTATGAGACAGCAGAAAAATTCTCCATGCTGGAAGGAGAGGGGAGAGCTGTTCACAGCCCATGGCTGGTACCCAGTCGGTGTGGGCAGGGTGAGGGGCCAGCCCTGGGGTGTTCTGTCCCAGTTGCCCACCCTCCCCTGAACATTGCCTTGATATTGCCCTTGGGCTCAAGCTCAGGAACACTCACCCTTCTCAGCAGCATGTTCCTCTGGAAAAGAAAGCAAAACCAATATCTGATGAGAGGGGAGAGCTTCTCACCCCATGCCTGAACCCCAAACTGCTTTGTTATGGTGCAGGATACTCACTGAGCTTTGCATCTTTTTTCTCTGTCAAACAAAAGCAAAAAGAAAGCATGATGGAAAAGGACATCTTGCCTTCTCAAGATGCCCACTGGTAGAACCCAAAGGCCTTCATTTGGGGGAGGGATGGGCACTCACCCAGCTCTGTGGCTAGTTCCTCTGCAAAAGAAAAGCAAAAACACTTGGTGAGAGAGTACAGATTCTCATTACATGACAAGAACTCATTTTCTTTGGGGTTGGGGCCAGACACTCACGCAGTCTTGCAGATTGTTGCACTAGAAATGAGAAGAAAATCATGGTGAGAGGGAACAGCCTCCCATCCCATTGCGATGACCCCAAATCCTTTCAGATGCAGATGGAGACTTACCAGCCTTTGCACGGTATTCCTCTGCAAAAGAAAGAGAAAAGCAATGCATGATCAGAGGGGAAAGCTTCTCCTCCCATAGCTCCCATTGGAAGACATGAAGTTCTTTCTGTTGGGGAGGGACACTCACCCCGCTCTGCTTTCAGTTCCGCTGCAAAAGGAAAGCAAAGGCAATGCATGATCAGAGGGGACAGCTTCTCGTCATATGCCTGCTCCCATGGCTATGCCCCCAAATTTATTCTTCTTGGAAGTGGCCAAATATGACTTTGCTCCCAAAGGAGGGACCACACTAATAGTGAGTGAAGTTCATCTGTGAGCATGGCTTGTGCAAGCAGAACAACCAGCACAGAAACTTGTGCAGCTTTCTGTACGATGCCACCAAAAGACAAGTGGAAGTGAATAGGGACGGGTGGAGGACGTCCCTGTCTCGGAAGCGTCAGTGCCGAGCGGGGCAGCCTTGCAGCTCGTTCCTTGTCCCCACCTTGATGCCTGTTCCCTTCAGCCATCCCGGCCATGTCCCGTGACCAGTGCAGCCCCAGCCCCAGCACTCCCCACTCCCCCGTCACGCTGAGGGGCCAGCCCTGGGCTGCTCTGTCCCAGTTGCCCACCCTCCCCTGAACATCGCTTTCGTGTTGCCAAGGGCACTCACCCAGCTCTGCTTCTTGTTCCTCTGAAGAAAAGTAAAGTTCCCCGTTCCTTTCAGCCATCCCGGCTGTGTCCCATGCCCAGGGCAGCCCCACACTCCTCACTTCTCCATCTGGGTGAGGGGCCAGCCCTGGGCTGCTCTGTCCCAGCTGCCCACCCTCCCCTGCACATTGCCTTGACATTGCCCTTGGGCCCAAGCTCAGGGACACTCACCCAGCTGTGCAGCTTGTTCCCCTGGAAAAAGAAGCAAAGGCAATATCTGATGAGAGGGGAGAGCTTCTGACCCCATGCCTGAACCCCAAACTGCTTTGTTATGCTGCAGGATACTCACGGAGCTTTGCATCTTTTTTCTCTGCCAAACAAAAGCAAAAAGAAAGCATGATGTAAAGGGACATCTTGCCTTCTCAAAATGTCCACTGGTAGAACCCAAATTCCTTCATTTGGGGGATGGATGGGTACTCGCCCTGCTCTTTGGCTAGTTCCTCTGCAAAGGAAAAGCAAAAACACTTGGTGAGAGAGTACAGATTCTCATTACATGACAAGAACTCAATTGCTTTGGGTTTGGGGCCAGGCACTCACTAAGTCTTGCAGATTGGTGTGCTAAAAATGAGAAGAAAATCATGGTGAGAGGGAACAGATTCCCATCCCATTGAGATTACCCCAAATACTTTCAGATGCAGATGGAGACTTACCCAGCCTTGCATTCTTTTCCTCTGCAAAAGAAAGAGAAAAGTAATGCATGATCATAGGGGAAAGCTTCTCCTGCCATAGCTCCCATTGGAAGACATGAAGTTCTTTCCGTTGGGGAGGGACACTCACCCAGCTCTGCTGACAGTTCTGTAGCAAAAGGAAAGCAAAGGTAAGCATGATCAGAGGGGACAACTTCTCATCCCATGGCTGCTTCCACGGGAAGACCCCGAGTTCCTTCATTTTGGGGAGGGACACTCACCCAGCCTTTTATCTTTTTGTGCTGGAAAAGAAAGGTAAAAACAATGCATGATCAGAGGGGACAGCTTCTTGTTCTTATACCTGCTCTCATGGCTACACCCCCAAAGTTATTCTTCTAGGAAGTGGCCAAATATAACTTTGCTCCCAAAGGAGGGACCAGACTAATAGTGAATGAAGTTCATCTGGGAGCATGGCTTTTGCAAGCGGAACAACCAGCACAGAAACTTGTGCAGCTTTCTGTATGATACCACCAAAGATCAAATGAGAGTGAATGCTGAAGGGTCTGTCCCAGAAGCATCAGTGCCGAGCGGAGCAGCACGGCAGCTCGCTCCCTGTCCCCACCTTGATCCCAGTTCCCTTCGGTCATCCCATCTGTGTCCCATGCCCAGTCCAGCCCCAGCCCCATCAAATCCCACTCCCCCATCAGGGTGAGGGGCCAGCTCTCGGATACGCTGTCCCAATTGCCCACCCTCTGCTGCACATCTCTGTCAGGTTGCCCTGAGGACACTCACCCAGATCTTCTGCTTGTTCCTCTGAAGAAAAAAAAAAATGGGGGGGTGAGGAGGGGGAAAGAAATGCCTTTTGAGAGGGAAGATTTTCTCATTCCAATGCTGTACCCCATACGATTTTGTTGTGGTGCAGGATACTCACCACGTTCTGTATCCTTCCTCACTGTCAGACAAAAGCAGAAAGAATGCATGACAGAAAGGGACAACTTCCCATCCCACACTGCCCACCAATAGGGCCCAAATTCCTTCATGTGGGGGAAGGACACTCACCCAGCTCTTCAGCTAGTTCCTCTGCATAAGAAAAGCAAAAATACTTGGTGAGAGAGTACAGATTCTCATTACGTGATGAGAGCCCGTTTTCTTTGGGTTCAGGGCCAGACACTCACTCAGTCTTGCAGATTGGCGCTCTAGAAATGAGAAGAAAATCATGGTGAGAGGGAACAGCTTCCAATCGCATTGCGACACCTCAAATCCCTTCAGATTTTGATGGAGACTTACCAGCGTTTGTACGGTATTCATCTGGAAAAGAAAGAGAAAATCCTTGGAGTGCTCTGTCCCAGCTGCCCACCCTCCCCTGCATAATGCCTTAGTGTTGCCCTGGGGCCCAAGCTCTGTGACACTCACCCAGCACTGCAGCTTGTTCCTCTGAAAAGGAAAGAAAGTAATGCAGGATCAGAGGGAAGTGTTGCTCAGCCCATGTTAGATCATGAACACATCCCATGACTGGGAAAATACTGCCTTGCTCCAAGGTGGGACCAAACAGTCATTTTGGCCCAGCTTTGTACAAGGCTCTCGTAGGTGGAACTGTAAGGACAGACTCTTGGGCAGCTCTCTGCACTGTGCCCAAGCGCAGGGATACTCACCGAGTTTGGCAGCCAGTTCCACTGGAAAAGAAAGAGAAAAGCAGTTCATGAGGAGGAAGGAGAGATTCTTTGACCCTTTGAGCCCTGCAGCTCGCTCCCCGTCCCCACCTTGATCCCCGTTCCTTTCAGCCATCTCGGCCGTGTCCCGTGCCCAGGGCAGCCCCAGCCCCAGCACTCCCCACTCCCACCCCAGGCTCCAGCTGCTCCTCCAGCACCCCCGAGCCACCAGCACACAACCCCCAGAACCCACCCAGCCCAGGCCCTCCCGCAGGGACACCACTTCCCCAGGGGCTGGGGGCAGGGACTGCAAGGACTCTCCCAGCTCCTGACTCTGTGTTGCTGAAACACAAAGGCGGAGGAACAGGTGGTGAGCAGAGCAGCTTGGTTGCTGGGTGGGAACATGTGCAGGGGGGCTGCGCCTTGCCACCAGCCCCACGCTGCAGCCATGCTCCCTGGCCTCCCACCCAAGAGGATCCTAAGGCCTTTGGCATCCCCAGGAGAACATTCCCTTCCTCCTCCTATGCACCTCCCTGGGCCAGGGCTCAGCCCCGCTCCAGATCCAGGGGGGTCCCTGCAGAACACCTCCCTGCGCTCCATCCCTGCGCTGCCAGCTTACCTTGCTTTCGATAGAGATAAACACCAAAGCGAATGGTTGCAGCTGATACCACGAGGACCAGAGCCACCTTGTAGGGCCTGTTTTTTTCGAAGAAGGGAGCTGTCAAAAGGCACCAAGAAAAGGACTGTATTTCCATGCCCGCAGGTGGAAAAGCAAGACTCAGACTTCACCCGGCCCGGAGCCAGGAACACCTCATGCTGGCTGTGCTATTTGTACCTGCGATATGCAGGGATGATGCCCACTCCTTCAGGAAGCGGCTGCTCCTGACCACGCAGGACAAGGACAAGGGCCACTCCACACTCCAGGTCATGATGATGGTGCCTTGGATTTCATAGAATCTTAGAATCACACAATAATATATTATCTTGGGCTGGAACAGACCTCAAGGACCATCTAGTTACAGCCCCCCACCTAGTTACACCCCAATGAAGTCACCCTGGAGCCTTCGCTTCTGTAGGCTGAACATCCCCAGCTCTCACAGCCTTTCTTTGTAGGAGAGATGCTCCAACCCCTTGATCATCTTCACGGCCCTCCCCTGAACCTGTTCTAAGAGCTCCACATCCTGCTTGTGCTGGGGGCTCCAGACCTGGACACAATACTCCAGGTGAGGCCTCATGAGAGCAGAGCAGAGGGGGCCAATCCCCTCCCTCGAGCTGCTCACATTCCTCCGTTGATGCAACCCAGGATGCAGTTGGCTTTCTGGGCTGGAAACACACACTGCCAGCTCATGTTGAGCTTTTTATTCATCAGGACCCCACGTCCTTCTCTGCAGAGCTGCTCTCAATGAGTTCCTCACCTAGTCTGTACTCATGTCTGGGATTGCCTCAGCCCAGGTGCAGCAACTTGCACTTGGCCTTTTTGAACCTCATTTGGTTCACATAGGCCCACTTCTCAAGCTTATTCAGGACCTTTTGGATGACATCCCTTCCTTCCATAGTATCCACTGCACCACTCAGCTTGGTATCATCTGCAAGACGCGTTTCAAAGAGTCCCTCCTGGTCCTGGGAATGTGTCTGGGAGACCGAGGGCAGGTGCTGCCCACGAGCATCCCTCCACAGCAGCTGCGGCAGCGGGTACCAGCCGGCCGATTGACACAGCACCCGGACACCTCCGGCCTCGTAGCCCCCCAGGGAGAGGTGGGGGTCAGCGCCTGTGGCTGGGGGAAGAGCGCGTGGCTGGGGCTTGACTTGGGGAGGGATTCTTTTGAAGGCAAAGACCCCATCTGCTCCCGTGCCAACACAGCCCAGCCCAACCATAGCCCCGGGGGCTCTGAGACCGGGCACTTCAGGCAACCATCCTCACCCCAAAACCACTCCGGCAGGTGCTGGAACCAGAAAACAGGGCTGCACAATGCCAGTGGCCCCAAATCGTCCAGAAAACCCAGGTGCCGAGCTTCAGCGCCTCCAGGCAGCTTCTCTGCACCAAGCTGTGCTGGTTCAAGAAGCCCTGAGACTTCCAGACAATGTCTCAGGTCTCCCCCAGCATGAAGAGTAAAATCAAGCAGAGGTCCGGAAGCTCAGAGGCCTCTTCCCTGCTCCAGGCATTTCATTTGGTCCCATGGTTGACACATCTGAAGGAGCTGCTCAGCAGCCTGTGCCCAGTGCCTTCAGAACATCATGGGGATGGAGTTCAAAGAAGCCACTGAAACTGAATAAAACCATATGTCCATGCCACTCTTTCTCAATAAAAAGTCTGCAAAGTTACAGGTGTGCTCCTTGCCTGACAAGTGCTCACATACTGAGGAGGTGAAGACCCAAAAGACTCAACTCTTTGAAAGGCCTCATCCATGACCATGAGGATGGGACAGAGGCTTGTGCAGACACACAAACCCAGGGACACCTATACCATCTGCTTGAAGCATCACCCCAGCCACTTATCTGACACCTCCAGATCCACTGTAGCTTCATCATAAGCATCAGCATTTTGTATGATGCACACATACTGGCCATCATCAGAGGGTCTCAGCCCCGTGATTCGCAAGTCCAGGCTTCCAGCAGAGAGACCATCTCTGGCCAGCTCTGTCCTCCCGGCATATGCCCCCATCTGCTCCCTGTACAGGTCCTCTCTATTGCGGTAGTGGTGCACTGTCTCAGAGAACTTGTCCCGGATCCACCTGACCTCCAAGCTGCGAGCATCGCGTTGAGGGGACAAGTGGCAGGGCAGCACGACATCCTGCCCCACGGTGGCAGTGACAGAGTACCCTGGTCCCTCCACTCTGAGCTGGGCTGGGCAATGGAGAAGGGCACAGAGAAGTGGTGAGATTTTGCCATTGTAAATGTAGGGGCAATGAGTGACAAAGGGCGAGCTGTGCATGAGATGGTGCATGCTGTGTCCTCCATGTCCCATGGGAAATCACCAGGGAAACGAGCGGATGTGCAGGAGAAGGAGGTGTGCTGGGAGTGGGAGTCCTCTCTGCAACATTCAGGCAGGAGAAGAAGAGCCAAAAAGGCAACCGAGGCAGTGCCCATATTGTGTGAAAGAACGAAAGTGAAAGTGAAAACCAGACAGGGAAAGAAGTGGGCTCGGGTCACCCCTGCCCCATGGCTGCTCCCCTACTCCATGGCAGCACATATCCCAGCCCCCAGCAGCCCCGCAGGATCCTACCTGAGCCCAGCCAGAGGAGGAGCAAAGTGATGAGGGAAGTCAGGAGTCCCCTGGCATGGCGGCTGAGGCTGGTGAGGCTGCAGCCCTAGGGAAGCCCCATCTGTGCTGCAGCAGGAGCAGGAGCTGGGGGCAAAAACAAGAGAAGACAGAGGGGACCGAGTGGCTGCAGGCACCACAGGCAGATGGGGAAGGAGTCCCCCTAGGCCCGGGCACAAATAGCCACAGCCAGGAGCACCTTGGACAGGGTGCAGAGCCTGCACTTTTATCACGGGCTGGGGGACACAGCAGGCAGCCCCCAGGGGTTCTTCTCCAAAGGAGCCCCACCAAGATAGACGTCCCTCACGGCACCCAGCAGAGCTGCAGAAAGAACAAGGCTACGCCCAACTTTCCTAACCTTTGCCCAACTCCTGGCAGCAGTAACCCTCTGGGAGCAATTTTCCCCCTTAGTTGATTGGAGCAAATGGCTCCAGAGCAGAGAGGGATTGGAGGCTGCAGGGTATGGGGAGCAACTGGGTGCCAAGTCCAGTGCTGCCACAGTTTACTTAACGTTGTGCGGGCAAAGAGCAAGCCCTGCTCCAGTTTACTTAACCCTGCCACAGTTTACTTAACCGTTGTGCGGGCAAAGAGCAAGCCCTGCTCCTGGCTCCAATTAAGCAGTCATGGTAGAAGGTCAGCTCACATTGGCTGGGATCTTTTTCTAGAGCTTCGATGAACGACTTCACGTTGAACCTGGACGGTACTGTGACAGGTATTGAAATGGACTTAGAAAAATATTTGAATTCCAAAAGTAGGACCAGAAAAAACATTGGTCTGTTAACTGATGGGGATGGTGTCTGTGGTGTAAATGCCTGAAGTAACTAGGAAAATAAAACTAACATTCACATTTTTAAGGAAAAGGTACATCATTGAAGAGGTTTTCAGGGTAGGGCATAACTGCATTACCCGAGCGTTTCCTAGGCTCCCAACCTTAGATGCTATCGCGCTGGGGAAACTTGGTGTGCTAGCCCTAAGGAACAGCACGGAGCGTGGAGTGGAGTGGAGACACCACGGCTAGGCTCTGTGATCAGGTGGGGCCTCGATTGTTCTTGTGCACAAAGCTGCACTTTTTGCCACCCTGAGCCAAGGACCTGTCATGTTTTGACAAATGCTGTACCCTAGTGTACTTTTTGCTCATTATAATATCATTATAATACCAAAACACACCTCCATCCCAAAAGCTACCCGCCTCCAAGGTGCGACCACCCCTCACTGAGCATGTGCTCTGAATTTCTCGGAGCCTATTACTTTAAACGGAGACGGGAAAATTTTACACCAATCATAACTAAGATATGCTTGACTAGAGCCACTCAAGCTCCACCTAAAAGATAGAAAATAATATAAATTGGCCCAAGAGAGAGGGGATGTTAGGGAAGATACCACCATCAGGGGAGATACCATCCTGAGGAAATACAACATCCTTAGGACCTCCTGACTCCTGGGATCAGCCGACGGGCTGGGCCTCTCTTCCCCCCCCCATTGGGACGCCTTTGGGTGAGATCTGAATACTTGCTTATAAATCTCTATAGAGTCTTTGATCCTTTTAACGCGTTTATTTCTAGGCTGCACACCTGTAACACCTGTGACACCTGTGACACCTGTAACACCTATAACACCTGTGTATTTAATGCATACTAGCTTGCTTTTGCAGACAGTCACTATCACTGATAATACAAAAGAACCTGATTATCTGTTGCTGTAATAAACAATACTTGATTGCATTGTGATAGCTCTCATTAAGTGCAACGAGGGTGAGGGTGCTTATCCGTGATAGTTCAGTGTTCTGAATCTAACCAGACCCCCAGGCGGTTAATGCGTTTTTGGTGAATGTCCGACTGGTTCAGTACTCTGAATCCGACCGGGCCCGTAACGGTTAATCAGCTACACCCCTTAACGCAACAGTGTCCTCACAAACAAGGACATCGACAACGCAGAGATGTTTAACGCTTTCTTTCCCTTTGTCTTCATCATTGACAATGGGCACTGGGACCTGAGGTGCCTTGTGTTGGAGTGTTGTGACTGTGGGAATGATAAACTCCCAGACAACCCTAAATTTTTGTGGGATTTGCTTCTACATGTGGATGTATACAAGACTATAGGGCCATATAGGATTAATCGTACAGTACTCAGAGAACTGACAGATGTCATCAGGAAATCTAAATAAATTACTTTTGAAATGTCCTTCGGAATCTGGAGAGGTCATAGAATCATAGAGTATCCCAAGTTGGAAGGGACCCATAAGGATCATCAAGTCCAACTCCTGGCACCGCACAGGACTGCCCAAAAGTTTAGACCATGTGACAAAGTGGACAGTCCAATCGCTTCTTAAATTCAGGCAGGCTTGGTGCAGTGACTGCTTCCCTGGGGAGCCTGTTCCAGTGTGCAACCACTCTCAGGGAAGAACCTCTTCCTGATGTCCAGCCTAAACTTCCCCTGCTTAACGCCATTCCCACGGGTCCTATCACTGGTGTTTACAGAGAACAGGTCAGCTGCCTCTCCAAGACCTGGACGGCGGTGTGTTTCCCCGAGCCCTCCGTTTGAGTAGCTACATCTACACTATGGCCTAGTGGGTGACATTGGTGGTAGAGGGATTGTTGGACCACATGACCTTGGAGGTCTTTTCCAACTTGAATCTGATCAGCTGAACTTCTCTGATCAGCTGAAAACTGAGACCACCTGCTGCCTCTGAATGTGGAGATTCCAAGAGCCTGAAGCCTCCTGCGGGCACAGCCTCTGCAGAGCCTGTGTGATGGGAGGCTGGCAGCTCTTTGGGTGCCCCCAAGGGCAGAGCAATGACCCAGCTGAGACAAGTGGGCACCAGGCACCAGCTGGGGAAGTGGGGCAGCTGGAGCTTTGGTTCCTCCTACCTTTGACTAACAGGACCAACACCAAGGAGCCGGTTTGCTGCAAGATGCCTTCCCAGGCAGCAAAGCCTCAGGACAGAAAGCACCAAAGCACCACAGCTCCCCGAACTGCACAATGTTCGAGGTTCCCACAGAACCAGTCCTTTCCTGTGCTTTTCCCTGTCCTTCATGGGATGGATTCCACAGCATCCTGCCTCTCCCAAGCCCTCCCACAGCATCCAACTCAGAAAGCATCCCAGCCCCACAGCATCCTGGCCCCATAGCATCCAACCACGCGAACAATTTCGCTGCCCCCCACAGTAGCCATGCTCCAGCTCAAATCCAGCTTCCACTGGACTTTTCTGCCCTTCAAGTTTCCTGTTCTTTTGGAGGTATGCAGCTTCCTTCAATAATGATATAAAATATTCACACGCTGGGATTTTCCATGTTCAGAAGTTGATTTATTTATTTACAAGGAGTATTACTAATTCTTTAACATCTGAATTCCTGCTATATACTTCATGCTTTCACACTCAAAGCCAAATTCATCACTGAAGTTAGAAACAGGGTTCCCAAAAATGAAGTAAAAAGGCTGCCTGAAGTCAGTACCCCCACCATCTGCCACAGGTCTCAGTGTGCAGGGAGAAACACAGGGCAGCTCCTGGCCCCACTGCCCCTCATTCCTGCAGTGCTCCTGCACAATGAAGGAGAGGTTATGCAGGAGTGCCTGGAGAAGGGCAGGAGCTCCCCAGGGGAGGGAAAGGGCCTACGGGGTGTTGTTCCTCAGGCACAGCTGGGCATTCGTCCCCAGCCAGAACCAGGGGCGCATGCTCTCCCCTTTCAGGAAGACATCTGGGAAAGTGAAGATCTTGACCCGATTGTCAGGGTTTATAAAAGACACCTGCCCCTGGGTACAGTTGAGACAGACCCAGAGCCTTGTGGGGACAGGGGACAGGGACAAGGGTGTGGGAGGACATGTGAGAGACGTGAGCTGCCCCTCATTGTACTGCACAGCCCAGATCCCTTCTTCAGGGCTCATGTTGATCTCCCCCTTCCTCTTCACTGATGCCCTTGCCACCCCCACAGCCACACTTGAATATTTTCCCTTCTCCCCCTCTACTTCCACTTCCCAGTAGTGCCTCTCCTCTCTGAACTCCTCATGGCCCAGAACGCAGCAACTAGTGTCAAATCTCTCCGGTGAGCTGGGCACCTGCTGCCATTTACTTTCCCATCTCACACTGCAGTTATCCTGAGACAGGACTAGCAGAGGATGAACCGTGCGTGGATCCAGGGTCACCTTCACTGCAGGGACAGAAGGAGCCAGGCCATCAGGGGCAGAGCTCAGCCCTGGGCAGGCTTTCCCCAGCTCGGGGCCAGGAGCTGCCCCATGGGGAGGAGATGGGGCACCTCTTGGCTCCTGAACATGCCCCAGCAAGGGCAGGAGAAGCACTGCAGAGGGCAACCCAGTGCACACCTACCTCTATTATGAGACAGCAGAAAATGTCTCCATGCTGGAAGGAGAGGGGAGAGCTGGTCACAGCCCACGGCTGGTGCCCAGTGGGTGTGGGCAGGGTGAGGGGCCAGCCCTGGGCTGCTCTGTCCCAGCTGCCCACCCTCCCCTGCACATTGCCTTGACATTGCCCTTGCTCTCAAGCTCAGGAACACTCACCCAGCTCTGCAGCTTGTTCCTCTGGAAAAGAAAGCAAAAGCAATGTCTGATGAGAGGGGAGAGCTTCTCGCCCCATGCCTGAACCCCAAACTGCTTTGTTATGGTGCAGGATACTCACTGAGCTTTGCATCTTTTTTCTCTGCCAAACAAAAGCAAAAAGAAAGCATGATGTAAAGGGACATCTTGCCTTCTCAAAATGCCCACTGGTAGAACCCAAAGGCCTTCATTTGGGGGAGGGATGGGCACTCACCCAGCTCTGTGGCTAGTTCCTCTGCAAAAGAAAAGCAAAAATACTTGGTGAGAGAGTACAGATTCTCATTACATGACAAGAACTCATTTTCTTTGGGGTTGGGGCCAGACACTCACTCAGTCTTGCAGATTGTTGCACTAGAAATGAGAAGAAAATCATGGTGAGAGGGAACAGCCTCCCATCCCATTGCAATGACCCCGAATACTTTCAGATGCAGATGGAGACTTACCCAGCCTTGCATTCTTTTCCTCTGCAAAAGAAAGAGAAAAGCAATGCATGATCAGAGGGGAAAGCACCTCCTGCCATAGCTCCCATTGGAAGACATGAAGCTCTTTCTGTTGGGGAGGGACACTCACCTAGCTCTGAAGACAGTTCCGCTGCAAAAGGAAAGCAAAGGCAATGCATGATCAGAGGGGACAGCTACTCATCCCATGGCTGCTTCCACAGGAAGACCACAAATTCCTTCATTTTGGGGAGGGACACTCACCCAGCCTTTTATCTTTTTGTTCTGGAAAAGAAAGGTAAAAGCAATGCATGATCAGAGGGGACAGCTTCTCATCGTACACCTGCTCCCATGTCTACGCCCCCAAATTTATTCTTCTAGGAAGTGGCCAAATATAACTTTGCTCCCAAAGGAGGTACCAGACTAATAGTGAATGAAGTTCATCTGTGAGCATTGTTTGTGCAAGCAGAACAACCAGCACAGAAAATTTTTAAGCTTTCTGTACGATACCACCAAAAGACAACTGGAACTGAGTGGGGAGGGGTGAAGGCCTACCCTCCCCTGAACATACCCTTCGTGTTTTTGAGGACACTCACCCAGCTCTGCTGTTTGTTCCTCTGAAGAAAACAAAAAAAGAGGGGGAGAGAAAAGAAATGCCTGATAAGAGGGGAGAGCTTCTCATTCCATCGCTGGACCCCTTAGTTTTTTGTTGTGGTGTAGTATACTCACCGCGTTCCGTATCCTTGCTCACTGTCAAACAAAAGCAGAAAGAATGCATGATAGAAAGGGACAACTTCCCATCCCACACTGCCCACCAATAGGGCCCAAATTCTTTCATTTTGGGGAGGGACACTCACCCAGCTCTGCAGCTAGTTCCTCTGAATAAGAAAAGCAAAAATACTTGATGTGAGACTACAGATTCTCATTACATGATGAGAACCCATTTTCTTTGGGTTCAGGGACAGAGACTCACTCAGTCTTGCAGATTGGCGCTCTAGAAATGAGAAGAAAATCATGGTGAGAGGGAACAGCTTCCAATCGCATTGCGACACCTCAAATCCCTTCAGATTTTAATGGACACTTACCAGCCTTTGCACGGTATTCATCTGGAAAAGAAAGAGAAAATCCTTGGAGTGCTCTTTCCCAGCTGCCCACCCTCCCCGAAATAGCACCTTGGCCTTGCCCTGGGGCCCAAGCACATGGACACTCACCCTCCACTGCTGCTTGATCCGCTGGAAGAGGAAAGCAAAAGCAAAGCAGGATAAGAAGGGAGAACTTCTCATCTGACGGATGCTTATGGATAACATTGGGTTTTTGAATGCAGACTTACCTAACTGTCCAGCTTTTTTAATAGAAAAGAAAAAAAGTGAATGTGTGCCCAGAAGGCAGTGCTTCACATTCCATGGCTACTCCCATAACTAGACCCTTAAATATTTTTCTGAGGTGAGTGTGCACAGGGCACTTTCCTCCGAGTTTTGGTGGGATCAGACTAACAGGGAGCAAGACCCAGCTTTGAGCAAGGCTCATGCATGTGGAGCAGTAAGGACAGACACTTGTGCAGCTCTCTGCACCGTGCCACCAAAACACAAGTGGAAGTGAATGGGGACGGATGGAGGATGTCCTGTCCCAGAAGTGTCAGTGCTTAGCGGGGCAGCCCCACAGCTCGCTCCCCATCCCCACTTTGATCCCCATTCCTTTCAGCCATCTCGGCCGTGTCCCTTGCCCAGGGCAGCCCCAGCCCCAGCACTCACCACTCCCACCCCAGGCTCCAGTTGCTCCTCCAGTACCCCCGAGCCACCAGCACACAAGCCCCCAGAGCACACCGAGACCAGGCCCTCCCGCAGGGACACCACTTCCCCAGGGGCTGGGGGCAGGGACTGCAAGGAAGGTCTTTTCCAACCTTAATGGTTCTATGATTCTATGATTCTATGACTCACCCAGCTCTCGCCTCTGTGTCGCTGAAAAGCAAAGGCGGAGGAACAGGTGGTGAGCAGAGCAGCTTGGTTGCTGGGTGGGAACATGTGCAGGGGGGCTGCGCCTTGCCACCAGCCCCACGCTGCAGCCATGCTCCCTGGCCTCCCACCCAAGGCCCCTTGCTCCAGACCCAGGTGGGTCTCTGCAGAACACCTCCCTCCGCTCCATCCCTGCTCTGCCAGCTTACCTTGCTTTCGAAAGCAATAAACACCGAGGCCAATGGACACCACAAAAAGCACGGGGACCAGAACCAGAACCACTATCAAGGTCTGACATTTTTGGAAAAAGGGATCTGAGAAAAGGTACCAGGAAAAGGGCTGTATTTAAATGCCTGGGATTAGAAAAGCAAGACCCAGACTTCTCCCGGCTCAGGACAAGTGCAGGGGCCAGGAACACCTGCACGATCTCCTTGAAGCATCAATTCAGCCACTAACCTGACACCACCAGATGCACCGTTGCTTCAACATAAGCATCACCATCTTTCACAATACAGACATACAGGCCATCATCAGAGGGTCTCAGCCCAGTGATTCGTAAGTCCAGCCTTCCAGAAGAGAGACCATCTCTGACCAACTCTGTCCTCCCGGCATATGCCCCCATCTGCTCCCCGTACAGGTCCTCTCCATTGCGGTAGTGGTGCACTGTCTCAGAGAACTTGTCCTGGATCCACCTGACCTCCAAGCTGCGAGCATCGCGTTGAGGGGACAAGTGGCAGGGCAGCACGACATCCTGCCCCACGGTGGCAGTGACAGGCTGGTCTGGTCCCACCACTCTGAGCTGGGCTGGGTCATGAAGAAGGGTACAGAGAGATGGTGAGACTTTGCCATTGTAAATGTAGGGTCAGTGAGTGACAAAGGGTGAGCTGTGCGTGAGTTCGTGTGTGCTGTGTCCGCCTTGTCCTGTTGGATACTGGAGCAACAAGAGAGGGAGAGGGAGGACGTGCAGGAGAAGGAGGTGTGCTGGGAGTGGGAGCCCTCTCTGCAGCGTTCATGTAGGTGAAGATGAGCCAGAAAGGGCAGCCGAGGCAGTGCCCGTATTGCATGGAAGAACCAAAGGGAAAGCGAAACCCAGCGGGGGACGAGCTGTGGGCTCAGGTTCCCCCTGTCCCACAGCCACTCCCCTGCCCCACATCATGAAGTCTGTCAGGCCCAGGGGGAAGAGCCCCCAGTAGCCCCGCAGAATCCTACCTGAGCTCAGCCAGAGGAGGAGCAGAATGACGAGGGAAGTAAGGAGGCCCCTGGCATGGCCGGTGAGGCTGGGGTGTCTGTAGACCCAGGAGAGCCCCATCTGTGCTGCAGCGGGAGCAGGAGCTGGGGTCAGGACCTGAAGCAGAAGAGAGAGCGGACCGAGGGGCTGCAGGCACCACAGGCGGATGGGGAAGGAGTCCCCCTGGGCCCGGGCACAAATAGCCACAGCCAGCAGCACCTTAGGAAGGGCGCAGGGCCTGTGCTTTTATCACGGGCTGGGGGACACAGCAGGCAGCCCCCAGGGGTTCTTCTCCAAGGGAGTCCCAGCGACAGAGAGGTCCCTCACGGCACCAGTCGAGCCGTGGAAAGCACAAGGCTACGCCCAACTTCCTTAACCTTTGCCCAGTTCCTGCCTGCAATAACCCTCTGGGAGAACCTTTGTCCCTGGGGCAATGGGAGCAAGTGTCCTGGGAGCTCTAGAGGCCTGGCACCACCATCCCATCACAGCTGGGTGCCCTGCCCAATGCCTTCAGCAAGCACAAGGGGCTTGTCCCCAGCAGGAGCCTCACCAGAACACAAGGGAATGCCACTGACTGAGCTCACTGTCTGGGTTATGGGGACTGCAGTCTTTCCCTGATGCTTCGACTGCATCGCTCCTTCTCAATTCACTCTATTTCTGCTCCTCGTGGGGTCCCTCCCATGGGATGCCGTCCTTCCCAAACTGATCCTGCGTGGTCCTTACTCCAGCATCCCAGTTGTCTGCCCTCCCTGCACGCCTTTTTACGTAGAGGGATGGAGAGTTCTTGTGGTCTAAAGAAAACATCCTTAGAGTATGCAGCTCTTCTCAGCTCCTTTGTTCCATAGGATGGTGTTCCAGGGGATCTCATCCTCTAGGTCTTTCAATAGCTTGAATTTGCTCTTTGGAAGTTCAGGGTCCTTCCTTTGCTCTTTGCCAGGCCCATATTCCTTGAGATCACAAACTCCTTCCCTGTGGTTGATCTTTCTGAGGTCTTTGCTAGTTCTCCCAGAGTCTCCTCTCTCCTACCTTAGAACCTTGTATCTAATGTGCAGAGGCACTTCAAGCCAGAGGGAAGACTCCTCCTCTGTCTCCGATCACAGACGAGGGTCCACCCTCCTTTGTCCTGTGAGTCTTCAAACGTGCTTATTTTGGGCTGCACGCTTGTCTCCCTACCCCTTGCCTGGACTTAAGGCAGGGCTGTTGCTCGGCCCGTATCAGCATATAATATCATTCTCCTGCTCAGATTCCCACATGCTATGCTGCCTGGTGAGCTCCTGTCCCAGCTGAGCCACCAGTTTGAAGAGCTCACCCAGCTGAGGGCACACTTGCACCCATGACACCCACTTCTGCCTTCAGGCCCTAAGGGGACCACCAGAGACGGGTGCTCCCTGGAAGTGAGGGTTTGGGCTGCTCTTCCCATCCTCAGGAGGTCTGTTTGAGGGGAGGCATCTACCCAAGGAGGTTGCGGACCCCCCATTTGGGTTTCAGCTGCAGACCGGCAGACGTGGCGAGTGGACACCATTTCTTCAGCAGAAGGTCCTTCCCAGAACAGAGATATGACCAACCCTGCTCGACCTTCTTGCTCGCCCTGCCTGCAAGCACTGCCATGCAAACTGCCATGCCATGCCCTGACCGACACGCCATGCTCCGTTCACTGCACTCCTGGAATCTCACTCTCCCTAGGGTTTTGCCTTTATATGACAGAAAGGGGGTTTCTGGTTCCTCCCATGCCTCATCAGCTGGCCTCGCGAGGGCCGCTGAGTCCTAGCAGCTCCCTTGGATTTCTCAAATACCCTCGATGAAGGAAAACCCCTGCATGCCTCTATCACCCACTCTACTGCAAGACGCATTGCCCCGGAGCCGATTGCCTCGGCTTCCTTTGTAGTGATTTAAAATATTCCCACACTTGGAATTTCCATGTTCAGAAGTTGACTTATTTAATTACAAGGAGTATTGCTAATTCTTTTACATCGAAATCCATGCTAAATGTTTCATACTTTCACGCACAAAGCCAAATTTATAAATGGAGTTAGGAATGGAGAACTGGAGCCCACAAATGGGGTTTGCAAACATGAAGCAAACGCATACCTGAAGTCTGAGTGCCCCCACCAGCTGGTGCAGGACTCAGCATGCAGTGAGGTGTACGGGGCAGCCTCTGGACCCAATGCCCCTCATTCTTGCCCTGCTCCTGCAGGACCAAGGAGACGTGAGCCAGGAGTGCAGAAATTTCTTCTCAGAAAGAATGGTTAGACATTGGAACGGGTTGTCCTGGGAGTTGGTGGAGTCACTGCCCCTGGGGGCGTTTAAGGAAAGGTTGGACGTGGTGCTTAGGGACATGGTTTAGTGGGTAATAGTGGTGGCAGAGAGGTGGTTGGCCCAGATGTGAGAAACAAAGATGTGATTTTGCAGTAGAAGGTGTGTTTTTGCAGTGGAAAATGACTCTATCCTTGCATACTTGGAAGGGATTTTGCAGGCATGACAGTGGTGTAGCAGTGATGACCTTAGAGGTCTTTTCCAACTGTACTGGGTCTGGCTGGGATGTTAACTTTCCCTGCAGAAGCCCAAACAGTGCTGTGCTCTGCACTTGGAGCTAGAACAGCAGTGGTATCACACCAGTGTTGTGTCTGCTGCTGAGCAGTGCTGGCACAGCATCAGGACTCTCTCTAACCCTCCTAGGGGGTGGGCAAAAAAGTGAGAGAGGAAACATCACCAGGGCAGCTGACCTAAACCAACCAAAGGGATATTCCATACCATGGTCAATCATCGCTCATTTGTGGGAAGTAGAGAGTAATTTCTTTCCTCTGCTCTTCCAAATAGCCTTTATTGGATTTGTTTCTTTGTTTGTTTGTTTTTCCCTTTCACCCTCCCTTTTCCCCTTTCCTTTTTTCCTTTTTTTTTTTCCTTTTTTTCTTTCTTTTTTTTTTTTTCCCCTTTAGTTAAATTGCTTAGTTAACAATAACATTTCCTTAATATTTTATTTTTTTCCTTTAGTTAAGTTATCCTTATCTCAACCCGTGAGTTGTTCTTTACTTTACTTCTTCCTCTCCTCATGTAGGGAGGGGGAGTGAGACAGCAGTTGTGGTGTTCAGCTGCCGAGCACAGTAAAACCACCACACCAACTTCAATGATTCTTTGATCTAGGGCTGAAGTCTGAGGCCACCTGCTGCCTCTGCTTGGAGGACTTCCAGGAGCTGGTGATGCCTCCTGTGGGCACAGCCTCTGCAGAGGCTGTGTGATGGAGGCTGGAAACTCTTTGGGTGCCCCCAGGGCAGGGAGGGCAATGAACCCAGGTGGGACAAGGGGGTCCCAGGCACCAGCTGGGGAAGTGGGGCAGCTGGAGCTTTGGTTCCTCCTGGCTCTGACTCCCAGGACCAACACCAAGGAGACGGTCTGCTGCAAGACGCCTTCGCAGGCAGCAAAGCCTCGGGACAGAAAGCACCCAGCAAATGCCACTGCCAGACTCCATCTTCGTGTGCAAAACTTTATTTCATAGAATCATAGAATTGTAGAATATCCCGGGTTGGAAGGGACCTATAAGGATCATCAAGTCCAACTCCTGGCACAGCACAGGTCTGCCCAGAGGTTTAGACCATGGGACTAAGTGCACAGTCCAATCGCTTTTTAAATTCAGACAGGCTTGGTGCAGTGAGTACTTCCCTGGGGAGCCTGTTCCAGTGTGCAACCACCCTCTCGGTGAAGAACCTCTTCCTGATGTCCAGCGTAAACTTCCCCTGCCTCAGCTTAATGCCATTCCCGTGGGTCCTATCACTGTTGTCTACAGAGAGTAGGTCACCTGCCTCTCCACTCCCCCTTGCAAGGAAGTTGTAGACCATGATGAGGTCCCCCCTCAGCCTCCTCTTCTTCAGGCTGAACAGGCCCAGTGCCCTCAGCCATCTTCGTCGCCCTCCTCTGGACACTCTCCAACAGTTTAAAGTCCTCTTTGTACTGTGGTGCCCAGAACTGCACACAGTACTTGAGCTGAGGCCGCACCAGCGCAGAGCAGAGCGGGACAATCACTTCCCTCAACCGACGAGCAATGCCGTGCTCGATGCACCCCAGGGTACGCTTGCCACAGTTCTGTTACTGCTGTGCCTTTTTGTGCTCCAGAGGGGGGAACAAAAAGCCCCCACAGGCTGCTCATGCTCAGCACCAGGCACAGAGCAAGGATCAACCCCAAACTAGGAGGCAAAGGCGGTCTGCACTGTCCCGCAGCACACGGTGACCACATCCCTTGCCCTGGGGTCTGCAAGCAGTGCAAGAAGAGGAGAGAAAAGCATGGAGAGCTGCTGCAGCCCCTGTGCTGCCTGCTGGGGCTCAGAGGCAGGGTGAGACCCGTGGGTGCCAGCAGGCCTTGTGCCCCAGTCCAGGAGTCCTGGGTAGGGCAGAGCCCAGGGGCTGCAAGGGGCCTGGTCCTTGCTGGCAGCATCCCAGCCCTCCTCCAGCAGCAGGGAGGAACACACGGAGCAGCCCCTGGCCCCACTGCCCCTCATTCCTGTGCTGCTCCTGCAGAACCAAGGAGAGGTGATGCAGGAGTGGCTGGAGAATCACAGGAGTTCCCCTGGGCTGTGGACGTGGTGTGGGGGGTGCTGTCCCTCAGGCACAGCTGAAATCCCTCTGTCCACACCAGAAACCAGGGGCGGATGGGCTTTGTATCGAAGTTGGCTGCTGGGAACTTAAAGATCTCAACGCCGTTGTCAGCATTGATAAAAGACACCTGCTGCTGGGTACAGTCCAGACAGACCCAGATTCTCATGGGGATAGAGGACAGGGACAAGGGCGTGCGAGGTAACGTCAGAGATTTGAGTTGCCCTTGTTGGAACCGCACAGCCCAGATCCCTTCTTCAGGAGTCATTTTGTAAAAGCCAGTTCTGGTCACAGAAGCCCAAGCCACCCCCACACCCCACCAAGAATACGTATCCATCTTCCCCTCCACTTCCACCAACCAGCAGTGCCTCCCCTCTTCAAACTCCTCACGTCCCAACACGCAGCACCAACTGTCAAATCTGTCCAGGCTGTAAGGTAACTGCTGCTGTTCACTTTGAAATCTTACTCTTCTGTTGTCCTCTGACAGGATGAGCTGGGGATGAGCCGTGTCCGGATCCAGGGTCACCTTCACTGCAGGGACGGAAGGAGCCAGGCCATCAGGGGCAGAGCTCAGCCCTGGGCAGGCTTTCCCCAGCTCGGGGCCAGGAGCTGCCCCACGGGGCAGGAGATGGGGCACCTCTTGGCTCCTGAACATGCCCCACCAGAGGCAGGAGAAGCACCACAGAGGGCAACCCGGTGCACATTTACCTGTATTGTGAGGCAGCAGAAACTTTCTCCATGCTGGAAGGAGAGGGGAGAGCTGGTCACAGCCCACAGCCAGTGCCCAGTGGGTGTGGGCAGGGTGAGGGGCCAGCCCTGGGCTGCTCTGTCCCAGCTCCCCTGCACATCACCTTGGTGTTGCCCTAGGGCCCAAGCTCAGGGACACTCACCCAGCTCTGCAGCTTTTTTCTCTGAAAAGGAAAGTGAATATAATGCATGATCAGGGGGGAGAGTTGCTCAGCCCATGGCTTCTTTCAAGGGAAGACCCCACTTTCCCTTAGCTAGGGAGGGAAACTCACCAAGCATTGTATGCTCTTTCGCTGCAAAAGAAAGAAAAAAGGAAAACATGATCAGAGATCATAGTTTCTGATCCCATAGCTCTCACTAAGACATTTTATATATATATATATATATATATATTTCTTTGTTTGTTTGTTTAGAGAGTGAGACTTACCCAGGTCCACAGCTTGTTTCTCTGGAAAACAAAAGAAAAAGGAATTAATGGTCAGAGGAAGAAATTTGTTATCTCTTGCAAAAACCCAAATTCCTGCTCTCCCTGGAGTGAGAAAACACAGAAAAGACGAAAAGTGAATGGGAATCGCTAGAATGGGGACAGAGCACCTTGCTCCCAGATTCAGAAGGACCAGACTAACAGGGAGCAAGGACACAGCTTGGAGCAAGGCTCGTGCACGTGGACCAGTAAGGACAGACACTTGTGTAGCTCTCTGCACCGCGCCACCAAAACACAAGGGGAAGTAAATGGAGATGGGTGGAGGACGTCCCTGTCTTGGAAACATCAGTGCAGAGCAGGGCAGCCCTGCAGCTCGCTCCCCATCCCCACCTTGATCCCTGTTCCTTTCAGCCATCCCGGCCGTGTCCCGTGCCCAGGGCAGCCCCAGCCCCAGCACTCCCCACTCCCACCCCAGGCTCCAGCTGCTCCTCCAGCACCCCCGAGCCACCAGCACACAAGCCCCCAGAGCCCACCCAGCCCAGGCCATCCCGCACAGACACCACTTCCCCAGGGGCTGGGGGCAGGGACTGCAAGGACTCACCCAACTCTCGCCTCTGTGTCGCTGAAAAGCAAAGGCGGAGGAAGAGGTGGTGAGCAGAGCAGCTTGGTTGCTGGGTGGGAACATGTGCAGGGGGGCTGCGCCTTGCCACCAGCCCCACGCTGCAGCCATGCTCCCTGGCCTCCCACCCAAGGCCCCTTGCTCCAGACCCACATGGGTCCCTGCAGAACACCTCCCTCTGCTCCATCCCTGTGCTGCCAGCTTACCTTGCTTTCGAAAGAGATAAACACCGAGGCCAATGGACACAGCCAAAAGCACGAGGACCAGAGCCAGAGCCACCATCCAGGGCTGGGCGTTGTGGAAGAAGGGAGCTGAGAAAAGGCACCAGGAAAAGGGCTGTGTTTCCATGCCCGTGGATGAAAAAACAAGACCCAGACTTCTGCCAGGTCAGGAGAAGTGTGGGGGCTAGGAACACCTCACCTTGGCTGATCCATTTGTACTTGAGATGTGCAGGGATGATTCCCGTTCCTGCTGCAGGCGGCTGCTCCTGACCACGCAGGACAAAGGCCCCTCCATGCTCCCGGTCACAATGACGGCGCCTTCGATTTCAAAGAGCCCCTCCTGGTCCTGGGAATGTGTCTGGGAGACCGAGGGCAGGTGCTGCCCGCGAGCATCCCTCCACAGCAGCTGCGGCAGCGGGTACCAGCCGGCCGATCGACACAGCACCCGGACACCTCCGTCCTCGTAGCCCCCCAGGGAGAGGTGGGGGTCAGCACCTGTGGCTGGGGGAAGAGCGTGTGGCTGGGGCTTGACTTGGAGAGGGATTGAGTTCCAAGGCAAAGACCCCATCTGCTCCCATGCCAGCCACAGCCCAGACCAACCATGGCCCCAGGGATTCTCAGACCTGGCAATCCACACACCTACCCTCATCCCAGACAACCCTAGCTGGTGCCAGAACCAGAGAACAGGGATGCACATGTACAATGCAGTGGCCACAAATCACCCAGGAAACCCAGGTGCTGAGCTTCAGCAACTCCAGGCAGCTTCTCTGCACCAAGCTGTGCTGGTTCAAGAAGCCCCGAGACTTCCAGACAATGTCTCACGTCTCCCCCAGCATGAAAAGCAAAACCCAAAAGAGATCCAGCTGCTCAGAGGTCTCTTCCCTGCTCCAGGCGCTGTGTTTGGTAGCATCATAGGCACAGATGAAGGGGCTGCTCAGCAGCTTGTGCCCAGTGCCCTTAAACCATCATGGGAATGGTCTGCATAGACACCAGTGAAAACTAAGAACTATATCCTACCTATGGATCTCTCTTCCCAAATACTACCTCCATTTGCATGTCCATATTCCATGCTGTTTAATAGCTGAGATAGGAAAAAGAAACTTAAATTCTCCCCTGGAATTCCCGGTGTATTACCCCAGCCACAAACCTGACACCTCCAGATCCACTGTTGCTTCATCATAAGCATCAGCATTTTTCACAGTGCAGAAATACTGGCCATATCTGAGGGCCTCAGCCCCGTGATTCGCAAGTTCAGGCTTCCAGCAGAGAGACCATCTCTGAGCAACTCTGTCCTCCCAGCATATGCCCCCATCTGCTCCCCGTACAGGTCCTGTCCATTGCGGTAGTGGTGCACTGTCTCAGAGAACTCATCCCGGATCCACCTGACATCCAAGCTGCGAGCATCGCGTTGAGGAGACAAGTGGCAGGGCAGCACGACATCCTGCCCCACGGTGGCAGTGAGAGGGTGGCCTGGTCCCTCCACTCTGAGCTGGGCTGGGCAGTGGAGAAGGGCACAGAGAGGAGGTGAAATTTTGCTATAGGGGCAGTAAGTGACAAAGGGTGAGCTGTGCATGAGTTGGTGCGTGCTGCGTCCCCCGTGTGCCATGGGAAACCACCGGGTAAACAGGAGAGGGAGAGGGAGGACATGCAGGAGAAGGAGGTGTGCTGGGAGTGGGAGCCCTCTCTGCAGCATTCAGGCAGGTGAAGGAGACACGGAAAGGGCAGCCAAGGCAGCGCCCATATTGTGTGAAAGAACCAAAGGGAAACTGAAACCCAACGGGGACCAAGCTGTGGGCTCTGGTCCCCCCTGCCCCACGGCCACTTCCCTGCCCCATAGCAGAATGTCTGTCAGGCCCAGGGGGGAGAGCCCCCAGCAGCCCCGCAGGATCCTACCTGAGCCCAGCTGGAGGAGGAGCAGAGTGACGAGGGAAGTCAGGAGGCCCCTGGCATGGCTGGTGAGGCTGGGGTGGCTGCAGCCCCAGGGGAGCCCCATCTGTGCTTTAGTGGGAGCAGGAGCTGGGGGCAGAAGCTAGAGCAGAAGAGAGATGGGACCAAGGGGTTACAGGCACTGCAGGCGGATGGGGAAGGAGTCCCCTTGGGCTCAGACACAAAGAGGCACAGCCAGCAGCACCTTGGGCAGGGCGCAGAGCCTGCGCTTATCATGGTCTGGGGGACACAGCAGGCGGCCCCTGGGGGTTCTTCTCCAAGGGAGCCCCACCAAGATAGACACACACACCCAGCAGAGCTGCAGAACATGGATTACTACACACAACTTTCCCAACCTTTGCCCAGTTCCTGGCTGCAATAACACACTGGGAGCAGCTCTGCGCCTGGGGCAATAGGGGCAAGTGTCTGGGGAGCTCTGCAGGGCTGGCACCACCATCCCATCACAGGCGGATGCCCAGTCCACCTCCTTCAGCCAGGACGAGGGGCTTGTCCCCAGCAGGAGCCTCTCCAGACCTCCAGGGAAAGCCAGTGTCTGAGCTCGTTCATCTCCACCCATCTAAGACAGAATCATACACTGAGGACTTGGACAATGTGGAGGTGCATAATGTCATCTTGAGAACTATCCAAATTCTATCTTAAGGGTCTTTGGTCTTGGAATTTAAGCTGTCAGACCTTACTCCAGTTTCTAGAAGGGCAGCAAATAGACCCTGGGAATTACTGGTCTGTCAGTCTCATGGCAGTGCCTGGTAAAGTTACAGAGATTGCTCTGGGAGTGAGTGAAAAATAGCTGAGGGACAACGCGGTCACGGGTCACAGCATATACGGATTCAAGAGGGGAAAGTCCAGTTCAACAAAATTAATTTCGTTTTTATGATAAGGTCAGCCTCCTAGTTGACTAAAAGGAGCTAGACAAGGTGAACTTTTTGAATTTCAGTAAAGTATTCGTCTTGGCCTCTGGCCACAGTCATCTGGACTTAATGTCCAGCATAGACCCACATAAATGCACAATACGATGGGTGAACAATTGGCTAAGGGGTCAGGCTCCGCGGGTTCTGCTAAAAGAGGCAACATCAGGCAGGCAGCCAGTCATGAGTGGGGCTCTGCAGGGCTCCTTTTTGGGGCCAGGTCTTTTCAGTAGTCCCATAAATGACCTGGATGCGGGACTGCAAGGAAACTTTAGTGAGTTTGTGGCTGACACTGAACTGGGAGGAGCTGCTGGATCTGTCGAAGGTGGAGAGGCCTTGCAGAGGGATGTGGCCAAAGGGAAGAGATGGGCAGCCACCTCCTGCGGGAAGTTTAACAAGAGCAAGTGCCGGGCCCTGTCCCTGGGCAGGGGCAGCCCCGGCTGTACGGACAGTGTGGGGTGAGAGAGGCTGGAGAGCAGCCCCCAGAACAGGAGCTGGAGGTTGTGGCCGACGGCAAGTTGGATGTGAGCCAGCTGCGGACCCTGGCAGCCCAAAGGGCCAAGCATGCCCTGGGGTGCCTCAGGCATGGCACTGCTGGCCGGCCGAGGGAAGGGATCGTCCCGCTCTGCTCGGCCTGCTGCAGCCTTGCCTCGAGCACTGCGTGCAGCTGTGGGCACCGCAGCAGACGAAGGGCGTGAAACTGTGCGAGAGCCTCCAAGGGAGGGCTACGAGGACGGCAAAGGCTGTGCAGGGCAAGGCGTGTGAGGAGCGGCTGAAGGCGCTTGGCTTGTTGAGCCCAGAGCAGAGGAGACGCAGGGGAGGCCTCGTGGCAGCCCACAGCTTCCTGATGAGGGGAGCGGAGGGGCTCTGCTCTCTGGGGACAGCGACAGGGCTTGAGGGAACGGCATGGAGCTGCCACCGGGGAGGGTCAAACTTTCTTGGAGGAAATCCAGGAGCTGGTGATACCCCCTGTGGGCACAGCTTCTGCAGAGCCTGTGTGATGGGAGGTTGGAAGCTCTTCAGGTGCCCCCAGAGCAGTGCAATGTCTAGGTGTACTGTGTTTATGTATCATGGTTTTGGTATTGGGGTCCGCAGGGGTGGCTTCTGCGAGAAGAGTCCTGAATCTGTCCCATGTTATATAAGGGCCCCACCACAGGCCAGAGCCAAGTCAATAAACAATGTTGTTTGTGCTCCTGTGAGAGCATATTTTAAAAAGGGAAAAAAAAAAATAAAAAAAGGAAAAAAATAATACATAAAACACTTCTGCTCAACAACAGATTGAGAGAGGAGTGAGAAAGAGCCCTGCAGACACCAAGATCAGTGAAGAAGGTGGGCAGGAGGTGCTCCAGGCACTGGAGCAGAAGTCCCCTGCAGCCTGTCATGAGACCCATGGTGGAGCAGGGTTCCACGCTGCAGCCCATGGATGAGACCACGGTGGAGCAGGTGGATCTGCCCTGAAGGAGGCTGCAGCCTGTGGAGAACCCCTGCTGGAGCAGATTCCAGGCTGGAGCTGCAGTGTATGGAGAGGAGCCCAGGTAGGGGCAGAGGGTCTGGGGGGAGCTGCTGCCTGTGGGGGACCCGTGCTGGAGCAGCTTGCTCCTGATGGATGGACCCCGTGGTACGGACCCATATTGGAGCAGTTCTTGAAGAGATGCTTCCTTTGGGCAGCCCGTTGCAGGATCAGTTTGGGAAGGATGGCATCCTGTGGGAGTGACCCCACATGGAGCAGGGGCAGAGAGTGACCAAGAAGGAGCGCTGGAGGAAAACCATCAGGGACTGAACGCAGCCCTCGTTCCCCTGTGCCCCACAGGGGCGAGAAGGTGAAAGAAGGTAAATATGGGGAAGGTGTTTTGGGTGCCTTTCCTTTTTTTCTCACTTCTCTAGGCTGTTGGTAATACACCATAAATTTTATTATCTCTCTACTCTGCGTCTGTTTTGCCTGTCACGATAATTTTTGACTGAGCTCCCCATCCTTATCTCAACCGCTGAGCCCTTGGCACTGTATTTTCTCCACCTTTCCCTGGCTCTGACTCTCAGGACCAACACCAAGGAGAAGGTCTGCTGCAAGACGCCTTCCCAGGCAGCAAAGCCTCAGGACAGAAAGCACCCAGCAAATGCCACTGCCAGACTCCATCTTCGTGTGCAAAACTTTATTTGACACAGTCCTGCTGCTGCTGTGCTTTGATGTGCTCCACAGGAGGGAACAAAGAGCCCCCTCAGGCTGCTCATGCTCAGCACCAGGCACAGAGCAAAGATCAACCCCAACCTAGGAGGCAGAGGTGGCCTGCACTGGCCAGCAGCACACGGTGACCACATCCCTTGCCCTGGGGTCTGCAAGCAGAGGGGAGAGGAGCGTGGAGAGCTGCTGCAGCCCCTGTGCTGCCCGCTGGGGCTCAGAGGCAGGGAGAGACCCGTGGGTGCCAGCAGGGCTTGTGCCTCAGCACAGGAGCAGAGTGCAGGGCAGAGCCCAGGGGCTGCAAGGGGTCTGTCCCCTGCTTGCAGCATCCCAGCCCTCCTCCAGCAGCAGGGAGGAACACAGGGCAGCCCCTGGCCCCACTGCCCCTCATTCCTGTGCTGCTCCTGCAGGGCCAAGGAGAGGTGATGCAGGAGTGGCTGGAGAATCACAGGAACCCCCCAGGGCTGTGGACATGGTCTGGGGGGTGCTGTCCTTCAGGCACAGCTGAGTTCCCAGTGTCTCCACCAAAAACCAGGGGCGCATGCTCTCCCCATTGAGGGAGGCTGCTGTGAAAGTGTAGATCTCGACCCCATTGTCAGCGTTGATGAAAGACACCTGCTGCTGGGTACAGTCCAGACAGACCCAGATCCTCGTGGGGACAGGGGACAGGGGTAAGTGTATTTGAGGAGATGTGAGAGGCATGAGCTGCCCTTGTTGGTACATCAATGCCCATATCCCATGTTGGGGGAAAATCTTCTCCTTTTTGTTCACAGATGCCCTGGTCACCCCCACAGCCCAGCAGGATTCATTTTCCAACTCCCCCTCCACCTCTACCTCCACCTCCCAGCAGTGCCTCCCCTCTCTGAACTCCTCATGGCCTAGCACGCAACACCGATACTTGAATCTGTCCTGACTGTTATGCACCTGCTGGCTTTTACTTTCTCGTCTCACACTCCTGTGGTCCTCTGACACGATGAGCTCCGGATGAGCCGTGTGCGGGTCCAGGGTAACCTTCACTGCAGGGACAGAAGGAGCCAGGCCATCAGGGGCAGAGCTCAGCCCTGGGCAGGCTTTCCCCAGCTCGGGGCCAGGAGCTGCCCCATGGGGCAGGAGATGGGGCACCTCTTGGCTCCTGAACATGCCCCAGCAAGGGCAGGAGAAGCACTGCAGAGGGCAACCCAATGCACACTTACCTGTATTTTGAGGCAGCAAACATTTTCTCCATGCTGGAAGGAGAGGGGAGAGCTGGTCACAGCCCACAGCCGGTGCCCAGTGGGTGTGGGCAGGGTGAGGGGCCAGCCCTGGGTTGCTCTGTCCCAGCTGCCCACCCTCCCCTGCACATCACCTTGGAAATGTCATGCAGCCCAAAGGCAGGGACACTCACCCAGCTCTGCAGCTTTTTTCTCTGAAAAGGAAAGTGAATATAATGCATGATCAGAGGGGAGAGTTGCTCAGCCCATGGCTTCTTTCAAGGGAAGACCCCACTTTCCCTTAGCTAGGGAGGGAAACTCACCAAGCATTGCATGTTCTTTAACTGCAAAAGAAGGAAAAAAGGAAAACATTATCAGAGATCATAGTTTCTGATCCCATAGCTCTCACTATGACATTATATATATATATATATATATATATATATATATATATATATATATATATATATATTTGTTTGTTTGCTTGTTTAGAGAGTGAGACTTACCCAGGTCCACAGCTTGTTTCTCTGGAAAACAAAAGAAAAAGGAATTAATGGTCAGAGGAAGAAATTTGTTATCTCTTGCAAAAACCCAAATTCCTGCTCTCCCTGGAGTGAGAAAACACAGAAAAGACGAAAAATGAATGGGAATCGCTAGAATGGAGACAGAGCACCTTGCTCCCAGATTCAGAAGGACCAGACTAACAGGGAGCAAGGACACAGCTTGGAGCAAGGCTCGTGCACGTGGACCAGTAAGGACAGACACTTGTGTAGCTCTCTGCACCGTGCCACCAAAACACAAGGGGAAGTGAATGGGGATGGGTGGAGGACGTCCCTGTCTTGGAAACATCAGTGCAGAGCGGGGCAGCCCCACAGCTTGCTCCCCGTCCCAACCTTGATCCCCATTCCTTTCAGCCATCCCGGCCGTGTCCCTTGCCCAGGGCAGCCCGAGCCCCAGCACTCCCCACTCACACCCCAGGCTCCAGCTGCTCCTGCAGCACCCCCGAGCCACCAGCACACAAGCCCCCAGAGCCCACCCAGACCAGGTCATCCCACAGGGACACCACTTCCCCAGGGGCTGGGGGCAGGGACTGCAAGGACTCACCCAACTCTCGTCTCAGTGTCGCTGAAAAGCAAAGGCGGAGGAACAGGTGGTGAGCAGAGCAGCTTGGTTGCTGGGTGGGAACATGTGCACGGGGGCTGCACCTTGCCACCAGCCCCACGCTGCAGCCATGCTCCCTGGACTCCCACCCAAGGCCCCTTGCCTTCTCCCCTGCCTTCGTTGCCCAAGGCAGAGGCCCAAGACGATCCTAAGGCCTTTAGCATCCCCAGGAGAACATTCCCTTCCTCCTCCTACGCTCCTCCCTGGGCCAGGGTTCAGCCCTGCTCCAGACCCACGCGGGTCCCTGCAGAACACCTCCCTCCGCTCCATCCCTGCGCTGCCAGCTTACCTTGGTTTTGAAAGAGATAAACACTGAGGCCAATGAACACCACAAATAGCACGATGACCAGAATCAGAGCCACTATCAAGGGTTGGGCGTTGTGGAAGAAGGGAGCTGAGAAAAGCACAAGGAAAAGGGCTGTGTTTACGTACCCACAGGTGGAAGAGCAAGACCCAGACTTCTCCTGGGTCAGGTCAAGTGCAGGGGCCAGGAACACCTCACCCTGGCTGTGCCATTTGTACCTGCAATGTGCAGGGATGATTCCCGTTCCTGCTGGAGGCGGCTGCTCCTGACCACGCAGGACAAGGGCCCCTCCACGCTCCCGGTCACGATGACGGCGCCTTCGATTTCAAAGAGCCCCTCCTGGTCCTGGGAATGTGTCTGGGAGACCGAGGGCAGGTGCTGCCCACAAGCATCCCTCCACAGCAGCTGCGGCAGCGGGTACCAGCCGTCCGATCGACACAGCACCCGGACGCCTCCGGCCTCATAGCCCCTCAGGGAGAGGTGGGGGTCAGTGCCTGTGGCTGGGGGAAGAGCCCATGGCTGGGGCTTGACTTGGGCAGGGATTTGGTTCCAAGGCAATGACCCCATCTGCTCCCATGCAGACACAGCACAGACCCAGCCACGGCCCCCATGGCTCTCAGACCAGTCCCTCCACGCACACACTCTTCCAAGCAGTCACAGACCATGTAGACGAATCCCAATCAGACTCATGTCCCTGAAAGGCCTCTTTGATGGCCATGAGCATGGGATAGTGATCTGGGTGAAACACACAAACCCAGGAACAATCTCCTTGAAGCATCCTTGAAGCAAACCCCTGGACAATCTCCTTGAAGCATCAATCCAGCCACTAACCTGACACTACCAGATTCACCATTGCTTCACCATAAGCATCACCATCTTTCACGATGCAGATGTACTGGCCATCATCAGAAGGTCTCAGCCCCGTGATTCACAAGTCCAGGCTTCCAGCAGAGAGACCATCCCTGACCAACTCTGTCCTCCCGGCATATGCCCCCATCTGCTCCCCGTACAGGTCCTCTCCATCGCGGTAGTGGTGCACTGTCTCAGAGAACTTGTCCCGGATCCACGTGACCTCCAAGCTGCGAGCATTGCGTTGAGGGGACAAGTGGCAGGTCAGCACAACATCCTGCCCCACGGTGGCAGTGAGAGGCTGGCCTGGTCCCTCCACTCTGAGCTGGGCTGGGCAATGGAGAAGGGCACAGAGAGGTGGTGAGATTTTGCCATCGTAAATATAGGGGCAGTGAGTGACAAAGGGCGAGCTGTGCATGAGTTGGTGCGTGCTGCATCCCCTGTGTCCCATGGGAAACCACCAGGGAAAGAGGAGAGGAAGAGGGAGGACGTGCAGGAGAAGGAGGTGTGCTGGGAGTGGGAGCCCTCTCTGCAGCATTCATGTAGATGAAGAAAAGCCAGAAAGGGCAGCCAAGGCAGTGCCTGTATTGCATGGAAGAAACAAAGTGAAAGTGAAACCCAGTGGGGGACGAGCTGTGGGCTTAGGTCCCCCATGTCCCACGGCTGCTCCCCTGCCCCACATCATCAAGTCTGTCAGGACCAGGGGGAGAGCCCCCAGCAGCCTCACAGGATCCTACCTGAGCCCATCTGGAGGAGGAGCAGAGTGACAAGGGAAGTCAGGAGGCCCCTGGCATGGCCGGTGAGGCTGGGGTGGCTGCAGCCCTAGGGAAGCCCGATCTGTGCTGCAGCAGGAGCAGGAACTGGCATCAGAAGCTGGAGCAAAAGAGAGAGGGGACCGAGGGGCTGCAGGCACCACAGGCAGATGGGGAAGGAGTCCCCCTGGGCCCGGGCACAAATAGCCACAGGCAGCAGAACTTTGGACAGGGCGCAGAGCCTGTCCTTTTATCACAGGCTGGGGGACACAGCAGGCAGCCCCCAGGGGTTCTTCTCCAAGGGAGTCCCAGCGACAGAGAGGTCCCTCACCGCACCCAGTCGTGCTGCAGAAAGCCCAAGGCTACGCCCAACTTCCCTAACCTTTGCCCAGTTCCTGCCTGCAATAACCCTCTGGGAGCACCTTTGTCCCTGGGGCAATGGGAACAAGTGTCCTGGGAGCTCTAGAGGCCTGGCACCACCATCCCATCACAGCTGGGTGCCCTGCCCAATGCCTTCAGCAAGCACAAGGGCTTGTCCCCAGCAGGAGCCTCTCCAGAACACCAGTTAATGCTAGTCTTTCTCTGATGCTTTGACTCCGCCACTCCTCAAATCACTCTGCTCCTGCTCCTTGTGGGGTCACTCCCATGGGATGCCGTCCTTCCCAAAATGATCCTGCCTGGTCTTTACTCTGGCATCCCAGTGGTCTGCCCTCCCTGCCCGCCTTTTTACGCAGAGGGACGGAGAGTTCTTGCGCTCTAAGGAAAACATCCTCAGAGTCTCCAGCTCTCCTCAGCTCCTTTGTCCCATAGGATGGTGGTCCAGGGGATCTCATCCTCTAGGTCTTTAAATAGCTTGGATTTGCTCTTTGGAAGTTCAGGGTCCTGCCTTGGCCCTTTGCCAGGCCCACATTCCTGGAGATCACAAACTCAACCATGGCATGGTCACTGCAGCCCAGATTGCTTCCAGTCTTGACCTCTTTAATGAGCTTGTCTGCATAGGTGAGCACCAGGTCAAGTAACGCTTCTCGTTGGGTTGGTTTCTCTAGTACTTTTACCAGGAAGTAATCCTCAACGCGATCTAGGAATCTCCTGGATTGCTAAAAGCCTACTGTGTAGTTTTCCCAGCAGACATCCGGGTGGTTCAAGTCCCCAGTCAGGATGAGAGCATGCGAGCACGATGCTTCTTGTAGTTGAAGCAAGAAGGCCTCATCCATAGGCTCCCCTTGATCAGGCAGCCTGTAGTAGACTCTGGAAGAACCGTGTTTCTGTGATAGCAATCAGGTCATATTTGTCTAATTTCCCCATGGCTTCCAATTCCTCTTACTTGTTTCCCATGCTGCGTACATTGGTGTTGAGGCATTTCAGCTGGGCTGTTGGTCGTATTGCATTTCTAGAATCCTTCCTGTTGTATTGGGACAGGTCACGAGAGTTTCCCTGCTGTTACTTAGAGTGATGGTGTTCTCAGCCATGCTTTCTTGCTCGCCCTGCCTGCAAGCACTGCCGTGCAAACTGCCATGCCATGCCCTGACCGACACACCATGCTCCGTTCACCGCGCTCCTGGACTCTCACTCTCCCCAGGGTTCTGCCTTTATATGACAGAAAGGGGGTTTCTGGATCCTCCCATGCCTCATCAGCTGGCCTCGCGAGGGCCGCTGAGTCCTAGCAGCTCCCTTGGATTCCTCCAATAACCTCGATGAAGGAAAACCCCTGCATGCCTCGATCCCCCACTCTGCTGCAGGACGCATTGCCCTGGAGCCGATTGCCTCGTCTTCTTTTATAATGATTTAAAATATTCCCACACTTGGAATTTCCATGTTCAGAAGTTGACTTATTTAATTACAAGGAGTATTGCTAATTCTTTTACATCGAAAAAGTTTTTTTGACCTCAGTACCAGGGAAGCTCATGGAGCAGATCCTCTTGAGAGTCATCATGCAGCACTTGAAGGGCCAGCAGGCGATCAGGCCCAGTCAGCATGGGTTTATGGAAGGCAGATCCTGCTTGACGAACCTGATCTCCTTCTATGAAAAAGTGATGCGCCGGGTGGACGAGGGAAAGGCTGTGGATGTGGTCTACTTTGACTTCAGCAAGGCTTTTGACACCGTCTCCCACAGCATTCTCCTCAAGAAACTGGCTGCTCTTGGCTTGGACTGGCGCACGCTTCGTTGGGTTAGAAACTGGCTGGATAGCCGGGCCCAAAGAGTCGTGGTAAATGGAGTCAAGTCCAGTTGGAGGCCAGTCACTAGTGGCGTCCCCCAGGGCTCGGTGCTGGGGCCGGTCCTCTTTAATATCTTCATCAGTGATCTGGACAAGGGCATTGAGTGCACCCTCAGTAAGTTTGCAGATGACACAAAGCTATGCGCATGCTTTGATCTGCTCGAGGGTGGGAAAGCACTGCAGGAGGATCTGGATAGGCTGCACCGATGGGCTGAGGTCAACTGCATGAAGTATAACAAGGCCAAGTGCCGGGTCCTGCACCTGGGGCGCAATAACCCCAAGCAGAGCTCCAGGCTGGGAGATGAGTGGTTGGAGAGCTGCCAGGCAGAGAAGGACCTGGGAGTGATGGTGGACAGTCGGCTGAATATGAGCCAGCAGTGTGCTCAGGTGGCCAAGAAGGCCAACGGCATCCTGGCTTGCATAAGAAGCAGTGTGGCCAGCAGGGCTAGGGAGGTGATCGTCCCCCTGTACTCGGCTCTGGTGAGGCCGCACCTCGAGTACTGTGTTAAGTTTTGGGCCCCTCGCTACAAGAAGGACATGGAGGTGCTTAAGTGGGTCCAGAGAAGGGCGACGAAGCTGGTGAGGGGCCTGGAGAACAAGTCCTACGAGGAGCGGCTGAAGGAGCTGGGCTTGTTCAGCCTGGAGAAGAGGAGGCTCAGGGGCGACCTTATTGCTCTCTACAGATACCTTAAAGGAGGCTGTAGTGAGGTGGGGGTTGGTCTGTTCTCCCACGTGCCTAGTGACAGGACGAGGGGGAATGGGCTTAATTTGCGCCAGGGGAGTTTTAGGTTAGATGTTAGGAAGAATTTCTTTACTGAAAGGGTTGTTAGGCACTGGAACAGTCTGCCCAGGGAGGTGGTGGAGTCACCATCCCTGGAAGTCTTCAAAAGACGTTTAGCTGTAGAGCTTAGGGATATGGTTTAGTGGGGACTGTTAGTGTTAGGTTAGAGGTTGGACTCAATGACCTTGAGGTCTCTTCCAACCTAGAAATTCTGTGATTCTGCAATTCTGTGATTCTGTGAAATCCATGCTAAATATTTCACGCTTTCATGCACAAAGCCAAATTCATAAATGGAGTGAGGAATGGAGAACTGGAGCCCACAAATGGGGTTTTCAAACTGGAAGCAAAGGCGTGCTTGAAGTCTGAGTGCCCCCCACCAGCTCTCGCAGGTCTTAGCATGCAGTGAGGTGTGCGGGGCAGCCTCTGGCCCCACTGCCCCTCATTCTTGCCCTGCTCCTGCAGGACCAAGGAGACGTGAGCCAGGAGTGCAGAAATTTCTTCTCAGAAAGAATGGTTAGGCATTGGAACGGGTTGTCCTGGGAGTTGGTGGAGTCATTGTCCCTGGGGGCGTTTAAGGAAAGGTTGGACGTGGTGCTTAGGGACATGGTTTATTGGGTGATAGTGGTGGCAGAGAGGTGGTTGGCCCAGATGTGAGAAACAAAGATGTGATTTTGCAGTAGAAGGTGTGTTTTTGCAGTGGAAAATGACTCTATCCGTGAATACTTGGAAGGGATTTTGCAGGCATGACAGTGGTGAAGCAGTGATGACCTTAGAGGTCTTTTCCAATTGTACTGGGTCTGGCTGGGATGTTAACTTTCCCTGCAGAAGCCCAAACAGTGCTGTGCTCTGCACTTGGAGCTAGAACAGCAGTGGTATCACACCAGTGTTGTGTCTGCTGCTGAGCAGTGCTGGCACAGCATCGGGACTCTCTCTAACACTCCTAGGGGGTGGGCAAAAAAGTGAGAGAGGAAACATCACCAGAGCATGCTGACCTAAACCAACCAAAGGGATATTCCATACCGTGTGATGTCACACTCAGCAATAAAAGGTGGAAAAAGGAAGAACAGAGGAGGGGTGGGCTCTCATTGTGAAAACGTCGGTCCTCCTCCCGAACACCGGCTACGTGCGTTGAGGCCCTCTTTAAAGGATGTGGTCAATCATTGCTCATTTGTGGCAAGTAGAGAGTAATTTCTTTCCTCTGCACTTCCACATAGCCTTTATTTGATTTGTTTGTTTGTTTGTTTGTTTTTCCCATTCCCCCTCCCTTTTCCCTTCCTTTTTTCCTTTTTTTTTTCCCCCCTTTGTTGCAGGAAGCACGGCCGAAAGCACGACAGACACACAGTAGAGTCAGATCATGCTCCATTTTATTGCCCGAATAGCCTAACTTTTATAGAGAACTTAACAGGGGTGGACAGTGTTTCACACAAGATTATTGGTCAAAAGCACTCAGACAAACAACTGCAAGAAAACAACCCCACCTGCAAGAAAACAACCCCTTGTGATTAGCAGTCACATAGACCTTGTCCTTGAAGCCAGCTACTGGTAACAATATTTTTCTGAATTCCTCAATTGGGCAATGTGGGAACACTGTCATGGGAACGTCTCATAGTTGCCCTGGTAGCTTGGTTTGCTCAGCTACAGCAAGCCATAGGATTTTTCCTGTTTCAAGAAATCCCTCAACAATTCCCCCTTCTTCTTTTGAGCAAACCAAGCCCGACACAGCAGTTTTACAAGTGACTCTTTTGCTATACTTACAACACACAACGATGATTACCACCACCCTAAACCAAATCCTTAATCCCCTTGTGACTAAACCCAGCAACCATCTACACCTTGTTTCAAACAAGTCAGTGAACCATTGATTGAAAGGATTGATACCATACTGAATCTTTCTCATATGCTCTTTCAGGAAAATAATGGATTTGTGAATTGACTCATTATGATCAGAAAGGTTTAAACAGTACATTCCCTTAAAGTCCTCACACCCATTCCTTTGAGCCAAAAGCAAGATGTCAATAGCAGCTTGATCCTGTAAAAGCAGATGTTGCAGACTATTTTGATCTGGTAGCATCTCCTCAAGTATCTCTGTCGTGGCATAGGCTTGCCTCTCGTCCCAGCATTCCAATTTTTCTAAGTTGTTATGTGCGGCCGCAGATGCCACTCCAGGCACTGAAATTGCTAATGCCGCTCTAGCTGCAACCCCACACAATTCAACATTATCATTGCAATCCGATGCAAGCAATGCCCATTTATGTCTGGTGATCTCACGCAACTGTAGCAAGCTAGGAGCAAATACAATGAGTTTATCTAAGTAACATGGACATCTGATAGCATTTGCAGGGATACCTTGCCAGGCCCCATCCCCACAAATCAGAAGCACATCAGGAGGTAAGGCCAAAGCTGCACAATTGTTCCAAACACTGTAGTTGTTACCCCTTGTCTCCATGCTACAAACCCCTAAACCCTGCTTAGCAGCGTCATTGTAATCACAGGTGTTATTTGTGTTTTTGTACCAGTATGGCCCTTTCCCAGTTCCTGTAGCAGGATTCATCTGATAGCCACGGCTACGTTCACATTTGTAGCCACCTTTCAGGTTGATACAGATTTGACTACAGATACCAGGGTTTTGACATTCATCAATTCCACAGTTTCTCTTTTCTACAAAGTCAAACCCAGCTGGACAGTCACATTCATTTATGTTGCATTCCTTCAGGGGCTCATCACCCCAGTCCTTGCAGTCTCTCTGCTGGTTACACGCTTTATTGGTATCTATGTATTCTCCACTTCTGCACTTGAATTTGCCAGGTCCAGAGCACTGAATAACATTGTTACAGTTTGCTTCATCAGTGCCATCCAGACAGTCTCTCACACCATTGCACTGCCTACTCCCATGGACACAGTTCCCATCTTCACATCTGAACTGGTCTGGCCTGCAGGTCTGAGAAGGGCAGTTAATTTCATCACTTCCATCCTTGCAATCAGGATCTCTGTTACAGTCTTTTTCACCATCACATTTCCAGGACACCAGGATACACTGGGTTGACTGAGGACCACAGCTGATTTCATTTACCTGGCATGTTCTCATATAACACAGATCAGCAATCTCATCAGACCCATTTTCACAGTCCGGATCCCCATCACACGGCTATCTATTTGGCACACACTGACCACTGTTGCACACAAAGTCAGATTCAGCACACGTCTTCTTCACACAAGCACTCTCATCACTGCCATCTGAGCAGTCTTCACATTTTGCTCTAGCACTGTCAGCAGCAGTGCACAGGCAGGTGAGGGCGAGCAGCAGGCAGAATGCCCCACAGCGCGGCAGTGCCTGCCGCCACCCTGCACCTATGTCACTTATACTACTACTGTTACCCGTGCTAGTAGTGTCAGTGGCATCCTCCTGGTACCATTTCTGTCTTTGTCGTCCCTTACTCTCCCCCTTTTCTTTTTGCCACTGACCATTCACCACAAATGGATGAGACACATGATTACTAGTTAGGAAAGAGAGTGTAACGTCTGCTATACGGCTGCAGGCAGTGCCAGCTGCAATCCTAGAAGCTGTTTGTGAACGAGCCTGCCGGTGGTCATTTGGCAGTGTAATCTGCGTCTCTGCACTCCTGCCCTGCAATAGAGCTAAGTCGTCATTAATAGTCCGTAGAATGAGGCAACCCCACGGAATGTTATCCAGAAACATAGTTATAACACCGATCTGGGGACGAATAGTCTTTTTTGCATTGCAAGATAAACCTCTCATAAAAAGAATGCCAAAGAGAAGCAGCACAGCCGCCGCTGCCTCCATGGTTACGTCAGGCAGGCTGCAGGGTCCTGATGTCCGCCCCTCTGCTCTGTGCCGACTCGCCACGCAGTGAGGGTCGGCTGCCGTTGTCCACTGATGCCTCTGGTCTCCCGTAGCAGCTCGATCTCGGATGTCCCGCATCACACCGTGATCACGTCAATTGCCCGCGGCCCTCCGCAATTCCACGTCCCGCCGCAACTCTATTTCCCGCGGCCCTCCGCAATTCCACGTCCCGCCGCAACTCCGTTTCCCGCGGCCCTCCGCAATTCCACGTCCCGCCGCAACTCTTTTCCCGCGGCCCTCCGCAATTCCACGTCCCGCCGCAACTCCGTTTCCCGCGGCCCTCCGCAATTCCACGTCCCGCCGCAAAACCCCGTGTCCCACCGTTTTCCGCGTCTCTCAGCGGGACTACCGCGTCTCACCGTGAGGCCTGTGTACCGTGTGTCCGGGCCGGTGTCCGGTCTGCTCAAGCGCCGGTCGGATGGGCGCTCCGAAGTCCCGACGGCACGGCGAGATCGCGGCGCCGCTGGTCCCGGCGCCGCCGGTCCCGGCGCCGCTGGTCTCCTGGTCTACCTGCGTTCGGATGTGCCGGCGCCGCTGGTGTCCCGCTGCGCTGGTGTCCCGCTGCGCTGCGATGTTTGCCCCGGCGCCGCTGCGATGTCCGTGCTCGGCTACGATGTCTGCTCCGTTGCTGCGATGTCCTGCTCCGGTGCGATGTCTGTTCAGGTCCTGTTCAGGTCTCAGCCTGTTCGGGCGCCATATGTTGCAGGAAGCACGGCCGAAAGCACGACAGACACACAGTATGGTCAGATCATGCTCCATTTTATTGCCCGAATAGCCTAACTTTTATAGAGAACTTAACAGGGGTGGACAGTGTTTCACACAAGATTATTGGTCAAAAGCACTCAGACAAACAACTGCAAGAAAACAACCCCACCTGCAAGAAAACAACCCCTTGTGATTAGCAGTCACATAGACCTTGTCCTTGAAGCCAGCTACTGGTAACAATATTTTTCTGAATTCCTCAATTGGGCAATGTGGGAACACTGTCATGGGAACGTCTCATAGTTGCCCTGGTAGCTTGGTTTGCTCAGCTACAGCAAGCCATAGGATTTTTCCTGTTTCAAGAAATCCCTCAACACCCCTTTAGTTAAATTGCTTAGTTAACAATAACATTTCCTGAATATTGTTTTTCTTTTAATTAAGTTATCCTTATCTCAACCCGTGAGCTGTTCTTTACTTTACTTCTTCCCCTCCTCATGTAGGGAGGGGGAGTGAGACAGCAGTTGTGGTGTTTAGCTGCCTAGCATAGTAAAACCACAACACCAACTTCAGTGATTCTTTGATCTAGGGCTGAAGTGTGAGGCCACCTGCTGCCTCTGCTTGGAGGACTTCCAGGAGCTGGTGATGCCTCCTGTGGGAACAGCCTCTGCAGAGGCTGTGTGATGGAGGCTGGAAAATCTTTGGGTGCCCCCAGGGCAGGGAGGGCAATGAACCCAGGTGGGACAAGGGGGTCCCAGGCACCAGCTGGGGAAGTGGGGCAGCTGGAGCTCTGGTTCCTCCTGGCTCTGACTCCCAGGACCAACACCAAGGAGACGGTCTGCTGCAAGATGCCTTCGCAGGCAGCAAGCCTCAGCACAGAAAGCACCCAGCAAATGCCACTGCCAGACTCCATCTTCCTGTGCAAAACTTTATTTCATAGAATCATAGAATTGTAGAATATCCCGAGTTGGAAGGGACCTATAAGGATCATCAAGTCCAACTCCTGGCACAGCACAGGTCTGCCCAGAGGTTTAGACCATGGGACTAAGTGCACAGTCCAATCGCTTTTTAAATTCAGGCAGGCTTGGTGCAGTGAGTACTTCCCTGGGGAGCGCGTTCCAGTGTGCAACCACCCTCTCGGTGAAGAACCTCTTCCTGATGTCCAGCGTAAACTTCCCCTGCCTCAGCTTAATGCCATTCCTGCGGGTCCTATCACTGTTGTCTACAGAGAATAGGTCACCTGCCTCTCCACTCCCCCTTGCAAGGAAGTTGTAGACCATGATGAGGTCCCCCCTCAGCCTCCTCTTCTTCAGACTGAACAGGCCCAGTGCCCTCAGCCATCTTCGTCGCCCTCCTCTGGACACTCTCCACCAGTTTAAAGTCCTCTTTGTACTGTGGTGCCCAGAACTGCACACAGTACTCGAGCTGAGGCCCCACCAGTCCAGAGCAGAGCAGGACAATCACCTCCCTCAACTGACGAGCAATGCTGTGCTTGATGCACCCCAGGATACGGTTGCCACAGTCCTGCTGCTGCTGGGCCTTGATGTGCTCCAGAGGGGGGAACAAAAAGCCCCCACAGGCTGCTCATGCTCAGCACCAGGCACAGAGCAAAGATCAACCCCAAACTAGGAGGCAAAGGCGGTCTACACTGTCCCGCAGCACACGGTGACCACATCCCTTGCCCTGGGGTCTGCAAGCAGTGCAAGCAGAGGGGAGAGGAGTGTGAAGAGCTGCTGCAGCCCCTGTGCTGCCCTCTGGGGCTCAGAGGCAGACCCATGGGTGCCAGCAGGCCTTGTGCCCCAGCACAGGAGCTGTGTGCAGGGCAAAGCCCAAAGCACCACAGCTCCCTGAGCTCCAGTTTGTTCGAGGTTCCCACAGACCCAGCCCTTTCCAGTGCTTCTCCCCATGCTTCATGGGACGGATTCCACAGCATCCTGCCTCCGCCAAGCCCTCCCACAGCATCCAACTCAGAAAGCATCCCAGCCCTGCAGCATCCTGGTCCCAGAGCTCCCAACCACGAGAACATCTTTGCTGCCCCCCATTGTAGCCATGCTCCGGCTCAAATCCACTTCCATTGGACTTTTCTGTCCCGTCACTTCAAGTTTACTGCTCTTTTGGGGGTATGCAGCTTCCTTCAATAATGATTTAAAATATTCACACGCTGGGATTTTCCATGTTCAGAAGTTGATTTATTCATTTACAAGGAGTATTACTGATTCTTTTACATTTAAATCCCTGCTATATACTTCATGCTTTCACACTCAAAGCCAAATTCATCACTGGAGTTAGAAACAGGGTTCCCAAAAACGAAGTGAAAAGGCTGCCTGAAGTCAGTACCCCCCACCATCTGCCGCAGGTCTCAGCGTGTTTTCCCTCAGGTACAGCTGGGCATTCGTCCCCAGCCAGAACCAGGGGCGCATGCCCTCCCCTTTCAGGAAGACATCTGGGAAAGTGAAGATCTCGACCCGATTGTCAGGGTTTATAAAAGACACCTGCCCCTGGGTACAGTCGAGACAGACCCAGAGCTTTGTGGGGACAGGGGACAGGGACAAGGGCTTGGGAGGAGATGTGAGAGACGTGAGCTGCCCCTCCTTGTACTGCACAGCCCAGATCCCTTCTTCAGGGCTCATGTTGATCTCCCCCTTCCTCTTCACCGATGCCCTGGCCACCCCCACAGCCAAACTGGAATACTTTCCCTTCTCCCCCTCTACCCCCACCTCCCAGAAGTGCCTCCCCTCTCTGAACTCCTCACGGCCCAGCACGCAGCAACTAGTGTCAAATCTCTCCGGGGCTTTGGGCACCTGCTGCCATTTACTTTCCCATCTCACACTGCAGTTATCCTGAGACAGGACTAGCAGAGGATGAGCTGTGCGTGGATCCAGGGTCACCTTCACTGCAGGGACAGAAGGAGCCAGGCCATCAGGGGCAGAGCTCAGCCCTGGGCAGGCTTTCCCCAGCTCGGGGCCAGGAGCTGCCCCACGGGGCAGGAGATGGGGCACCTCTTGGCTCCTGAACATGGCCAAGCAAGGGCAGTGGAAGCACCGCAGAGGGCAACCCAGTGCACACCTACCTGTATTATGAGACAGCAGAAAATGTCTCCATGCTGGAAGGAGAGGGGAGAGCTGGTCACAGCCCATGGCCAGTGCCCAGTGGGTGTGGGCAGCGTGAGGGGCCAGACCTGGGCTGCTCTGTCCCAGTTGCCCACCCTCCCCTGCACATTGCTTTGATGTTGTCCATGGGTTGAAGCTCAAGAACACTCACCCAGCTCTGCAGCTTGTTCCTCTAGAAAAGAAAGCAAAATCAATGTCTAATGAGAGGGGAGAGCTTCTTGCCCTATGCCTGAACCCCAAACTGCTTTGTTATGGTGCAGGATACTCACTGAGCTTTGCATCTTTTTTCTCTGCCAAACAGAAGCAAAAAGAAAGCATGATGGAAAGGGACATCTTGCCTTCTAAAAATGCCCACTGGTAAAACCCAAAGGCCTTCATTTGAGGGAGGGATGGGCACTCACCCAGCTCTGAGGCTAGTTCCTCTGCAAAAGAAAAGCAAAAACACTTGGTGAGAGAGTACAGATTCTCATTACATGACAAGAACTCATTTTCTTTGGGTTTGGGGCCAGACACTCACGCAGTCTTGTAGATTGGTGCGCTAAAAATGAGAAGAAAATCATGGTGAGAGGGAACAGCCTCCCATCCCATTGCGATGATCCCAAATACTTTCAGATGCTTATGGAGACTTACCCAGCTTTACATTCTTTTCCTCTGCAAAAGAAAGAGAAAAGCAATGCATGATCAGAGGGGACAGCTTTTCCTCCCATAGCTCCCATTGGAAGACATGAAGTTCTTTCTGTTTTGGAGGGACACTCACCCAGGTCTGAAGACAGTTCCGCTGCAAAAGGAAAGCAAAGGCAATGCATGATCAGAGGGGACAACTTCTCATCCCATGGCTGCTTCCACGGGAAGACCCCAAGTTCCTTCATTTTGGGGAGGGACACTCACCCAGCCTTTTATCTTTTTGTTCTGGAAAAGAAAGGAAAAAGCAATGCATGATCAGAGGGGACAGCTTCTCGTCATCTGCCTGCTCCCATGGCTACACCCCCAAATTTATTCTTCTAGGAAGTGGCCAAATATAAATTTGCTCCCAAAGGAGGTACCAGACTAATAGCAAGTGAAGTTCATCTGTGAGCATGGCTTGTGCAAGCTGAACAACTAGCACACAAACATGTGCAGCTTTCTGTATGATGCCACCAAAAGAGAGGTGGAAGTGAATGGGGATGGGTGGAGGACGTCCCTGTCCCGGAAGCGTCAGCGCTGAGCGGGGCAGCCCTGCAGCTCGCTCCCCGTCCCCACCTTGATCCCCGTTCCTTTCAGTCATCCCAGCCGTGTCCCGTCCCCAGGGCAGCCCCACACTCCCCACTACCCCATCAGTATGAGGGGCCTGCCCTGGGCTGCTCCGTCCCAGTTGCCCACCCTCCCCTGCACATTGCTTTGACGTTGTCCTTAGGCTGAACCTCAAGAACGCTCACCCAGCTCTGCAGCTTGTTCCTCTAGAAAAGAAAGCAAAAGCAATGTCTGATGAGAGGGGAGAGCTTCTCGCCCCATGCCTGAACCCCAAACTGCTTTGTTATGGTGCAGGATACTCACTGAGCTTTGCATCTTTTTTCTCTGCCAAACAAAACAAAAAGAAAGCATGATGGAAAAGGACATCTTGCCTTCTCAAAATGTCCACTGGTAGAACCCAAAGGCCTTCATTTGAGGGAGGGATGGGTACTCACCCAGCTCTTCAGTTAGATCCTCTGCAAAAGAAAAGCAAAAACACTTGGTGAGAGAGTACAGATTCTCATTACACGACAAGAACTCATTTTCTTTGGGTTTGGGGCCAGACACTCACGCAGTCTTGCAGATTGTTGCACTAGAAATGAGAAGAAAATCATGGTGAGAGGGAACAGCCTCCCATCCCATTGCGATGATCCCAAATACTTTCAGATGCTTATGGAGACTTACCCAGCTTTACATTCTTTTCCTCTGCAAAAGAAAGAGAAAAGCAATGCATGATCAGAGGGGACAGCTTCTCCTGCCATAGCTCCCATTGGAAGACATGAAGTTCTTTCCGTTAGGGAGGGACACTCACCCAGGTCTGAAGACAGTTCCGCTGCAAAAGGAAAGCAAAGGCAATGCATGATCAGAGGGGACAACTTCTCATCCCATGGCTGCTTCCATGGGAAGACCCCAAGTTCCTTCATTTTGGGGAGGGACACTCACCCAGCCTTTTATCTTTTTGTTCTGGAAAAGAAAGGAAAAAGCAATGCATGATCTGAGGGGACAGCTTTTCCTCCCATAGCTCCCATTGGAAGACATGAAGTTCTTTCCATTGGGGAGGGACACTCACCCAGGTCTGAAGACAGTTCCGCTGCAAAAGGAAAGCAAAGGCAATGCATGATCAGAGGGGACAACTTCTCATCCCATGGCTGCTTCCACGGGAAGACCCCAAGTTCCTTCATTTTGGGGAGGGACACTCACCCAGCCTTTTATCTTTCTGTTCTGGAAAAGAAAGGAAAAAGCAATGCATGATCAGAGGGGACAGCTTCTCCTCCCATAGCTCCCATTGGAAGACATGAAGTTCTTTCTGTTTTGGAGGGACACTCACCCAGGTCTGAAGACAGTTCCGCTGCAAAAGGAAAGCAAAGGAAATGCATGATCAGAGGGGACAACTTCTCATCCCATGGCTGCTTCCACGGGAAGACCACAAGTTCGTTCATTTTGGGGAGGGACACTCACCCAGCCTTTCATCTTTTTGTTCTGGAAAAGAAAGGAAAAAGCAATGCATGATCAGAGGGGACAGCTTTTCCTCCCATAGGTCCCATTGGAAGACATGAAGTTCTTTCTGTTTTGGAGGGACACTCACCCAGGTCTGAAGACAGTTCCGCTGCAAAAGGAAAGCAAAGGCAATGCATGATCAGAGGGGATAACTTCTCATCCCATGGCTGCTTCCACGGGAAGACCCCAAGTTCCTTCATTTTGGGGAGGGACACTCACCCAGCCTTTTATCTTTTTGTTCTGGAAAAGAAAGGAAAAAGCAATGCATGATCAGAGGGGACAGCTTCTCCTCCCATAGCTCCCATTGGAAGACATGAAGTTCTTTCTGTTTTGGAGGGACACTCACCCAGGTCTGAAGACAGTTCCGCTGCAAAAGGAAAGCAAAGGCAATGCATGATCAGAGGGGACAACTTCTCATCCCATGGCTGCTTCCATGGGAAGACCCCAAGTTCGTTCATTTTGGGGAGGGACACTCACCCATCCTTTTATCTTTTTGTTCTGGAAAAGAAAGGAAAAAGCAATGCATGATCAGAGGGGACAGCTTCTCCTCCCATAGCTCCCATTGGAAGACATGAAGTTCTTTCTGTTTTGGAGGGACACTCACCCAGGTCTGAAGACAGTTCCGCTGCAAAAGGAAAGCAAAGGCAATGCATGATCAGAGGGGACAACTTCTCATCCCATGGCTGCTTCCACGGGAAGACCCCAAGTTCCTTCATTTTGGGGAGGGACACTCACCCAGCCTTTTATCTTTTTGTTCTGGAAAAGAAAGGAAAAAGCAATGCATGATCAGAGGGGACAACTTCTCATCCCATGGCTGCTTCCACGGGAAGACCCCAAGTTCCTTCATTTTGGGGAGGGACACTCACCCAGCCTTTTATCTTTTTGTTCTGGAAAAGAAAGGAAAAAGCAATGCATGATCAGAGGGGACAGCTTCTCGTCATCTGCCTGCTCCCATGGCTACACCCCCAAATTTATTCTTCTAGGAAGTGGCCAAATATAAATTTGCTCCCAAAGGAGGTACCAGACTAATAGCAAGTGAAGTTCATCTGTGAGCATGGCTTGTGCAAGCTGAACAACTAGCACACAAACATGTGCAGCTTTCTGTATGATGCCACCAAAAGAGAGGTGGAAGTGAATGGGGATGGGTGGAGGACGTCCCTGTCCCGGAAGCGTCAGCGCTGAGCGGGGCAGCCCTGCAGCTCGCTCCCCGTCCCCACCTTGATCCCCGTTCCTTTCAGTCATCCCAGCCGTGTCCCGTCCCCAGGGCAGCCCCACACTCCCCACTACCCCATCAGTATGAGGGGCCTGCCCTGGGCTGCTCCGTCCCAGTTGCCCACCCTCCCCTGCACATTGCTTTGACGTTGTCCTTAGGCTGAACCTCAAGAACGCTCACCCAGCTCTGCAGCTTGTTCCTCTAGAAAAGAAAGCAAAAGCAATGTCTGATGAGAGGGGAGAGCTTCTCGCCCCATGCCTGAACCCCAAACTGCTTTGTTATGGTGCAGGATACTCACTGAGCTTTGCATCTTTTTTCTCTGCCAAACAAAACAAAAAGAAAGCATGATGAAAAGGGACATCTTGCCTTCTCAAAATGTCCACTGGTAGAACCCAAAGGCCTTCATTTGAGGGAGGGATGGGCACTCACCCAGCTCTTCAGTTAGATCCTCTGCAAAAGAAAAGCAAAAACACTTGGTGAGAGAGTACAGATTCTCATTACACGACAAGAACTCATTTTCTTTGGGTTTGGGGCCAGACACTCACGCAGTCTTGCAGATTGTTGCACTAGAAATGAGAAGAAAATCATGGTGAGAGGGAACAGCCTCCCATCCTATTGCGATGATCCCAAATACTTTCAGATGCTTATGGAGACTTACCCAGCTTTACATTCTTTTCCTCTGCAAAAGAAAGGAAAAAGCAATGCATGATCAGAGGGGACAGCTTCTCCTCCCATAGCTCCCATTGGAAGACATGAAGTTCTTTCTGTTTTGGAGGGACACTCACCCAGGTCTGAAGACAGTTCCGCTGCAAAAGGAAAGCAAAGGCAATGCATGATCAGAGGGGACAACTTCTCATCCCATGGCTGCTTCCATGGGAAGACCCCAAGTTCGTTCATTTTGGGGAGGGACACTCACCCAGCCTTTTATCTTTTTGTTCTGGAAAAGAAAGGAAAAAGCAATGCATGATCAGAGGGGACAGCTTCTCCTCCCATAGCTCCCATTGGAAGACATGAAGTTCTTTCTGTTTTGGAGGGACACTCACCCAGGTCTGAAGACAGTTCCGCTGCAAAAGGAAAGCAAAGGCAATGCATGATCAGAGGGGACAACTTCCCATCCCATGGCTGCTTCCACGGGAAGACCCCAAGTTCCTTCATTTTGGGGAGGGACAGTCACCCAGCCTTTTATCTTTTTGTTCTGGAAAAGAAAGGAAAAAGCAATGCATGATCAGAGGGGACAGCTTCTCGTCATCTGCCTGCTCCCATGGCTACACCCCCAAATTTATTCTTCTAGGAAGTGGCCAAATATAAATTTGCTCCCAAAGGAGGTACCAGACTAATAGCAAGTGAAGTTCATCTGTGAGCATGGCTTGTGCAAGCTGAACAACTAGCACACAAACATGTGCAGCTTTCTGTATGATGCCACCAAAAGAGAGGTGGAAGTGAATGGGGATGGGTGGAGGACGTCCCTGTCCCGGAAGCGTCAGCGCTGAGCGGGGCAGCCCTGCAGCTCGCTCCCCGTCCCCACCTTGATCCCCGTTCCTTTCAGTCATCCCAGCCGTGTCCCGTCCCCAGGGCAGCCCCACACTCCCCACTACCCCATCAGTATGAGGGGCCTGCCCTGGGCTGCTCCGTCCCAGTTGCCCACCCTCCCCTGCACATTGCTTTGACGTTGTCCTTAGGCTGAACCTCAAGAACGCTCACCCAGCTCTGCAGCTTGTTCCTCTAGAAAAGAAAGCAAAAGCAATGTCTGATGAGAGGGGAGAGCTTCTCGCCCCATGCCTGAACCCCAAACTGCTTTGTTATGGTGCAGGATACTCACTGAGCTTTGCATCTTTTTTCTCTGCCAAACAAAACAAAAAGAAAGCATGATGGAAAAGGACATCTTGCCTTCTCAAAATGTCCACTGGTAGAACCCAAAGGCCTTCATTTGAGGGAGGGATGGGCACTCACCCAGCTCTTCAGTTAGATCCTCTGCAAAAGAAAAGCAAAAACACTTGGTGAGAGAGTACAGATTCTCATTACACGACAAGAACTCATTTTCTTTGGGTTTGGGGCCAGACACTCACGCAGTCTTGCAGATTGTTGCACTAGAAATGAGAAGAAAATCATGGTGAGAGGGAACAGCCTCCCATCCCATTGCGATGATCCCAAATACTTTCAGATGCTTATGGAGACTTACCCAGCTTTACATTCTTTTCCTCTGCAAAAGAAAGAGAAAAGCAATGCATGATCAGAGGGGACAGCTTCTCCTCCCATAGCTCCCATTGGAAGACATGAAGTTCTTTCTGTTTTGGAGGGACACTCACCCAGGTCTGAAGACAGTTCCGCTGCAAAAGGAAAGCAAAGGCAATGCATGATCAGAGGGGACAACTTCTCATCCCATGGCTGCTTCCACGGGAAGACCCCAAGTTCCTTCATTTTGGGGAGGGACACTCACCCAGCCTTTTATCTTTTTGTTCTGGAAAAGAAAGGAAAAAGCAATGCATGATCTGAGGGGACAGCTTTTCCTCCCATAGCTCCCATTGGAAGACATGAAGTTCTTTCTGTTTTGGAGGGACACTCACCCAGGTCTGAAGACAGTTCCGCTGCAAAAGGAAAGCAAAGGCAATGCATGATCAGAGGGGACAACTTCTCATCCCATGGCTGCTTCCACGGGAAGACCCCAAGTTCCTTCATTTTGGGGAGGGACACTCACCCAGCCTTTTATCTTTTTGTTCTGGAAAAGAAAGGAAAAAGCAATGCATGATCAGAGGGGACAGCTTCTCGTCATCTGCCTGCTCCCATGGCTACACCCCCAAATTTATTCTTCTAGGAAGTGGCCAAATATAAATTTGCTCCCAAAGGAGGTACCAGACTAATAGCAAGTGAAGTTCATCTGTGAGCATGGCTTGTGCAAGCTGAACAACTAGCACACAAACATGTGCAGCTTTCTGTATGATGCCACCAAAAGAGAGGTGGAAGTGAATGGGGATGGGTGGAGGACGTCCCTGTCCCGGAAGCGTCAGCGCTGAGCGGGGCAGCCCTGCAGCTCGCTCCCCGTCCCCACCTTGATCCCCGTTCCTTTCAGTCATCCCAGCCGTGTCCCGTCCCCAGGGCAGCCCCACACTCCCCACTACCCCATCAGTATGAGGGGCCTGCCCTGGGCTGCTCCGTCCCAGTTGCCCACCCTCCCCTGCACATTGCTTTGACGTTGTCCTTAGGCTGAACCTCAAGAACGCTCACCCAGCTCTGCAGCTTGTTCCTCTAGAAAAGAAAGCAAAAGCAATGTCTGATGAGAGGGGAGAGCTTCTCGCCCCATGCCTGAACCCCAAACTGCTTTGTTATGGTGCAGGATACTCACTGAGCTTTGCATCTTTTTTCTCTGCCAAACAAAACAAAAAGAAAGCATGATGGAAAAGGACATCTTGCCTTCTCAAAATGTCCACTGGTAGAACCCAAAGGCCTTCATTTGAGGGAGGGATGGGCACTCACCCAGCTCTTCAGTTAGATCCTCTGCAAAAGAAAAGCAAAAACACTTGGTGAGAGAGTACAGATTCTCATTACACGACAAGAACTCATTTTCTTTGGGTTTGGGGCCAGACACTCACGCAGTCTTGCAGATTGTTGCACTAGAAATGAGAAGAAAATCATGGTGAGAGGGAACAGCCTCCCATCCCATTGCGATGATCCCAAATACTTTCAGATGCTTATGGAGACTTACCCAGCTTTACATTCTTTTCCTCTGCAAAAGAAAGAGAAAAGCAATGCATGATCAGAGGGGACAGCTTCTCCTCCCATAGCTCCCATTGGAAGACATGAAGTTCTTTCTGTTTTGGAGGGACACTCACCCAGGTCTGAAGACAGTTCCGCTGCAAAAGGAAAGCAAAGGCAATGCATGATCAGAGGGGACAACTTCTCATCCCATGGCTGCTTCCACGGGAAGACCCCAAGTTCCTTCATTTTGGGGAGGGACACTCACCCAGCCTTTTATCTTTTTGTTCTGGAAAAGAAAGGAAAAAGCAATGCATGATCTGAGGGGACAGCTTTTCCTCCCATAGCTCCCATTGGAAGACATGAAGTTCTTTCCATTGGGGAGGGACACTCACCCAGGTCTGAAGACAGTTCCGCTGCAAAAGGAAAGCAAAGGCAATGCATGATCAGAGGGGACAACTTCTCATCCCATGGCTGCTTCCACGGGAAGACCCCAAGTTCCTTCATTTTGGGGAGGGACACTCACCCAGCCTTTTATCTTTTTGTTCTGGAAAAGAAAGGAAAAAGCAATGCATGATCAGAGGGGACAGCTTCTCCTCCCATAGCTCCCATTGGAAGACATGAAGTTCTTTCTGTTTTGGAGGGACACTCACCCAGGTCTGAAGACAGTTCCGCTGCAAAAGGAAAGCAAAGGCAATGCATGATCAGAGGGGACAACTTCTCATCCCATGGCTGCTTCCACGGGAAGACCCCAAGTTCCTTCATTTTGGGGAGGGACACTCACCCAGCCTTTTATCTTTTTGTTCTGGAAAAGAAAGGAAAAAGCAATGCATGATCAGAGGGGACAGCTTCTCGTCATCTGCCTGCTCCCATGGCTACACCCCCAAATTTATTCTTCTAGGAAGTGGCCAAATATAAATTTGCTCCCAAAGGAGGTACCAGACTAATAGCAAGTGAAGTTCATCTGTGAGCATGGCTTGTGCAAGCTGAACAACTAGCACACAAACATGTGCAGCTTTCTGTATGATGCCACCAAAAGAGAGGTGGAAGTGAATGGGGATGGGTGGAGGACGTCCCTGTCCCGGAAGCGTCAGCGCTGAGCGGGGCAGCCCTGCAGCTCGCTCCCCGTCCCCACCTTGATCCCCGTTCCTTTCAGTCATCCCAGCCGTGTCCCGTCCCCAGGGCAGCCCCACACTCCCCACTACCCCATCAGTATGAGGGGCCTGCCCTGGGCTGCTCCGTCCCAGTTGCCCACCCTCCCCTGCACATTGCTTTGACGTTGTCCTTAGGCTGAACCTCAAGAACGCTCACCCAGCTCTGCAGCTTGTTCCTCTAGAAAAGAAAGCAAAAGCAATGTCTGATGAGAGGGGAGAGCTTCTCGCCCCATGCCTGAACCCCAAACTGCTTTGTTATGGTGCAGGATACTCACTGAGCTTTGCATCTTTTTTCTCTGCCAAACAAAACAAAAAGAAAGCATGATGAAAAGGGACATCTTGCCTTCTCAAAATGTCCACTGGTAGAACCCAAAGGCCTTCATTTGAGGGAGGGATGGGCACTCACCCAGCTCTTCAGTTAGATCCTCTGCAAAAGAAAAGCAAAAACACTTGGTGAGAGAGTACAGATTCTCATTACACGACAAGAACTCATTTTCTTTGGGTTTGGGGCCAGACACTCACGCAGTCTTGCAGATTGTTGCACTAGAAATGAGAAGAAAATCATGGTGAGAGGGAACAGCCTCCCATCCCATTGCGATGATCCCAAATACTTTCAGATGCTTATGGAGACTTACCCAGCTTTACATTCTTTTCCTCTGCAAAAGAAAGAGAAAAGCAATGCATGATCAGAGGGGACAGCTTCTCCTCCCATAGCTCCCATTGGAAGACATGAAGTTCTTTCTGTTTTGGAGGGACACTCACCCAGGTCTGAAGACAGTTCCGCTGCAAAAGGAAAGCAAAGGCAATGCATGATCAGAGGGGACAACTTCTCATCCCATGGCTGCTTCCACGGGAAGACCCCAAGTTCCTTCATTTTGGGGAGGGACACTCACCCAGCCTTTTATCTTTTTGTTCTGGAAAAGAAAGGAAAAAGCAATGCATGATCTGAGGGGACAGCTTTTCCTCCCATAGCTCCCATTGGAAGACATGAAGTTCTTTCCATTGGGGAGGGACACTCACCCAGGTCTGAAGACAGTTCCGCTGCAAAAGGAAAGCAAAGGCAATGCATGATCAGAGGGGACAACTTCTCATCCCATGGCTGCTTCCACGGGAAGACCCCAAGTTCCTTCATTTTGGGGAGGGACACTCACCCAGCCTTTTATCTTTTTGTTCTGGAAAAGAAAGGAAAAAGCAATGCATGATCTGAGGGGACAGCTTTTCCTCCCATAGCTCCCATTGGAAGACATGAAGTTCTTTCCATTGGGGAGGGACACTCACCCAGGTCTGAAGACAGTTCCGCTGCAAAAGGAAAGCAAAGGCAATGCATGATCAGAGGGGACAACTTCTCATCCCATGGCTGCTTCCACGGGAAGACCCCAAGTTCCTTCCTTTTGGGGAGGGACACTCACCCAGCCTTTTATCTTTTTGTTCTGGAAAAGAAAGGAAAAAGCAATGCATGATCAGAGGGGACAGCTTCTCCTCCCATAGCTCCCATTGGAAGACATGAAGTTCTTTCTGTTTTGGAGGGACACTCACCCAGGTCTGAAGACAGTTCCGCTGCAAAAGGAAAGCAAAGGCAATGCATGATCAGAGGGGACAACTTCTCATCCCATGGCTGCTTCCACGGGAAGACCCCAAGTTCCTTCATTTTGGGGAGGGACACTCACCCAGCCTTTTATCTTTTTGTTCTGGAAAAGAAAGGAAAAAGCAATGCATGATCAGAGGGGACAACTTCTCATCCCATGGCTGCTTCCACGGGAAGACCCCAAGTTCCTTCATTTTGGGGAGGGACACTCACCCAGCCTTTTATCTTTTTGTTCTGGAAAAGAAAGGAAAAAGCAATGCATGATCAGAGGGGACAGCTTCTCGTCATCTGCCTGCTCCCATGGCTACACCCCCAAATTTATTCTTCTAGGAAGTGGCCAAATATAAATTTGCTCCCAAAGGAGGTACCAGACTAATAGCAAGTGAAGTTCATCTGTGAGCATGGCTTGTGCAAGCTGAACAACTAGCACACAAACATGTGCAGCTTTCTGTATGATGCCACCAAAAGAGAGGTGGAAGTGAATGGGGATGGGTGGAGGACGTCCCTGTCCCGGAAGCGTCAGCGCTGAGCGGGGCAGCCCTGCAGCTCGCTCCCCGTCCCCACCTTGATCCCCATTCCTTTCAGTCATCCCAGCCGTGTCCCGTCCCCAGGGCAGCCCCACACTCCCCACTACCCCATCAGTATGAGGGGCCTGCCCTGGGCTGCTCCGTCCCAGTTGCCCATCCTCCCCTGCACATTGCTTTGACGTTGTCCTTAGGCTGAACCTCAAGAACGCTCACCCAGCTCTGCAGCTTGTTCCTCTAGAAAAGAAAGCAAAAGCAATGTCTGATGAGAGGGGAGAGCTTCTCGCCCCATGCCTGAACCCCAAACTGCTTTGTTATGGTGCAGGATACTCACTGAGCTTTGCATCTTTTTTCTCTGCCAAACAAAACAAAAAGAAAGCATGATGAAAAGGGACATCTTGCCTTCTCAAAATGTCCACTGGTAGAACCCAAAGGCCTTCATTTGAGGGAGGGATGGGCACTCACCCAGCTCTTCAGTTAGATCCTCTGCAAAAGAAAAGCAAAAACACTTGGTGAGAGAGTACAGATTCTCATTACACGACAAGAACTCATTTTCTTTGGGTTTGGGGCCAGACACTCACGCAGTCTTGCAGATTGTTGCACTAGAAATGAGAAGAAAATCATGGTGAGAGGGAACAGCCTCCCATCCTATTGCGATGATCCCAAATACTTTCAGATGCTTATGGAGACTTACCCAGCTTTACATTCTTTTCCTCTGCAAAAGAAAGGAAAAAGCAATGCATGATCAGAGGGGACAGCTTCTCCTCCCATAGCTCCCATTGGAAGACATGAAGTTCTTTCCGTTAGGGAGGGACACTCACCCAGGTCTGAAGACAGTTCCGCTGCAAAAGGAAAGCAAAGGCAATGCATGATCAGAGGGGACAACTTCTCATCCCATGGCTGCTTCCACGGGAAGACCCCAAGTTCCTTCATTTTGGGGAGGGACACTCACCCAGCCTTTTATCTTTTTGTTCTGGAAAAGAAAGGAAAAAGCAATGCATGATCAGAGGGGACAGCTTCTCCTCCCATAGCTCCCATTGGAAGACATGAAGTTCTTTCTGTTTTGGAGGGACACTCACCCAGGTCTGAAGACAGTTCCGCTGCAAAAGGAAAGCAAAGGCAATGCATGATCAGAGGGGACAGCTTCTCGTCATATGCCTGCTCCCATGGCTACGCCCCCAAATTTATTCTTCTAGGAAGTGGCCAAATATAACTTTGCTCCCAAAGGAGGGACCAAACTAATAGTGAGTTAAGTTCATCTGTGAGCATGGCTTGTGCAAGCAGAACAACCAGAACAGAAATTTGTGAAGCTTTCTGTACGATAACACCAAAAGACAACTGGTACTGAATGGGGAGGGGTGAAGGCCTACCCTCTCCTGAACATACCCTTCGTGTTTTTGAGGACACTCACCCAGCTCTGCTGTTTGTTCCTCTGAAGAAAACAAAAAAAGAGGGGGAGAGAAAAGAAATGCCTGATAAGAGGGGAGAGCTTCTCATTCCACCACTGGACCCCTTAGTTTTTTGTTGTGGTGTAGTATACTCACCGCGTTCCGTATCCTTGCTCACTGTCAAACAAAAGCAGAAAGAATGCATGATAGAAAGGGACAACTTCCCATCCCACACTGCCCACCAATAGGGCCCAAATTCTTTCATTTTGGGGAGGGACACTCACCCAGCTCTGCAGTTAGTTCCTCTGAATAAGAAAAGCAAAAATACTTGATGTGAGACTACAGATTCTCATTACATGATGAGAACCCATTTTCCTTGGGTTCAGGGACAGAGACTCACTCAGTCTTGCAGATTGGCGCTCTAGAAATGAGAAGAAAATCATGGTGAGAGGGAACAGCTTCCAATCGCATTGCGACACCTCAAATCCCTTCAGATTTTAATGGACACTTACCAGCCTTTGCAAGGTATTTATCTGGAAAAGAAAAAGAAAATCCTTGGAGTGCTCTGTCCCAGCTGCGCACCCTCCCCTAAATAGCACCTAGGCCTTGCCCTGGGGCCCAAGCACATTGACACTCACCCTCCACTGCTCCTTTATCCGCTGGAAGAGGAAAGCAAAAGCAAAGCAGGATAAGAAGGGAGAACTTCTCATCTAATTGATGCTTATGGGATAACATTGGGTTTATGAATGCAGACTTACCTAACCGTCCAGCTTTTTTAATGGAAAAGAAAAAAAAAAACTCAATGTGTTCCCAGCAGGCAGTGCTTCACATTCCATTGCCACTCCCATACCTAGGCCCTTAATTATTTTTCTGAGGTGAGTGTGCACAGAGCACCTTCCTCCGAGTTTGGGTGGAACCAAATTAACAGGGAGCAAGGACCAGCTTCGAGCAAGGCTTGTGCACGTAGAGCATTAAGGACAGACACTTGTGCAACTCTCGGCACCATGCCACCAAAACACAAGGGGAAGTGAATGGGGACATGGGGAGGACTTCCCTGTCCCAGAAGCATCAGTGCAGAGTGGGGCAGCCCCGCAGCTCACTCCCTGTCCCCACCTTGATCCTCGTTCCTTTCAGCCATCCCAGCCTTGTCCCGTGCCCAGGGCAGCCCCAGCCCCAGCACTCCCCACTCACACCCCAGGCTCCAGCTGCTCCTCCAGCACCCCCGAGCCACCAGCACACAAGCCCCCAGAGCCCACCCAGACCAGGCCCTCCCACACAGACACCACTTCCCCAGGGGCTGGGGGCAGGGACTGCAAGGACTCACCCAACTCTCGGCTCTGTGCCTCTGAAAAGCAAAGGCGGAGGAACAGGTGGTGAGCAGAGCAGCTTGATTGCTGGGTGGGAACATGTGCAGGGGGGCTGCGCCTTGCCACCAGCCCCACGCTGCAGCCATGCTCCCTGGCCTCCCACCCAAGGCCCCTTGCTCCAGACCCACATGGGTCCCTGCAGAACACCTCCCTCCGCTCCATCCCTGCGCTGCCAGCTTACCTTGCTTTCGAAAGAGATAAACACTGAGGCCAATGGACACAGCTAAAAGCACGAGGACCAGAGCCAGAGCCACCATCCAGGGCTGGGCGTTGTGGAAGAAGGGAGCTGAGAAAAGGCACCAGGAAAAGGGCTGCGTTTCCATGCCCACAGGTGGAAGAGGAAGACCCAGACTTCTCCTGGGTCAGGTCAAGTGCAGGGGCCAGGAACACCTCACCCTGGCTCTGCCATTTGTACCTGCGATGTGCAGGGATGATTCCCACTCCTGCTGGAGGTGGCTGCTCCTGACCACGCAGGACAAGGGCCCCTCCATGCTCCTGGTCACGATGACGGCGCCTTCGATTTCAAAGAGCCCCTCCTGGTCCTGGGAATGTGTCTGGGAGACCGAGGGCAGGTGCTGCCCGCGAGCATCCCTCCACAGTAGCTGCGGCAGCGGGTACCAGCCGGCCGATAGACACAGCACCCGGACGCCTCCGGCCTCGTAGCCCCCCAGGGAGAGGTGGGGGTCAGTGCCTGTGGCTGGGGGAAGAGCGCGTGACTGGGGTTTGACTTGGGGAAGGATTGAGTTCCAAGGCAAAGACCCCATCTGCTCCCATGCAGACACATCACAGACCCAGCCAGGTCCCCCATGGCTCTCAGACCAGTCCTTCCATGCATGCACTCTTCCAAGCAGTCACAGACCATTGAATAGAATCCCCATCAGACTCAAGTCCTTGAAAGGCCACTTTGATGGCCATGAGCATGGAACAGTGATCTGGGTGAAACACACAAACCCAGGAAAACAATCTCCTTGACGCATCAGTCCAGCCACTAACCTGACACCACCAGATTCACCGTTGCTTCATCATAAGCATCACCATCTTTCACAATGCAGATGTACTGGCCATCATCAGAAGGTCTCAGCCCCATGATTCGCAAGTCCAGGCTTCCACCAGAGAGACCATCTCTGGCCAGCTCTGTCCTCCCGGCATATGCCCCCATCTGCTCCTTGTACAGGTCCTCTCCGTTGCGGTAGTGGTGCACTGTCTTAGACAAATCATCCCGGATCCACCTGACCTCCAAGCTGAGAGCATCCCGGCGAGGGGACAAGTGGCAGGGTAGTACAACATCCTGCCCCACGGTGGCAGTGAGAGGCTGGTCTGGTCCCACCACTCTGAGCTGGGCTGGGTCATGAAGAAGGTTACAAAGAGGAGGTAAGATTTTGCTATCATAAATTTAGGGTTAGTGAGTGACAAAGGGCCAGCTGTGCGTGAGTTGGTGTGTGCTGTGCCGCCTTGTCCTGTTCGATACCGGGGCAACAAGAGAGGGAGAGGGAGGATGTGCAGGAGAAGGAGGTGTGCTGGGAGTCGGAGCTCTCTCTGCAGCATTCAGGTAGGTGAAGAAGAGCCAGAAAGGGCAGCCGAGGCGGCGCCCGGATTGCATGGAAGAACCAAAGGGAAAGCGAAACCCAGCAGGGGATGAGCTATGGGCTCAGGTCCCCCATGTCCCACGGCTGCTCCCCTGCCCCACATCATCAAGTCTGTCAGGACCAGGGGGAGAGCCCCCAGCAGTCCCGCAGTATCCTACCTGAGCCCAGCCGCAGGAGGAGCAGAGTGACGAGGGAAGTCAGGAGGCCCCTGGCATGGCCGGTGAGGCTGGGGTGGCTGCAGACCCAGGGGAGCCCCATCTGTGCTGCAGCAGGAGCAGGAGCTGGTATCAGAAGCTGGAGCAGAAGAGAGAGGGGACCGAGGGGCTGCAGGCACCACAGGCAGATGGGGAAGGAGTCCCCCTGGGCCCGGGCACAAATAGCCACAGTCAGCAGCACCTTGGGCAGGGCGCAGAGCCTGTGCTTTTATCACGGGCTGGGGGACACAGCAGGCAGCCCCCAGGGGTTGTTCTCCAAGGGGGTCCCAGCGACAGATTTCCCTCACCGCACCCAGCAGAGCTGCAGAAAGCACAAGGCTACGCCCAACTTCCCTAACCTTTGCTCAGTTCCTGCCTGCAATAACCCTCTGGGAGAACCTTTGTCCCTGGGGCAATGGGAACAAGTGTCCTGGGAGCTCTAGAGGCCTGGCACCACCATCCCATCACAGCTGGGTGCCCTGCCCAATGCCTTCAGCAAGCACAAGGGGCTTGTCCCCAGCAGGAGCCTCTCCAGACCACGTATCAGCATATAATAACATTTATCATTCTCCTGCTCAGTTTCCCACATGCTATGCTGCCTGGTGAGCTCCTCTCCCAGCTGAGCCACCTGTTTGAAGAGCTCACCCAGCTGAGGGCACACTTGCACCCACGACATCCACCTCTGCCTTCAGGCCCTAAGGGGACCTCCAGAGACTGGAGCTCCCTGGAAGTGAGGATTTGGGCTGCTCTTCCCATCCTCAGGAGGTCTGTTTGAGGGGAGGTATCTACCTAGGGAGGTTGCCGACCACCCATTTGGGTTTCGGCTGCAGACCGGCAGACGTGGCGAGTGGACACCATTTCTTCAGCAGAAGGTCCTTCCCAGAACAGAGATATGACCAACGCTGCTCGACCTTCTTGCTCGCCCTGCCTGCAAGGACTGCCATGCAAACTGCCATGCCATGCCCTGACCAACACGCCATGCTCCATTCACCGCACGCCTGGACTCTCGCTGTCCCCAGGGGTCTGCCTTTGTACGACAGAGGAGGGGCATTTGGATCCTCCCATGCCTCATCAGCTGGCCTCGCAAGGGCTGCTGAGTCTTAGCAGCTTCCTTGGCCGCCTTGAAGAGCCTCGATGAAGGAAAATCCCTGCATGCCTCGATCCCCCACTCTGCTGCAGGACACATCTGCCCTGGAGCCGATTGCCTCGTCTTCTTTTGTAATGATTTAAAATATTCCCACACTTGGAATTTCCATGTTCAGAAGTTGACTTATTTAATTACATGGAGTATTGCTAATTCTTTTACATGGAAATCCATGCTAAATAATTCATGATTTCACACACAAAGCGAAACTCATAAATGGAGTTAGGAATGGAGAACTGGAGCCCACAAATGGGGTTTGCAAACATGAAGCAAAGGCATGCCTGAAGTCTGAGTGCCCTGAACAGCTGTCGCAGGTCTCAGCATGCAGTGAGGTGTACGGGGCAGCCTCTGGACCCAATGCCCCTCATTCTTGCCCTGCTCCTGCAGGACCAAGGAGACGTGAGCCAGGAGTGCAGAAATTTCTTCTCAGAAAGAATGGTTAGGCATTGGAACGGGTTGTCCTGGGAGTTGGTGGAGTCACTGTCCCTGGGGGCGTTTAAGGAAAGGTTGGATGTGGTGCTTAGGGACATGGTTTAGTGGGTAATAGTGGTGGCAGAAGTGGTTGGCCCAGATGTGAGAAACAAAGATGTGATTTTGCAGCAGAAGGTGTGCTTTTGCAGTGGAAAATGACACTATCCTTGCATACTTGGAAGGGATTTTTAAGTCATGACAGTGGCGTAGCAGTGATGACCTTAGAGGTCTTTTCCAACTGTACTGGGTCTGGCTGGGATGTTAACTTTCCCTGCAGCAGCCCATACAGTGCTGTGCTCTGCACTTGGAGCTAGAACAGCAGTGGTATCACACCAGCGTTGTGTCTGCTGCTGAGCAGTGCTGGCACAGCATCGGGACTCTCTCTAACCCTCCTAGGGGGTGGGCAAAAAAGTGAGAGAAAAAACATCACCAGGGCAGCTGACCTAAACCTACCAAAGGGATATTCCATACCATGGTCAATCATCGCTCATTTGTGGGAAGTAGAGAGTAATTTCTTTCCTCTGCTCTTCCAAATAGCCTTTATTGGATTTGTTTCTTTGTTTGCTTGTTTTTCCCTTTCCCCCTCCATTTTCCCCTTTCCTTTTTTCCTTTTTTTTTTTTCCTTTTTTTTCTTTCTTTTTTTTTTTTTTTTCCCCTTTAGTTAAATTGCTTAGTTAACAATAACATTTCCTGAATATTTTTTTTTCCTTTAGTTAAGTTATCCTTATCTCAACCCGTGAGTTGTTCTTTACTTTACTTCTTCCCCTCCTCATGTAGGGAGGGGGAGTGAGACAGCAGTTGTGGTGTTTAGCTGCCGAGCACAGTAAAACCACCACACCAACTTCAATGATTCTTTGATCTAGGGCTGAAGTCTGAGGCCACCTGCTGCCTCTGCTTGGAGGACTTCCAGGAGCTGGTGATGCCTCCTGTGGGAACAGCCTCTGCAGAGGCTGTGTGATGGAGGCTGGAAACTCTTTGGGTGCCCCCAGGGCAGGGAGGGCAATGAACCCAGGTGGGACAAGGGGGTCCCAGGCACCAGCTGGGGAAGTGGGGCAGCTGGAGCTTTGGTTCCTCCTGGCTCTGACTCCCAGGACCAACACCAAGGAGACGGTCTGCTGCAAGACGCCTTCGCAGGCAGCAAAGCCTCAGGACAGAAAGCACCCAAGAAATGCCACTGCCAGACTCCATCTTCCTGTACAAAACTTTATTTGACACAGTCCTGCTGCTGCTGGGCCTTGTTGTGCTCCAGAGGGGGGAACAAAGAGCCCCCACAGGCTGCTCATGCTCAGCACCAGGCACAGAGCAAGGATCAACCCCAGCCTAGGAGGCAAAGGTGGCCTGCAATTGCCCGCAGCACACGGTGACCACATCCCTTGCCCTGGGGTCTGCAAGCAGTGCAAGCAGAGGGGAGAGGAGTGTGGAGAGCTGCTGCAGCCCCTGTGCTGCCCGCTGGGGCTCAGGGGCAGGGTGAGAGCCGTGGGTGCCAGCAGGGCTTGTGCCCCAGCACAGGAGCCGCGTGCAGGGCAGAGCCCAAAGCACCACAGCTCCCCGAGCTCCACCATGTTCGAGGTTCCCACAGACACAGTCCTTTCCAGTGCTTTTCCCTGTCCTTCATGGGATGGATTCCACAGCATCCTGCCTTCCCCAAGCCCTCCCACAGCATCCAACTCAGAAAGCATCGCAGCCCTGGAGCATCCTGGTCCCAGAGCATCCAACCACGAGAACATCTTCGCTGCCCCCCACTGTAGCCATGCTCTGGCTCAAATCCAGCTTCCACTGGACTTTTCTGCCCTGCCACTTCAAGTTTCCTGTTCTTTTGGGGGTATGCAGCTTTCTTCAATAATGATTTAAAATATTCACACGCTGGGATTTTCCATGTTCAGAAGTCGATTTATTCATTTACAAGGAGTATTACTAATTCTTTTACATCTAAGTCCCTGCTATATACTTCATGCTTTCACACTGAAAGCCAAATTCATCACTGGAGTTAGAAACACGTTTTCCAAAAATGAAGTAAAAGGGCTGCCTGAAGTCAGTACCCGCCAGCATCAGCCACAGGTCTCAGCGTGCAGGGAGAAACACAGTGCAGCCCCTGGCCCCACTGCCCCTCTTTCCTGCAGTGCTCCTGCAGGTCTAAGGAGAGGTGATGCAGGAGTGGCTGGAGAAGGGCAGGAGCTCCCCAGGGCTGGGGACAGGGTCTACAGGGTGTTGTCCCTCAGGCACAGCTGGGCATTCGTCCCCAGCCAGAACCAAGGGCGCATGCCCTCCCCTTTCAGGAAGACATCTGGGAAAGTGAAGATCTTGACCTGAATATCAGGGTTTAAAAAAGACACCTGCCCCTGGGTACAGTCCAGACAGACCCAGATCCTCGTGGGAACAGGGGACAGGAACAAGTGAGTGGGAGGAGATGTGAGAGACTTGAGATTTTCATAACAGTACTGCACAGCCCAGATCCCTTCTTGAGGGCTCATGTTGATCTTCCCCTTCCTCTTCACAGATGCCCTGGCCACCCCCACAGCCCACCCTGAATGCTTTAGCCCCTCTCCCTCCACCTCCACCAACCAGCAGTGCCTCCCCTCTCTGAACTCCTCACGGCCCAGCACGCAGCAACTAGTGTTAAATCTCTCCGGTGTGTAAGGCAGCTGCTGCCGTTCAGTTTCCCATCTCACCCTGCTGTTGTCCTGAGACAGGACAAGCATGGGATGAGCCGTGTCTGGATCCAGGGTCACCTTCACTGCAGGGACAGAAGGAGCCAGGCCATCAGGGGCAGAGCTCAGCCCTGGGCAGGCTTTCCCCAGCTCGGGGCCAGGAGCTGCCCCACGGGGCAGGAGATGGGGCACCTCTTGGCTCCTGAACATGGCCCACCAAGGGCAGGAGAAGCACCGCAGAGGGCAACCCAGTGCACACCTACCTGTATTATGAGACATTAGAAACCTTCTCCATTCTGGAAGGAGACGGAAGAGCTGGTCACAGCCCATGGTTGGTGCCCAGTGGGTGTGGGCAGGGTGAGGGGCCAGCCCTGGGCTGCTCTGTCCCAGCTGCCCATCCTCCCCTGCACATTGCCTTGACATTGCCCTTGGGCCCAAGCTCAGGGACACTCACCCAGCTCTGCAGCTTGTTCCTCTGGAAAAAGAAGCAAAAGCAATGTCTGATGAGAGGAGAGAGATTCTCGCCCCATGCCTGAACCCCAAACTGCTTTGTTATGGTGCAGGATACTCACTGAGCTTTGCATCTTTTTTCTCTGCCAAACAAAACAAAAAGAAAGCATGATGGAAAAGGACATCTTGCCTTCTCAAAATGTCCACTGGTAGAACCCAAAGGCCTTCATTTGAGGGAGGGATGGGCACTCACCCAGCTCTTCAGTTAGATCCTCTGCAAAAGAAAAGCAAAAACACTTGGTGAGAGAGTACAGATTCTCATTAAAAGACATTCTCATTTTCTTTGGGTTTGGGGCCAGAGACTCACGCAGTCTTGCAGATTGCTGCACTGCAAATGAGAAGAAAAATGGCATGCTGAGAGGGAAAAGCTTCTCATCACATTGCGACACCTCAAATCCCTTCAGATTTTGATGGAGACTTACCAGCCTTTGTACGGTATTCACCTGGAAAAAAAGAGAAAATCCTTGGAGTGCTCTGTCCCAGCTGCCCACCCTCCCCTAAATATCACCTTGGCCTTGTCCTGGGGCCCAAGTACATGGACACTCACCCAACTCTACTGCTCGTTCCACTGGAAAAGGAAAGCAAAAGCAAAGCAGGATAAGAAGGGAGAACTTCTCATCTGACTGATGTTTATGGGAAAACAACGGGTTTACGAATGCAGACTTACCTAAATTTCGAACTTTTTAAATGGAAAAAGGAAAGAAAATTCAATGTGTGCCCAGAAGGCAGTGCTTCACATTCCATGGCTACTCCCATAGCTACACCCTTAATTATTCTTCTGAGGTGAGTGTGCACAGAGCACCTTCCTCCGATTTTGGGAGGGACTGGACTAACAGGGAGCAAGGACCACGTTTGAGCAAGGCTTGTGCATGTGGAGCAGTAAGGACAGACACTTGAGCAGCTCTCTCCACCGTGCCACCAAAACACCGGGGGAAGTGAATGGGGACATGGGGAGGACGTCCCTGTCCCAGAAGCGTCAGTTCAGTGCAGGGCAGCCCCGCAGCTCGCTCCCCGTCCCCACCTTGATCCCCGTTCCTTTCAGCCATCCTGGCCGTGTCCCGTGCCCAGGGCAGCCCCAGCCCCAGCACTCACCACTCCCACCCCAGGCTCCAGCTGCTCCTCCAGCACCCCCGAGCCACCAGCACACAAGCCCCCAGAGCCCACCCAGACCAGGCCCTCCCGCACAGACACCACTTCCCCAGGGGCTGGGGGCAGGGACTGCAAGGACTCACCCAACTCTCGGCTCTGTGCCTCTGAAAAGCAAAGGCGGAGGAACAGGTGGTGAGCAGAGCAGCTTGGTTGCTGGGTGGGAACATGTGTAGGGGGGCTGCACCTTGCCACCAGCCCCACGCTGCAGCCATGCTCCCTGGCCTCCCACCCCAGGCCCCTTGCCTTCTCCCCTGTCTTCGTTGCCCACGGCAGAGGCCCAAGATGATCCTAAGGCCTTTGGGATCCCCAGAAGAACATTCCCTTCCTCCTCCTACACACCTCCCTGGTCCAGGGCTCAGCCCCACTCCGCACCCGGGGTGTCCCTGCAGAACAGCTCCCTCTGCTCCATCCCTGCGCTGCCAGCTTACCTTGGTTTTGAAAGAGATAAAAACCAAGGCCAATGAACACCACAAAAAGCAGTATGACCAGAGCCAGAGCCACCATCCAGGGCTGGGTGTTGTGGAAGAAGGGAGCTGAGAAAAGGCAGCAGGAAAAGGGCTGTATTTACATGCCTGGGATTAGAAAAGCAAGACCCAGACTTCTCCTGGCTCAGGACAAGTGCAGGGGCCAGGAACACCTCACCCTGGCTGTGCCATTTGTACCTGAGATGTGCAGGGATGCTTCCTGTTCCTGCTGGAGGCGACTGCTCCTGACCACGCAGGACAAGGGCCCCTCCACGCTCCCGGTCATGATGACAGCACCTTCGATTTGAAAGAGCCCCTCCTGGTCCTGGGAATGTGTCTGGGAGACCAAGGTCAGGTGCTGCCCGCGAGCATCCCTCCACAGCAGCTGCGGCAGCGGGTACCAGCCAGCCGATCGACACAGCACCCGGACGCCTCCGGCCTCGTAGTCCCCCAGGGAGAGGTGGGGGTCAGTGCCTGTGGCTGGGGGAAGAGCACATGGCTGGGGCTTGACTTGCGGAGGGATTGAGTTCCAAGGCAAAGACCCCATCTGCTCCCATGCCAGACACAGCCCAGACACAGCCACGGCCCCCATGGCTCTCACACCAGTCCCTTCACGCACACACTCTTCCAAGCAGTCACAGACCATGGAGGAGAAGCCTCATCAGACTCAGGTCCTTGAAACGCCTCTTTGATGGCCATGAGCATGGAACAGTGATCTGGGTGAAACGCACAAACCCAGGAACACCTGCACAATCTCCCTGACGCATCAGTCCAGCCACTAACCTGACACCACCAGATTCACCATTGCTTCATCATAAGCATCAGCATATTTCACGATGCAGATGTACAGGCCATCATCAGAAGGTCTCAGCCCTGTGATTCTCAAGTCCAACCTTCCACCAGAGAGACCATCTCTGGCCAGCTCTGTCCTCCCGGCATATGCCTCCATCTGCTCCCCGTACAGGTCCTCTCCATTGCGGTAGTGGTGCACTATCTCAGAGAACTCATCCCGGATCCACCTGACCTCCAAGCTGCGAGCATCGCGTTGAGGGGACAAGTGGCAGGGCAGCACGACATCCTGCCCCACAGTGGCAGTGACAGGCTGGTCTGGTCCCACCACTCTGAGCTGGGCTGGGTCATGAAGAAGGGTACAGAGAGGTGGTGAGATTTTGCCATTGCAGATTTAGGGGCAGTGAGTGACTGACAAAGGGGGCAAGCTGTGTGTGAGTTGGTGCATGCTGTGTCCGCCTTGTCCTGTTGGATACCAGGGCAACAGGAGAGGGAGAGGGAGGACGTGCAGGAGAAGGAGGTGTGCTGGGAGTGGGAGCCCTCTCTGCAGCATTCACGTAGGTGAAGAAGAGCCAGAAAGGGCAGTCAAGGCAGCGCCCGTATTGCATGGAAGAACCAAAGGGAAAGCGAAACCTAGTGGGGGACGAGCTGTGGGCTCAGGTTCCCCCTGTCCCACGGCCACTCCCCTGCCCCACAGCAGCGCGTCTGCCAGTCCCAGGGGGGAGAGCCCCCAGCAACCCTGCAGGATCCTACCTGAGCTCAGCCAGAGGACGAGCAGAGTGACGAGGGATGTCAGGAGGCCGCTGGCATAGCTGGTGAGTCTGGGGTGGCTGCAGACCCAGGAGAGCCCCATCTGTGCTGTAGCGGGAGCAGGAGCTGGCATCAGAAGCTGGAGCAGAAGAGAGAGGGGACCGAGGGGCTGCAGGCACCACAGGCGGATGGGGAAGGAGTCCCCCTGGGCCCGGGCACAAATAGCCACAGTCAGCAGCACCTTGGGCAGGGCGCAGAGCTTGCGCTTTTATCACGGGCTGGGGGACACAGCAGGAAGCCCCCAGGGGTTCTTCTCCAAGGGAGTCCCACCGACAGAGAGGTCCCTCACCACACCCAGCAGAGCTGCAGAAAGCACAAGGCTACGCCCAACTTCCCTAACCTTTGCCCAGTTCCTGCCTGCAATAACCCTCTGGGAGCACCTTTGTCCCTGGGGCAATGGGAACAAGTGTCCTGGGAGCTCTAGAGGCTTGGCACCACCATCCCATCACAGCTGGGTGCCCTGCCCAATGCCTTCAGCAAGCACAAGGGCTTGTCCCCAGCAGGAGCCTCACCAGAACACAAGGGAATGCTACTGACTGATCTCACTGTCTGGGGTACAGGGACTGCAGTCTTTCCCTGATGCTTTGACTGCACCGCTCCTTCTCAATTCACTATTTCTGCTCCTCGTGGGGTCCCTCCCATGGGATGCCATCCTTCCCAAACTGATCCTGCATGGTCCTTAGTCCGGCATCCCTGTTGTCTGCCCTCCCTGCACGCCTTTTTACGTAGAGGGATGGAGAGCTCTTGCGCTCTAAGGAAAACATCCTTAGAGTCTGCAGCTCTCCTCAGCTCCTTTGTCCCATAGGATGGTGTTCCAGGGGATCTCATCCTCTAGGTCTTTAAATAGCTTGAATTTTGCTCTTCAGAAGTTTACGGTCCTGCCTTTGCTCTTTGCCAGGCCCATATTCCTTGAGATCACAAACTCCTTCCCTGTGGTTGATCTTTCTGTGGACTTTGCTAGTTCTCTCAGAGTCTCCTCTCTCCTGCCTTAGAACCTTGTATCTATTGTGCAGAGGAACTTCGGGGCAGGGGGAAGACTCCTTCTCTGTCTCCAGTCAGAGACGAGGGTCCACCCTCCTTTGTCCTGTGAGTCTTCAAATATACTTATTTTGGGCTGCACGCTTGTCTCCCTACCCCTTGCCTGGGCTTAAGGCAGGGCTGTTGCTCGGCCCGTATCAGCATATAATATCATTCTCCTGCTCAGATTCCCACATGCTATGCTGCCTGGTGAGCTCCTGTCCCAACTGAGCCACCAGTTTGAAGAGCTCACCCAGCTGAGGGCACACTTGCACCCATGACACCCACTTCTGCCTTCAGGTCCTAGGGGTACCTCCAGAGACTGGAGCTCCCTGGAAGTGAGGGGTTGGGCTGCTCTTCCCATCCTCAGGAGGTCTGTTTGTGGGGAGGCATCTACCCAGGGAGGTTGCGGACCCCCATTTGGGTTTCAGCTGCAGACCAGCAGACGTGGCGAGTGGACACCATTTCTTTAGCAGAAGGTCCTTCCCAGAACAGAGATATGACCAACGCTGCTCGACCTTCTTGCTCGCCCTGCCTGCAAGCACTGCCAGGCAAACTGCCATGCCATGCCCTGACCAACACGCCATGCTCTGTTCACCGCACTCCCGGACTCTCACTGTCCCCAGGGTTCCCCCTTTATATGACAGAAAGGGGGTTTCTGGATCCTCCCATGCCTCATCAGCTGGCCTCGCGAGGGCCGCTGAGTCCTAGCAGATCCCTTGGATTCCTCGAATACCCTCGATGAAGGAAAACGCCTGCATGCCTCGATCCCCCACTCTGCTGCAGGACGCATCTGCCCTGGAGCCGATTGCCTCGGCTTCCTTTGTAGTGATTTAAAATATTCCCACACTTGGAATTTCCCTGTTCAGAAGTTGACTTATTTAATTACAAGGAGTAGTGCTAATTCTTTTACATCAAAATCCATGCTAAATAATTCATGCTTTCACACGCAAATCCAAATTCATAAATGGAGTTAGGAATGGAGAAGCCCACAAATGGGGTTTGCAAAAATGAAGCAAAGGCATGCCTGAAGTCTGAGTGCCCCCCACAAGCTGGTGCAGGTCTCAGCATGCAGGGAGGGGTGCAGGGCAGCCACTGGCCCCACTGACCCTCATTCTTGCCCTGCTCCTGCAGGACCAAGGAGACGTGAGCCAGGAGTGCAGAAATTTCTTCTCAGAAAGAATGGTTAGGCATTGGAACAGGTTGTCCTGGGAGTTGGTGGAGTCACTGTCCCTGGGGGCGTTTAAGGAAAGGCTGGATGTGGTGCTTAGGGACATGGTTTAGTGGGTAATAGTGGTGGCAGAGAGGTGGTTGACCCAGATGTGAGAAACAAAGATGTGATTTTGCAGCAGAAAGCGTGTTTTTGCAGTGGAAAATGACACTATCCTTGCATACTTGGAAGGGATTTTTAAGTCATGACAGTGGCGTAGCAGTGATGACCTTAGAGGTCTTTTCCAACTGTACTGGGTCTGGCTGGGATGTTAACTTTCCCTGCAGCAGCCCATACAGTGCTGTGCTCTGCACTTGGAGCTAGAACAGCAGTGGTATCACACCAGTGTTGTGTCTGCTGCTGAGCAGTGCTGGCACAGCATCAGGACTCTCTGTAACCCTCCTAGGGGGTGGGCAAAAAAGTGAGAGAAGAAACATCACCAGGGCAGCTGACCTAAACCTACCAAAGGGATATTCCATACCATGGTCAATCATCGCTCATTTGTGGGAAGTAGAGAGTAATTTCTTTCCTCTGCTCTTCCAAATAGCCTTTATTGGATTTGTTTCTTTGTTTGTTTGTTTTTCCCTTTCCCCCTCCCTTTTCCCCTTTCCTTTTTTCCTTTTTTTTTTTCCTTTTTTTCTTTCTTTTTTTTTCCCCCTTTAGTTAAATTGCTTAGTTAACAATAACATTTCCTTAATATTTTTTTTTTCCTTTAGTTAAGTTATCCTTATCTCAACCCGTGAGTTGTTCTTTACTTTACTTCTTCCCCTCCTCATGTAGGGAGGGGGAGTGAGACAGCAGTTGTGGTGTTTAGCTGCCGAGCACAGTAAAACCACCACACCAACTTCAGTGATTCCTTGATCTAGGGCTGAAGTCTGAGGCCACCTGCTGCCTCTGCTTGGAAGACTTCCAGGAGCTGCTGATGCCTCCTGTGGGAACAGCCTCTGCAGGGCCTGTGTGATGGAGGCTGGAAGATCTTTGGGTGCCCCCAGGGCAGGGAGGGCAATGAACCCAGGTGGGACAAGGGGGTCCCAGGCACCAGCTGGGGAAGTGGGGCAGCTGGAGCTTTGGTTCCTCCTGGCTCTGACTCCCAGGACCAACACCAAGGAGACGGTCTGCTGCAAGACGCCTTCGCAGGCAGCAAAGCCTCGGGACAGAAAGCACCCAAGAAATGCCACTGCCAGACTCCATCTTCCTGTACAAAACTTTATTTCACAGAATCATAGAATTGTAGAATATCCCGGGTTGGAAGGGACCTATAAGGATCATCAAGTGCAACTCCTGGCACAGCACAGGTCTGCCCAGAAGTTTAGACCATTGGACTAAGTGCACAGTCCAATCGCTTTTTAAATTCAGACAGGCTTGGTGCAGTGACTAGTTCCCTGGGGAGCCTGTTCCAGTGTGCAACCACCCTCTTGGTGAAGAACCTCTTCCTGATGTCCAGACTAAACTTCCCCTGCCTGAGCTTAATGCCATTCCCGTGGGTCCTATCACTGTTGTCTACAGAGAATAGGTCACCTGCCTCTCCACTCCCCCTTGCGAGGAAGTTGTAGACCATGATGAGGTCCCCCCTCAGCCTCCTCTTCTGGCTGAACAGGCCCAGTGCCCTCAGCCATCTTCGTCGCCCTCCTCTGGACACTCTCCAACAGTTTAAAGTCCTCTTTGTACTGTGGTGCCCAGAACTGCAGACAGTACTTGAGCTGAGGCCCCACCAGCGCAGAGCAGAGCGGGACAATCACTTCCCTCAACCGACGAGCAATGCCGTGCTCGATGCACCCCAGGGTACGCTTGCCACAGTTCTGTTGCTGCTGTGCCTTTTTGTGCTCCAGAGGGGGGAACAAAAAGCCCCCACAGGCTGCTCATGCTCAGCACCAGGCACAGAGCAAAGATCAACCCCAACCTAGGAGGCAAAGGTGGCCTGCAATGGCCAGCAGCACATGGTGACTACATCCCTTGCCCTGGGGTCTGCAAGCATTGCAAGCAGAGGGGAGAGGAGTGTGGAGAGCTGCTGCTGCCCCTGTGCTGCCCACTGGGGCTCAGAGGCAGCGTGAGAGCTGTGGGTGACAGCAGGGCTTGTGCCCCAGCACAGGAGCCCTGTGCAGGGCAGAGCCCAAAGCACCACAGCTTCCGAGCTCCACTTCCTGCAAGATTCCCACAGACCCAGTCCTTTCCAGTGCTTCTCCCCATGCTTCATGGGATGGATTCCACAGCATCCTGCCTTCCCCAAGCCCTCCCACAGCATCCAACTCAGAAAGCATCCCAGCCCTGCAGCATCCTGGTCCCAGAGCATCCAACCACGAGAACAGCTTCGCTGCCCTCCACTGTAGCCAGGCACCGGCTCAAATCCAGCTTCCACTGGACTTTTCTGCCCTGCCACTTCAAGTTTCCTGTTCTTTTCGGGGTATGCAGCTTCCTTCAATAATGATTTAAAATATTCACACGCTGGGATTTTCCATGTTCAGAAGTTGATTTATTCATTTACAAGGAGTATTACTAATTCTTTTACATCTAAATTCATCACTGGAGTTAGAAACATGTTTCCCAAAAACAAAGAAAAAGGGCTGCCTGAAGTCATTACCCCCCACCATCTGCCACAGGTCTCAGCATGCAGGCAGAAACACAGGTCAGTCCCTGGCCCCACTGCCCCTCATTCCTGCAGTGCTCCTGCAGGATGAAGGAGAGGTGATGCAGGAGTGGCTGGAGAAGGGCAGGAGACCCCCAGGGCTGGGGACAGGGTCTACAGGGTGCTGTCCCTCAGGCACAGCTGAATTCCATCTGTCCCCAGCCAGAACCAGGGGCGCATGCTCTCCCCTTTCAGCAAGACATTTGTGAAAGCGAAGATCTCGACCCTGTTGTCATGATTTATAAAAGACACCTGCCCCTCAGTACAGTCAAGACAGACCCAGATCCTTGTGGGGACCGGGGACAGGGATAAGGGTGTGGGAGGAGATTTGAGAGACTTGAGATTTTCATAACAGTATTCCACAGCCCAGATCCCCTCTTCAGGGCTCATGTTGATCCATTTCTTCCTCTCCACAGATGCCCTGGCCACCCCAACAGCCCACCCTGAATGCTTTAGCTGCTCTCCCTCCACCTCTACCAACCAGCAGTGCCTCCCCTCTCTGAACTCCTCACAGCCCAGAACGCAGCAACTAGTGTCAAATCTCTCTGGTGTGTAAGGCAGCTGCTGCTGTTCAGTTTCCCGTCTCACACTGCAGTTGTCCTGAGACAGGACAAGCATGGGATGAGCCGTGCATGGATCCAGGGTCAACTTCACTGCAGGGACAAAAGGAGCCAGGCCATCAGGGGCAGAGCTCAGCCCTGGGCAGGCTTTCCCCAGCTCGGGGCCAGGAGCTGCCCCACGGGGCAGGAGATGGGGCACCTCTTGGCTCCTGAACATGCCCCAGCAAGGGCAGGAGAAGCACTGCAGAGGGCAACCCAGTGCACACCTACCTCTATTTTGAGGCAGCAGAAACCTTCTCCATGCTGGAAGGAGAGGGGAGAGCTGGTCACAGCCCATGGCCAGTGCCCAGTGGGTGTGGGCAGGGTGAGGGGCCAGCCCTGGGCTGCTCTGTCCCAGCTGCCCATCCTCCCCTGCACATTGCCTTGACATTGCTCTTGCGCTCAAGCTCAGGAACACTCACCCTGCCCTGCAGCTTGTTCCCCTGGAAAAAGAAGCAAAAGCAATATCTGATGAGAGGGGAGAGCTTCTTACTCCATGCCTGAACCCCAAACTGCTTTGTTATGGTGCAGGATACTCACTGAGCTTTGCATCTTTTTTCTCTGCCAAACAAAAGCAAAAAGAAAGCACGATGGACAAGGACATCTTGCCTTCTCAAAATGCCCACTGGTAGAACCCAAAGGCCTTCATTTGGGGGAGGGATGGGCACTCACCCAGCTCTGTGGCTAGTTCCTCTGCAAAAGAAAAGCAAAAACACTTGGTGAGAGAGTACAGATTCTCATTACAAGACAAGAACTCATTTTCTTTGGGTTTGGGGCCAGACACTCACGCAGTCTTGCAGATTGGAGCTCTAGAAATGAGAAGAAAATCATGGTGAGAGGGAACAGCTTCCCATCCCATTGCGATGACCCCGAATACTTTCAGATGCAGATGGAGACTTACCCAGCCTTGCATTCTTTTCTTCTGCAAAAGAAAGAGAAAAGCAATGCATAATCAGAGGGGAAAGCTTCTCTTGCCATAGCTCCCATTGGAAGACATGAAGTTCTTTCCGTTGGGGAGGGACACTCACCTCGCTCTGCTTTCAGTTCCACTGCAAAAGGAAAGCAAAGGCAATGCATGATCAGAGGGGACAACTTCTTGTCATATGCCTGCTCCCATGGCTACGCCCCCCAGATTTATTCTTCTAGGAAGTGTCCAAATATAACTTTGCTCCCAAAGGAGGGACCAGACTAATAGTGAGTGAAGTTCATCTGTGAGCATGGCTTGTGCAAGCAGAACAACCAGCACACAGAAACTTGTGTAGCTTCCATTATGATGTCAGCAAAGATCAAATGAGAGTGAATGGGGAAGAGTTTGTCCCAGAAGCGTCAGTGCAGAGCGCGGCAGCCCCACAGCTCTCTCCCCGTCCCCACCTTGATCCCCGTTCTTTTCAGCCATCCCGGCTGTGTCCCGTGCCCAGGGCAGCCCCAGCCCCAGCCAACCCCACTCCACCGTAAAGGCTGAGGGGCAGCACTGGTCTGCTCTGTCCCAGCCCTGGGCTGCTCTGTCCCAATTGCCCACCCTCCCCTGCACATCACATTCACGTTGCCCTGAGGACACTCACCCAGTTCTGCTGCTTGTTCCTCTGAAGAAAACAAAAAAAGGTTGGGGGAGGGAGAAAAGAAGTGCCCTTTGAGAGGGGAGATCTTCTCATTCCATCACTGGACCCCATAGTGTTTTGTTGTGGTGGAGGATACTCACTGCGTTCTTTATTCTTTCTCACTGTCAAACAAAAGCAAAAAGAATGCATGATAGAAAGGGACAATTTCCCATCCCACACTACCCACCAATAGGGCCCAAATGCCTTCATTTTGGGGAGGGACACTGACCCAGCTTTTCAGTTAGATCCTCTGCAAAAGAGAAGCAAAAATACTTGGTGAGAGAGTACAGATTCTCATTACATGACAAGAACTCATTTTCTTTGGGTTTGGGGCCGGACACTCACTCAGTCTTGCAGATTGGTGCGCTAAAAATGAGAAGAAAATCATGGTGAGAGGGAACAGCTTCCCATCCCATTGCGATGACCCCAGATACATTCAGATGCAGATGGAGACTTACCCAGCCTTGCATTCTTTTCCTCTGCAAAAGAAAGAGAAAAGCAATGCATGATCAGAGGGGAAAGCTTCTCCTGCCATAGCTCCCATTGGAAGACATGAAGTTCTTTCCGTTGGGGAGGGACACTCACCCCGCTCTGCTTTCAGTTCCACTGCAAAAGGAAAGCAAAGGCAATGCATGATAAGAGGAGACAACTTCTCATCCCATGGCTGCTTCCACGGGAAGACCACAAATCCCTTCATTTTGGGGAGGGACACTCACCCAGCCTTCTATCTTTTTGTACTGGAAAAAAAAGGTAAAAGCAATGCATGATCAGAGGGGACAGCTTCTCGTCATATCGTCATATGCCTGCTCCCATGTCTACGCCCCCAAATTTATTCTTCTAGGAAGTGGCCAAATGTAACTTTGCTCCCAAAGGAGGGACCAGACTAATAGTGAATGAAGTTCATCTGGGAGCATGGCTTGTGCAAGCAGAACAACCAGCACAGAAACTTGTGCTGCTTTCATTATGATGTCACCAAAAGACAAGCGGAAGTGAATGGGGACGTATAGAGGACATCCCGGTCCCGGAAGCATTAGTGTAGAGCGGAGCAGCCCTGCAGCTCACTCCCCGTTCCCATCTTGATCACCGTTCCCTTCAGCCATCCTGGCTATGTGCTATACCCAGAGCAGCCCCACACTCCCCACTCCCGTGTCAGGGTGAGGGGCCCGCCCAGGGCAGCTCTGTCCCAGTAGCCTACCCTCCCCTGAACATTGCCTTCGTGTTGCCGAGGACACTCACCCAGCTTTGCTGCTTGTTCCTCTGTAGAAAACAAAAAAAGACAGGGAGAGAAAAGAGATGTCTGATGAGAGGGGAGAGCTTCTAATTCCATCGCTGGACCCCATACTGTTTGTTGTGGTGCAGGATACTCACCGAGTTCTGTATCCTTCCTCACTGTCAAACAAAAGCAAAAAGAAAGCATGATGGAAAGGGACATCTTTCCTTCTCAAAATGCCCACTGTTAGAACCCAAATTCCTTCATTTGAGGGAGGGATGGGCACTCACCCAGCTCTGCTTCTTTTGCCTCTGAAGAAAACAAAAAAAGGTTGAGGGAGGGAGAAAAGAAGTGCCCTTTGAGAGGGGAGATCTTCTCATTCCATCACTGGACCCCATAGTGTTTTGTTGTGGTGGAGGATACTTACTGCGTTCTTTATTCTTTCTCACTGTCAAACAAAAGCAAAAAGAATGCATGATAGAAAGGGACAACTTCCCATCCCACACTGCCCACCAATAGGGCCCAAATGCCTTCATTTTGGGGAGGGACACTCACCCAGCTGTTCAGTTAGATCCTCTGCATAAGAAAAGCAAAAATACTTGGTGAGAGAGTACAGATTCTCATTACATGACAAGAACTCATTTCCTTTGGGTTTGGGACAAGACACTCACTCAGTCTTGCAGATTGTTTCTCTAGAAATGAGAAGAAAATCATGGTGAGAGGGAATAGCCTCTCATACAATTGCTATGACCCCAAATACATTCAGATGCGGATGGAGACTTACCCAGCCTTGCATTCTTTTCCTCTGCAAAAGAAAGAGAAAAGCAATGCATGATCAGAGGGGAAAGCTTCTCCTGCCATAGCTCCCATTGGAAGACATGAAGTTCTTTCCGTTGGGGAGGGACACTCACCCAGCTCTGCTTTCAGTTCCACTGCAAAAGGAAAGCAAAGGCAATGCATGATCAGAGGGGACAACTTCTCATCCCATGGCTGCTTCCACGGGAAGACCACAAATCCCTTCATTTTGGGGAGGGACACTCACCCAGCCTTCTATCTTTTTGTACTGGAAAAAAAAGGTAAAAGCAATGCATGATCAGAGGGGACAGCTTCTCGTCATATCGTCATATGCCTGCTCCCATGTCTACGCCCCCAAATTTATTCTTCTAGGAAGTGACCAAATGTAACTTTGCTCCCAAAGGAGGGACCAGACTAATAGTGAATGAAGTTCATCTGGGAGCATGGCTTGTGCAAGCAGAACAACCAGCACAGAAATTTGTGCTGATTTCAGTACGATGCCACCAAAAGACAACTGGAACTGAATGGGGAAGGGTGGAGGACGTCCCTGTCCTGGAAGCGTCAGTGCCAAGCGGGGCAACTTCGCTTTCTATCCGCACATTAATCCCCATTTCCTTCAACCATCCCGGCCGTGTCCCATGCCCAGAGCAGCCCCACACTCCCCACTCCCGTGTCAGGGTGAGGGGCCCGCCCAGGGCAGCTCTGTCCCAGTAGCCTACCCTCCCCTGAACATTGCCTTCGTGTTGCCGTGGACACTCACCCAGCTCTGCTGCTTGTTCCTCTGAAGAAAACAAAAAAAGACAGGGAGAGAAAAGAAATGTCTGATGAGAGGGGAGAGCTTCTAATTCCATCGCTGGACCCCATACTGTTTGTTGTGGTGCAGGATACTCACCGAGTTCTGTATCCTTCCTCACTGTCAAACAAAAGCAAAAAGAAAGCATGATGGAAAGGGACATCTTGCCTTCTCAGAATGCCCACTGTTAGAACCCAAATTCCTTCATTTGAGGGAGGGATGGGCACTCAGCCAGCTCTGCTTCTTTTGCCTCTGAAGAAAAAAAAAAAAAATGGGAAGAGAAAAGAAGTGCCCGTTGAGAGGGGAGATCTTCTCATTCAATCACTAGACCCCATAGTGTTTTGTTGTGGTGGAGGATACTCACTGAGTTCTTTATTCTTTCTCACTGTCAAACAAAAGCAAAAAGAATGCATGATAGAAAGGGACAACTTCCCATCCCACACTGCCCACCAATAGGGCCCAAATGCCTTCATTTTGGGGAGGGACACTCACCCAGCTGTTCAGTTAGATCCTCTGCATAAGAAAAGCAAAAATACTTGGTGATAGAGTACAGATTCTCATTACATGACAAGAACTCATTTTCTTTGGGTTTGGGGCCGGACACTCACTCAGTCTTGCAGATTGGTGCGCTAAAAATGAGAAGAAAATCATGGTGAGAGGGAGCAGCTTCCCATCCCATTGCGATGACCCCGAATACATTCAGATGCGGATGGAGACTTACCCAGCCTTGCATTCTTTTTCTCTGCAAAATAAAGAAAACCAATGCATGATCAGAGGGGAAAGCTTCTCTTCCCATAACTCCCATTGGAAGACATGAAGTTCTTTCCATTGGGGAGGGACACTCACCCAGCTCTGCAGCCAGTTCCGCTGCAAAAGGAAAGCAAAGGCAGTGCATGATCAGAGGGGACAACTTCTCATCCCATGGCTGCTTCCACAGGAAGACCACAAATTCCTTCATTTTGGGGAGGGACACTCACCCAGCCTTTTCTCTTTTTGTGCTGGAAAAGGAAAGCAAAGGCAATGCATGATCAGAGGGGACAGCTTCTCGTCATATGCCTGCTCCCATGTCTACGCCCCCAAATTTATTCTTCTAGGAAGTGGCCAAATGTAACTTTGCTCCCAAAGGAGGGACCAGACTAATAGTAAATGAAGTTCATCTGGGAGCATGGCTTGTGCAAGCAGAACAACCAGCACACATCTTGTGTAGCTTCCAGTATGATGTCACCAAAAGACAATTGGAAGTGAATGGGGATGTATAGAGGACATCCCTGTCCCGGAAGCATCAGTACAGAGCGGAGCAGCCCTGCAGCTCGCTCCCCATCCCCATCTTGATCCCCCTTCCTTTCAGCCATCCTGGCTATGTCCCACGCCCAGGTCAGCCCCGCACTCCCCACTACCATATCAGGGTGAGGGGCCCGCCCAGGGCAGCTCTGTCCCAGTTGCCTACCCTCCCCTGAACATCACCTTCGTGTTGCCGAGGACACTCACCCATCTCGGCTGCTTGTTCCTCTGAAGAAAACAAAAAAAAAAGACGGGGAGAGAAAAGAAATGCCTGATAAGAGGGGAGAGCTTGTAATTCCATCGCTGGACCCCATACTGTTTGTTGTGGTGCAGGATACTCACCGAGTTCTGTATCCTTCCTCACTGTCAAACAAAAGCAAAACGAAAGCATGATGGAAACGGACATCTTGCCTTCTCAAAATGCCCACTGTTAGAACCCAAATTCCTTCATTTGAGGGAGGAATGGGCACTCACCCAGCTCTGCTGCTTGTTCCTCTGAAGAAAAGAAAAGCAAAAACTCTTGGTGAGAGAGTACAGATTCTCATTACATGACAAGAACTCATTTTCTTTGGGTTTGGGGCCAGACACTCACTCAGTCTTGCAGATTGGCGCTCTAGAAATGAGATGAAAATCATGGTGAGAGGGAACAGCTTCCCATCCCATTGCGATGACCCCAGATACATTCAGATGCAGATGGAGACTTACCCAGCGTTACATTCTTTTCCTCTGTAAAAGAAAGAGAAAAGCAATGCATGATCAGAGGGGAAAGCTTCTCCTGCCATAGCTCCCATTGGAAGACATGAAGTTCTTTCCGTTGGGGAGGGACACTCACCCCGCTCTGCAGCCAGTTCCGCTGCAAAAGGAAAGCAAAGGCAATGCATGATCAGAGGAGACAACTACTCATCCCATGGCTGCTTCCACGGGAAGACCCCAAGTTCCTTCATTTTGGGGAGGGACACTCACCCAGCCTTCTATCTTTTTGTACTGGAAAAGAAAGGTAAAAGCAATGCATGATCAGAGGGGACAGCTTCTCGTCATATGCCTGCTCCCATGGCTACGCTCCAAAATTTATTCTTCTAGGAAGTGGCCAAATATAAATTTGCTCCCAAATGAGGGACCAGACTAATAGTGAATGAAGTTCATCTGGGAGCATGGCTTGTGCAAGCAGAACAACCAGCACAGAAATTTGTGCTGCTTTCGGTATGATGTCACCAAAAGACAAGCGGAAGTGAATGGGGACGTATAGAGGACATCCTGGTCCCGGAAGCATTAGTGTAGAGCGGAGCAGCCCTGCAGCTCGCTCCCCGTCCCCATCTTGATCACCGTTCCCTTCAGCCATCCTGGCTATGTGCTATACCCAGGGCAGCCCCACACTCCCCACTCCCCCATCAGGGTGAGGGGCCAGCCCAGGGCTGCTCTGACCCAGTTGCCTACCCTCCCCTGAATATTGCCTTCGTGTTGCCGAAGACACTCACCCATCTCAGCTGCTTGTTCCTCTGAAGAAAACAAAAAAAAAAAGACAGGGAGGGAAAATAAATGTCTGATGAGAGGGGAGAGCTTCTCATTCCATCACTGGACCCCATAGTGTTTTGTTGTGGTGGAGGATACTCACTGAATTCTATATTCTTTCTCACTGTCAAACAAAAGCAAAAAGAATGCATGATGGAAAGGGACAACTTCCCATCCCACACTGCCCACCAATAGGGCCCAAATGCCTTCATTTTGGGGAGGGACACTCACCCAGCTGTTCAGTTAGATCCTCTGCATAAGAAAAGCAAAAATACTTGGTGATAGAGTACAGATTCTCATTACGTGATGAGAACCCATTTTCCTTGGGTTCAGGGACAGAGACTCACTCCGTATTGCAGATTGCTGCACTGCAAATGAGAAGAAAAATGGCATGCTGAGAGGGAACAGCTTCTCATCACATTGCGACACCTCAAATCCCTTCAGATTTTGATGGAGACTTACCAGCCTTTGCACGGTATTCATCTGGAAAAGAAAGAGAAAATCCTTGGAGTGCTCTGTCCCAGTTGCCCACCCTCCCCTAAATATCACGTTGGCCTTGTCCTGGGGACCAAGCACATGGACACTCACCCAAATCTGCTGCTTGATCCTCTGGGAAAGGAAAGTAAAAGCAAAGCAGGATAAGAAGGTAGAACTTCTCATCTGATTGCTGCTTATGGGAAAACATTGGGTTTCCGAATGCAGACTTACCTAACCGTCCAGCTTTTTTAATGGAAAAGGAAAGAAAAGTCAATGTGTGACCAGAAGGCAGTGCTTCACATTCCATGGCTACTCCCATAGCTACGCCCTTAATTATTCTTCTGAGGTGAGTGTGCACAGAGCACCTACCTCCGAGTTTGGGTGGGACCAGACAAACAGGGAGCAAGGACCCAGCTTGGAGCAAGGCTTGTGCACGTGGACCAGTAAGGACAGACACTTGTGCAGCTCTCTGCACCGTGCCACCAAAATGCAAGGGGAAGTGAATGGGGACATGGGGAGGATGTCCCTGTCCCAGAAGCATCAGTGCAGAGCGGGGCAGCCCCACAGCTCGCTCTCCGTCCCCACCTTGATCCCCGTTCCTTTCAGACATCCCGGCCCGGTCCCATGCCCGGGGCAGCCCCAGCCCCAGCACTCCCCACTCCCACACCTCGCTCCAGCTGCTCCTCCAGCACCCACGAGCCACCAGCACACAAGCCCCCAGAGCCCACCCAGACCAGGCCCTCCGGCACGGACACCATATCCCCAGGGGCTGGGGGCAGGGACTGCAAGGACTCACCCAGCTCTTGGGTCTGTTCCGCTGAAAAGCAAAGGCGGAGGAACAGGTGGTGAGCAGAGCAGCTTGGTTGCTGGGTGGGAACATGTGCAGGGGGGCTGCGCCTTGCCACCAGCCCCACGCTGCAGCCATGCTCCCTGGCCTCCCACCCAAGACAATCCAAAGGCCTTTGGAATCCCCAGGAGAACATTCCCTTCCTCCTCCTACCCACCTCCCTGGGCCAGGGCTCAGCCCCGCTCCAGACCCACGCGGGTCCCTGCAGAACACCTCCCTCCGCTCCATCCCTGTGCTGCCAGCTTACCTTGCTTTTGAAAGAGATAAACACCAAGGCCAATGGACACAGCTAAAAGCACGAGGACCACAGCCAGAGCCACCTTCCAGGGCTGGGCATTGTGGAAGATTGGAGCTGAGAAAAGGCACCAGGAAAGGGGCTGTATTTACATGGCTGGGATTAGGAAAGCAAGACCCAGACTTCTCCTGGGTTAGGACAAGTGCAGGGGCCAGGAACACCTCACCCTGGCTGTGCCATTTGTACCTGCAATGTGCAGGGATGATTCTCGTTCCTGCTGGAGGCGGCTGTTCCTGACCACGCAGGACAAGGGCCCCTCCACGCTACCGGTCACGATGACGGCGCCTCCGATTTCAAAGAACCCCTCCTGGTCCTGGGAATGTGTCTGGGAGACCGAGGGCAGGTGCTGCCCGCGAGCATCCCTCCACAGCAGCTGCGGCAGCGGGTACCAGCCGTCCGATCGACACAGCACCCGGACGCCTCCGGCCTCGTAGCCCCCCAGGGAGAGGTGGGGGTCAGCGCCTGTGGCTGGGGGAAGAGCGTGTGGCTGGGGCTTGACTTGGGGAGGGATTGAGTTCCAAGGCAAAGACCCCATCTGCTCCCGTGCAGACACAGCACAGACCCAGCCACCGCCCCCATGGCTCTCAGACCAGTCCTTCCATGCATGCACTCTTCCAAGCAGTTACGGACCATTGAGGAGAATCCCCTTCAGTCCCTGAAAGGACTCATTGATGGCCATGAGAATGGGACAGTGATCTGGGTGAAACACACAAACCCAGGAATACCTGCACAATCTCCTTGAAGCATCAATCCAGCCACTAACCTGACACCTCCAGATTCACCGTTGCTTCATCAGAAGCATCACCATCTTTCACGATGCAGATGTACTGGCCATCATCAGAGGGCCTCAGCCCCATGATTCGCAAGTCCAGGCTTCCAGCAGAGAGACCATCTCTCACCAACTCTGTCCTCCCGGCATATGCCCCTATCTGCTCCTTGTACAGGTCCTCTGCATTGCGGTAGTGGTGCACTGTCTCAGAGAACTTGTCCCGGATCCACGTGACCTCCAAGCTGCGAGCATCATGTTGAGGGGACAAGTGGCAGGGCAGCACGACATCCTGCCCCACGGTGGCAGTGACAGGCTGGTCTGGTCCCACCACTGTGAGCTGGGCTGGGCAATGGAGAAGGGCACAGAGAGGCGGTGAGATTTTGCCATCGTAAATTTAGGGGCAGTGAATGACGAAGTGTGAGCTGTGTGTGAGTTAGTGTGTGCTGTGTCCGCCTTGTCCTGTTGGATACCGGGGCAATAGGAGAGGGAGAGGAAGGACGTGTAGGAGAAGGAGGGGTGCTGGGAGTGGGAGCCCTCTCTGCAGCATTCAGGCAGGCGAAGGAGACACGGAAAGGGCAGCCAAGGCAGCGCCCGTATTGTGTGAAAGAACCAAAGGGAAAGCGAAACAATCTCCTTGAAGCATCAATCCAGCCACTAACCTGGCACCTCCAGATTCACCGTTGCTTCATCAGAAGCATCACCATCTTTCACGATGCAGATGTACTGGCCATCATCAGAGGGCCTCAGCCCCTTGATTCGCAAGTCCACGCTTCCAGCAGAGAGACCGTCTCTCACCAACTCTGTCCTCCCGGCATATGCCTCTATCTGCTCCTTGTACAGGTCCTCTCCATTGCGGTAGTGGTGCACTGTCTCAGAGAACTTGTCCCGGATCCACGTGACCTCCAAGCTGCGAGCATCGCGTTGAGGGGACAAGTGGCAGGGCAGCACGACATCCTGCCCCACGGTGGCAGTGACAGGCTGGCCTGGTCCCACCACTCTGAGCTGGGCTGGGCGATGGAGAAGGGCACAGAGAGGCGGTGAGATTTTGCCATCGTAAATTTAGGGGCAGTGAATGACGAAGTGTGAGCTGTGTGTGAGTTAGTGTGTGCTGTGTCCGCCTTGTCCTGTTGGATACCGGGGCAATAGGAGAGGGAGAGGAAGGACGTGTAGGAGAAGGAGGGGTGCTGGGAGTGGGAGCCCTCTCTGCAGAATTCAGGCAGGCGAAGGAGACATGGAAAGGGCAGCCAAGGCAGCGCCCGTATTGTGTGAAAGAACCAAAGGGAAAGCGAAACCCAGAGGGTTTGAGCTGTGGGCTCAGGTTCCCCCTGTCCCACAGCTGATCCACAGCCCCACAGCAGCATGTCTGTCAGGCACAGGGGGAGAGCCCCCAGCAGCCCCGCAGGATCCTACCTGAGCTCAGCCAGAGGACGAGCAGAGTGACGAGGGAAATCAGGAGGCCGCTGGCATAGCTGGTGAGTCTGGGGTGGCTGCAGACCCAGGGGAGAACCATCTGTGCTGCAGCGGGAGCAGGAGCAGGAGCAGAAGAGAGAGGGGACCAAGGGGCTGCAGGCACCACAGGCAGATGGGGAAGGAGTCCCCCTGGGCCCGGGCACAAGGAGCCACAGCCAGCAGCACCTTGGGCAGGGCGCAGAGCCTGCACTTTTGTCACGGGCTGGGGGACACAGCAGGCAGCCCCCAGGGGTTCTTCTCCAAGGGAGTCCCAGCGACAGAGAGGTCCCTCACGGCACCCAGCAGAGCTGCAGAAAGCACAAGGCTACGCCCAACTTCCCTAACCTTTGCCCAGTTCCTGCCTGCAATAACCCTCTGGGAGCACCTTTGTCCCTGGGGCAATGGGAGCAAGTGTCCTGGGAGCTCTAGAGGCTTGGCACCACCATGCATCACAGCTGGGTACCCTGCCTAATGCCTTCAGCAAGCACAAGGGGCTTGTCCCCAGCAGGAGCCTCTCCAGAACACCAGTTAATGCTAGTCTTTCTCTGATGCTTCGTCTCCGCCACTCCTCAAATCACTCTGCTACTGCTCCTTGTGGGGTCCCTCCCATGGGATGCCGTCCTTCCCAAAATGATCCTGCGTGGTCTTTACTCTGGCATCCCAGTTGTCTGCCCTCCCTGCACGCCTTTTTATGTAGAGGGACGGAGAGTTCTTGCGCTCTAAGGAAAACATCCTTAGAGTCTCCAGCTCTCCTCAGCTCCTTTGTCCCTTAGGATGGTATTCCAGGGGATCTCATCCTCTAGGTCTTTAAATAGCTTGGATTTGCTCTTTGGAAGTTCAGGGTCCTGCCTTGGCCCTTTGCCAGGCCCACATTCCTGGAGATCACAAACTCAACCATGGCATGGTCACTGCAGCCCAGATTGCTTCCAGTCTTGACCTCTTTAATGAGCTTGTCTGCATAGGTGAGCACCAGGTCAAGTAACGCTTCTCGTTGGGTTGGTTTCTCTAGTACTTTTACCAGGAAGTAATCCTCAACGCGATCTAGGAATCTCCTGGATTGCTTAAAGCCTACTGTGTAGTTTTCCCAGCAGACATCCGGGTGGTTCAAGTCCCCCATCAGGATGAGAGCATGCGAGCACGATGCTTCTTGTAGTTGAAGCAAGAAGGCCTCATCCATAGGCTCCCCTTGATCAGGCAGCCTGTAGTAGACTCCGGAAGAACCGTGTTTCTGTGATAGCAATCAGGTCATATTTGTCTAATTTCCCCATGGTTTCCAATTCCTCTTGCTTGTTTCCTGTGCTGCGTATATTGGTGTAGAGGCATTTCAGCTGGGCTGTTGGTCATATTGCATTTCTAGAACCCTTCCTGTTGTATTGGGACAGGTCACGAGAGTTTCCCTGCCGTTACTTAGAGTGATGGTGTTCTCAGCCATGCTTTCTTGCTCGCCCTGCCTGCAAGCACTTCTGTGCAAACTGCCATGCCATGCCCTGACCAACACGCCATGCTCTGTTCACCACGCTCCTGGACTCTCGCTCTCCCTAGGGTTCTGCCTTTATATGACAGAAAGGAGGCTTCTGGATCCTCCCATGCCTCATCAGCTGGCCTCGCGAGGGCTGCTGAGTCCTAGCAGCTCCCTTGGATTCCTCGAATACCCTCGATGAAGGAAAACCCCTGCATGCCTCGATCCCCCACTCTGCTGCAGGACACATCTGCCCTGGAGCCGATTGCCTCGTCTTCTTTTGTAATGATTTAAAATATTCCCACCCTTGGAATTTCCCTGTTCAGAAGTTGACTTATTTAATTACAAGGAGTATTGCTAATTTTTTACATGGAAATCCATGCTAAATAATTCATTCTTTCACGCACAAAGCCAAATTTATAAATGGAGTTAGGAACGGAGAACTGGAGCCCACAAATGGGGTTTGCAAATTTGAAGCAAAGGCATGCCTGAAGTCTGAGTGCCCCCACCAGCTGTGGCAGGTCTCAGCATGCAGTGAGGTGTACGGGGCAGCCTCTGGAACCACTGCCCCTCATTCTTGCCCTGCTCCTGCAGGACCAAGGAGACGTGAGCCAAGAGTGCAGAAATTTCTTCTCAGAAAGAATGGTTAGGCATTGGAACGGGTTGTCCTGGGAGTTGGTGGAGTCACTGTCCCTGGGGGCATTTAAGGAAAGTTTGGACGTGGTGCTTAGGGACATGGTTTAGTGGGTAATAGTGGTGGCAGAGAGGTGGTTGGCCCAGATGTGAGAAACAAAGATGTGATTTTGCAGCAGAAGGTGTGCTTTTGCAGTGGAAAATGACTCTATCCTTGCATACTTGGAAGGCATTTTGCAAGGATGGCAGTGGTGTAGCAGTGATGACCTTAGAGGTCTTTTCCAACTGTACTGGGTCTGGCTGGGATGTTAACTTTCCCTGCAGCAGCCCATACAGTGCTGTGCTCTGCACTTGGAGCTAGAACAGCAGTGGTATCACACCAGAGTTGTGTCTGCTGCTGAGCAGTGCTGGCACAGCATCGGGACTCTCTCTAACCCTCCTAGGGGGTGGGCAAAAAAGTGAGAGAAGAAACATCACCAGAGCATGCTGACCTAAACCAACCAAAGGGATATTCCATACCGTGGTCAATCATCGCTCATTTGTGGGAAGTAGAGAGTAATTTCTTTCCTCTGCTCTTCCAAATAGCCTTTATTGGATTTGTTTGTTTGTTTTTCCCTTTCCCCCTCCCTTTTCCCCTTTCCTTTTTTCCTTTTTTTTTTCTTTTTCTTTTTCTTTTTTTTTCCCTTTAGTTAAATCACTTAGTTAACAATAACATTTCCTGAATATTTTTTTTTCCTTTAGTTAAGTTATCCTTATCTCAACCCGTGAGTTGTTCTTTACTTTACTTCTTCCCCTCCTCATGTAGGGAGGGGGAGTGAGACAGCAGTTGTGGTGTTTAGCTGCTGAGCACAGTAAAACCACCACACCAACTTCAATGATTCTTTGATCTAGGGCTGAAGTCTGAGGCCACCTGCTGCCTCTGCTTGGAGGACTTCCAGGAGCTGGTGATGCCTCCTGTGGGCACAGCCTCTGCAGAGCCTGTGTGATGGAGGCTGGAAGCTCTTTGGGTGCCCCCAGGGCAGGGAGGGCAATGAACCCAGGTGGGACAAGGGGGTCCCAGGCACCAGCTGGGGAAGTGGGGCAGCTGGAGCTTTGGTTCCTCCTGGCTCTGACTCCCAGGACCAACACCAAGGAGACGGTCTGCTGCAAGACGCCTTCGCAGGCAGCAAAGCCTCAGGACAGAAAGCACCCAGCAAATGCCACTGCCAGACTCCATCTTCCTGTGCAAAACTTTATTTCACAGAATCATAGAATTGTAGAATATCCCGAGTTGGAAGGGACCCATAAGGATCATCAAGTCCAACTCCTGGCACAGCACAGGTCTGCCCAAAAGTTTAGACCATGGGACTAAGTGCACAGTCCAATCGCTTTTTAAATTCAGGCAGGCTTGGTGCAGTGAGTACTTCCCTGGGGAGTGCGTTCCAGTCTGCAACCACCCTCTTGGTGAAGAACCTCTTCCTGATGTCCAGCGTAAACTTCCCCTGCCTGAGCTTAATGCCATTCCCGTGGGTCGTATCACTGTTGTCTACAGAGAATAGGTCACCTGCCTCTCCACTCCCCCTTGCAAGGAAGTTGTAGACCATGATGAGGTCCCCCCTCAGCCTCCTCTTCTTCAGGCTGAACAGGCCCAGTGCCCTCAGCCATCTTCGTCGCCCTCCTCTGGGCACTCTCCAACAGTTTAAAGTCCTCTTTGTACTGTGGTGCCCAGAACTGCACACAGTACTTGAGCTGAGGCCGCACCAGCGCAGAGCAGAGCGGGACAATCACTTCCCTCAACCGACGAGCAATGCCGTGCTCGATGCACCCCAGGGTACGCTTGCCACAGTTCTGTTGCTGCTGTGCCTTTTTGTGCTCCAGAGGGGGGAACAAAAAGCCCCCACAGGCTGCTCATGCTCAACACCAGGCACAGAGCAAGTATCAACCCCAAACTAGGAGGCAAAGGTGGCCTGCACTGGCCAGCAGCACACGGTGACCACATCCCTTGCCCTGGGGTCTGCAAGCATTGCAAGCAGAGGGGAGAGGAGTGTGGAGAGCTGCTGCTGCCCCTGTGCTGCCCACTATGGCTCAGAGGCAGGGTGAGACCCGTGGGTGCCATCAGGGCTTGTGCCCCAGCACAGGAGCCCTGTGCAGGGCAGAGCCCAAAGCACCACAGCTTCCCGAGCTCCACTTCCTGCAAGATTCCCACAGACCCAGTCCTTTCCAGTGCTTCTCCCCATGCTTCATGGGATGGATTCCACAGCATCCTGCCTTCCCCAAGCCCTCCCACAGCATCCAACTCAGAAAGCATCCCAGCCCTGCAGCATCCTGGTCCCAGAGCATCCAACCACGAGAACAGCTTCGCTGCCCTCCACTGTAGCCAGGCACCGGCTCAAATCCAGCTTCCACTGGACTTTTCTGCCCTGCCACTTCAAGTTTCCTGTTCTTTTCGGGGTATGCAGCTTCCTTCAATAATGATTTAAAATATTCACACGCTGGGATTTTCCATGTTCAGAAGTTGATTTATTCATTTACAAGGAGTATTACTAATTCTTTTACATCTAAATTCATCACTGGAGTTAGAAACATGTTTCCCAAAAACAAAGAAAAAGGGCTGCCTGAAGTCATTACCCCCCACCATCTGCCACAGGTCTCAGCGTGCAGGCAGAAACACAGGGCAGCCCCTGGCCCCACTGCCCCTCATTCCTGCAGTGCTCCTGCAGGATGAAGGAGAGGTGATGCAGGAGTGTCTGGAGGAGGGCAGGAGCTCCGCGGGGCTGGGGACAGGGTCTACAGGGTGCTGTCCCTCAGGCACAGCTGGGCATTCGTCCCCAGCCAGAACCAGGGGCGCATGCTCTCCCCTTTCAGGAAGGCATCTGTGAAAGTGAAGATCTCGACCCAATTGTCATGGTTTATAAAAGACACCTGCCCCTCAGTACAGTCAAGACAGACCCAGATCCTCGTGGGGACAGGGGACAGGGACAAGGGGGTGGGAGGAGATGTGAGAGACTTGAGATTGTCATAACAGTACTCCACGGCCCAGATCCCTTCTTTAGGGCTCATGTTGATCCACCCCTTCCTCTTCACAGATGCCCTGGCCACCCCCACAGCCCACCCTGAATGCTTTAGCCCCTCTCCCTCCACCTCCACCAACCAGCAGTGCCTCCCCTCTCTGAACTCCTCACGTCCTAGAATGCAACAACAAGTGTCAAATCTCTCTGGTGTGTCAGGCACCTGCTGCTGTTCAGTTTCCCGTTTCACACTGCAGTTGTCCTGAGACAGGACAAGCAGGGAATGAGCCGTGTGTGGATCCAGGGTCACCTTCACTGCAGGGACAGAAGGAGCCAGGCCATCAGGGGCAGAGCTCAGCCCTGGGCAGGCTTTTCCCAGCTCAGGGCCAGGAGCTGCCCCACGGGGCAGGAGATGGGGCACCTCTTGGCTCCTGAACATGCCTCACCAGAGGGAGGAGGAGCACCTCAGAGGACAACCCAGTGCACACCTACCTCTATTTTGAGGCAGCAGAAACCTTCTCCATGCTGGAAGGAGAGGGGAGAGCTGGTCACAGCCCATGGCCGGTGCCCAGTGGTTGTGGGTTTTGTGAGGGGTCAGCCCTGGGCTGCTCTGTCCCAGCTGCCCACCCTCCCCTGCACATTGCCTTGACATTGCTCTTGCGCTCAAGCTCAGGAACACTCACCCTGCCCTGCAGCTTGTTCCCCTGGAAAAAGAAAGCAAAAGCAATGTCTGATGAGAGGGGAGAGCTTCTCACCCCATGCCTGAACCCCAAACTGCTTTGTTATGGTGCAGGATACTCACTGAGCTTTGCATCTTTTTTCTCTGTCAAACAAAAGCAAAAAGAAAGCACGATGGACAAGGACATCTTGCCTTCTCAAAATGTCCACTGGTAGAACCCAAAGGCCTTCATTTGGGGGAGGGATGGGCACTCACCCAGCTCTGTGGCTAGTTCCTCTGCAAAAGAAAAGCAAAAACACTTGGTGAGAGAGTACAGATTCTCATTACATGACAAGAACTCATTTTCTTTGGGTTTGGGGCCAGACACTCACGCTGTCTTGCAGATTGGTGCTCTAAAAATGAGAAGAAAATCATGGTGAGAGGGAACAGCTTCCCATCCCATTGCGATGACCCCGAATTCTTACAGATACTGATGGAGACTTACCCAGCCTTAGATTCTTTTTCTCTGCAAAAGAAAGAGAAAAGCAATGCATGGTCAGAGGGGAAAGCTTCTCCTCCCATAACTCCCATTGGAAGACGTGAAGTTCTTTCTGTTGGGGAGGGACACTCACCCAGCTCTGCTTTCAGTTCCACTGCAAAAGGAAAGCAAAGGCAATGCATGATCAGAGGGGACAACTTCTCATCCCATGGCTGCTTCCACGGGAAGACCACAAATTCTTTCTTTTTGGGGAGGGACACTCACCCAGCCTTTTATGTTTTTGTACTGGAACAGAAAGGTAAAAGGAATGCATGATCAGAGGGGACAGCTTCTCGTCATATGCCTGCTCCCATGGCTACGCCCCTAAATTTATTCTTCTAGGAAGTGGCCAAATATAACTTTGCTCCCAAAGGAGGGACCAGACTAATAGTGAATGAAGTTCATCTGTGAGCATGGTTTCTGCAAGCAGAACAACCAGCACAGAAACTTGTGCAGCTTTCAGTACGATGCCACCGAAAGACAACTGGAACTGAATGGGGATGGGTGGAGGATGTCCCTGTCCTGGAAGCGTCAGTGCCAAGTGGGGCAACCCCGCAGTTCGCTTCCCGTCCACACCTTGATCCTCGTTCCCTTCAGCCATCCCGGCCGTGTCCCATGCCCGGGGCAGCCCCGCACTCCCCACTCCCGTGTCAGGGTGAGGAGCCCGCCTAGGGCTGCTCTGTCCCAGTTGCCTACCCTCCCCTGAACATCGCCTTCATGTTGCCGAGGACACTCACCCAGCTCTGCTGCTTGTTCCTCTGAAGAAAAGAAAAAAAGAGGGAGAGAGGAAAGAAATATCTGATGAGAGGGGAGAGCTTCTAATTCCATCGCTGGACCCCATACTGTTTGTTGTGGTGCAGGATACTCACCGAGTTCTGTATCCTTCCTCACTGTCAAACAAAAGCAAAAAGAAAGCATGATGGAAAGGGACATCTTGCCTTCTCAGAATGCCCACTGTTAGAACCCAAATTCCTTCATTTTGGGGAGGGATGGGCACTCACCCAGCTCTGCTTCTTTTGCCTCTGAAGAAAAAAAAAAAATGGGAAGAGAAAAGAAGTGCCCTTTGAGAGGGGAGATCTTCTCATTCCATCACTGGACCCCATAGTGTTTTGTTGTGGTGGAGGATACTCACTGAGTTCTTTATTCTTTCTCACTGTCAAACAAAAGCAAAAAGAATACATGATAGAAAGGGACAACTTCCCATCCCACACTGCCCACCAATAGGGCCCAAATGCCTTCATTATGGGGAGGGACACTCACCCAGCTCTTCAGTTAGATACTCTGCAAAAGAAAAGCAAAAATACTTGGTGAGAGAGTACAGATTCTCATTACATGATGAGAATCCATTTTCCTAGGGTAGACTCACGCAGTCTTCCAGATTGGCGCTCTAGAAATGAGAAGAAAATCATGGTGAGATGGAACAGCTTCCCATCCCACTGCGATGACCCCTTTGTGCAGCTCTCTGCACCGTGCCACCAACACACAATGGGAAGTGAATGGGGACAGGTGGAGGACGTCCCTGTCCCAGAAGCGTCTGTGGAGAGTGGGGCAGCCCCGCAGCTCGCTCCCCGTCCCCACCTTGATCCCCGTTCCTTTCAGCCATCCTGGCCGTGCCCCGTGCCCAGGGCAGCCCCAGCCCCAGCATTCCCCACTCCCACCCCAGGCTCCAGCTGCTCCTCCAGCACCCCCGAGCCACCAGCACACAAGCCCCCAGAGCCCACCCAGACCAGGCCCAGGCCCTCCCGCAGGGACACCACTTCCCCAGGGGCTGGGGGCAGCGACTGCAAGGACTCACCCAGCTCTTGGGTCTGTTCCGCTGAAAAGCAAAGGCGGAGGAACAGGTGGTGAGCAGAGCAGCTTGGTTGCTGGGTGGGAACATGTGCAGGGGGGCTGCGCCTTGCCACCAGCCCCACGCTGCAGCCATGCTCCCTGGCATCCCACCCAAGATGATCCTAAGGCCTTTGGCATCCCCAGGAGAACATTCCCTTCCTCCTCCTACGCACCTCCCTGGGCCAGGGCTCAGCCCTGCTCCACACCCAGGGGGGTCCCTGCAGAACACCTCCCTCCGCTCCATCCCTGCGCTGCCAGCTTACCTTGCTTTCGAAAGAGATAAACACCCAGGCCAATGGACACAGCCAAAAGCACCAGGACCAGAGCCAGAGCCACCATCCAGGGCTGGGCGTTGTGGAAGAAGGGAGCTGAGAAAAGGCACCAGGAAAAGGGCTGTATTTACATGCCTGGGATTAGAAAATCAAGACCAAGACTTCTCCTGGGTCGGGACAAGTGCAGGGGCCAGGAACACCTCCCCATGGTTGTGCCATTTGTACCTGAGATGTGCAGGGATGATTCCCGCTCCTGCTGGAGGCGGCTGCTCCTGACCACGCAGGACAAGGGCCCCTCCAAGCTCCCAGTCATGATGACGGCGCCTTCGATTTCAAAGAGCCCCTCCTGGTCCTGGGAATGTGTCTGGGGGTCTGAGGGCAGGTGCTGCCCGTGAGCATCCCTCCACAGCAGCTGCGGCAGCGGGTACCAGCCGGCCGATCAACACAGCACCCGGACACCTCCGGCCTCGTAGCCCCCCAGGGAGAGGTGGGGGTCAGTGCCTGTGGCTGGGGGAAGAGCGCGTGGCTGGGGCTTGACTTGGGGAGGGATTGAGTTCCAAGGCAAAGACCCCATCTGCTCCCGTGCAGACCCAGCACAGACCCAGCCACCGCCCCCATGGCTCTCAGACTAGTCCTTCCATGCATGCACTCTTCCAAGCAGTTACAGACCTTGAGGAGAATCCCCATCAGTCCTTGAAAGGACTCATTGATGGCCATTAGCATTGGACAGTGATCTGGGTGAAACACACAAACCCAGGAATACCTGCACAATCTCCTTGAAGCATCAATCCAGCCACTAACCTGACACCTCCAGATTCACCGTTGCTTCATCAGAAGCATCACCATCTTTCACGATGCAGATGTACTGGCCATCATCAGAGGGCCTCAGCCCGGAGATTCGCAAGTCCAGGCTTCCAGCAGAGAGACCATCTCTGACCAACTCTGTCCTCCCGGCATATGCCTCTATCTGCTCCTTGTACAGGTCCTCTGCATTGCGGTAGTGGTGCACTGTCTCAGAGATATGGTCCCGGATCCACCTGACCTCCAAGCTGCGAGCATCGCGTTGAGGGGACAAGTGGCAGGGCAGCACGACATCCTGCCCCACGGTGGCAGTGAGAGGGTGGCCTGGTCCCACCACTCTGAGCTGGGCTGGGCGATGGAGAAGGGCACAGAGAGGCGGTGAGATTTTGCCATCATAAATTTAGGGGCAGTGAATGACGAAGTGTGAGCTGTGTGTGAGTTAGTGTGTGCTGTGTCCCCCTTGTCCTGTTGGATACCGGGGCAATAGGAGAGGGAGAGGAAGGACGTGTAGGAGAAGGAGGTGTGCTGGGAGTGGGAGCCCTCTCTGCAGCATTCAGGCAGGCGAAGGAGACACGGAAAGGGCAGTCAAGTCAGCGCCCGTATTGTGTGAAAGAACCAAAGTGAAAGCAAAACAATCTCCTTGAAGCATCGATCCAGCCACTAACCTGACACCTCCAGATTCACCGTTGCTTCATCATAAGCATCACCATCTTTCACGATGCAGATGTGTGAAAGAACCAAAGGGAAAGCGAAACCCAGAGGGTTTGAGCTGTGGGCTCAGGTTCCCCCTGTCCCACAGCCGATCCCCATCCCCACAGCAGCGCGTCTGTCAGGCACAGGGGGAGAGCCCCCAGCAGCCCTGCAGGATCCTACCTGAGCTCAGCCAGAGGACGAGCAGAGTGACGAGGGAAATCAGGAGGCCACTGGCATAGCTGGTGAGTCTGGGGTGGCTGCAGACCCAGGAGAGCCCCATCTGTGCTGCAGCGGGAGCAGGAGCTGGCAGCTGAAGAGAGAGGGGACCAAGGGGCTCCAAGCACCACAGGCAGATGGGGAAGGAGTCCCCCTGGGCCCGGGCACCAGGAGCCACAGCCAGCAGCACCTTGGGCAGGGCGCAGAGCCTGTGCTTTTGTCACGGGCTGGGGGACACAGCAGGCAGCCCCCAGGGGTTCTTCTCCAAGGGAGTCCCACCAACAGAGAGGTCCCTCACGGCACCCGGCAGAGCTGCAGAAAGCCCAAGGCTACGCCCAACTTCCCTAACCTTTGCCCAGTTCCTGCCTGCAATAACCCTCTGGGAGCACCTTTGTCCCTGGGGCAATGGGAACAAGTTTCCTGGGAGCTCTAGAGGCTTAGCACCACCATCCCATCACAGCTGGGTGCCCTGCCTAATGCCTTCAGCAAGCACAAGGGCTTGTCCCCAGCAGGAGCCTCTCCAGAACACCAGTTAATGCTAGTCTTTCTCTGATGCTTCGACTCCGCCACTCCTCAAATCACTCTGCTACTGCTCCTTGTGGGGTCCCTCCCATGGGATGCCGTCCTTCCCAAAATGATCCAGGGAGTGTCAGAGCCTGCTGCTGCCGTCGGCGGGAGGCAGAGACGCTGCGTGTGTTAGGTGTGAGCAAGTGGATGACCTGATCCGCATGGTGGCGGAGCTCAAGGAGGAGGTGGAGAGGCTGAGGGCCATCAGGGAGTGTGAGCGGGAGATAGACTTCTGGAGCAACTCCCTGCAGGGCCTCAAGGAGAGGTACCGGGGTGAGACCCCCCAAACGGGGGTGGACCCCCTGCCCAGTCGCCGTCGGGCAGAGGGAGGGGACCTGGGAGTTGAGGAGGAATGGAGACAGGTCCCTGCTCGACATCGCAGGCGATGCCCTCCTCTTCCGACCCCACCTTCCCAGGTGCCCTTACAAAACAGGTTTGAGGCCCTGGAGAATGAGAGATCAACAGCAACTGAGGAAGAGGTAGAAAGTGTTCCCAGGAAGATTCCTAGGGTGAGGAGGTCAACTCCACGCATCAGGACTGCCTCCACCAAGAACGAAAGAAGGGTGATTGTTGTGGGTGACTCTGTCCTTAGGGGAACAGAGGGCCCTATTTGTCGGCCTGACCCTACCCGTAGGGAGGTCTGCTGCCTCCCTGGGGCCAGGGTCAGGGACATTGCCAAGAAGGTCAAGCGCCTGGTACGGCCCACTGACTACTACCCGCTATTGGTCTTTCAGGCTGGTAGCGATGAAGTAGCAAAGAGAAGCCCGAAGGCGATCAAAAGAGACTTTAGGGATTTGGGGCGACAACTTAGAGGTTCAGGCTCACAGGTTGTGTTTGCCTCTGTCCTTCCGATAGGGGGGATGGAAGCTGAAAGGTGCGCTGTTCGCATAAACTCGTGGCTTCGTGACTGGTGTGACCGGCACAACTTTGGGTTTTTTGATCACGGGAAGGTCTATGCTACACCGGGCCTGATGGCACCGAATGGGATGGGCCTCTCTCGGAGAGGGGTAAGGATCTTGGGTCAGGAGTTGGCAGGGCTGATAGATAGGGCTTTAAACTAGGTAAGAAGGGGGATGGGGCTGAAGCAAGGACTGTTGGGGCTGTGCCAGGGGGAACAATGGCAAGGCCGGAGGATAAGGTAAAGGCCCAGCTGAAGTGCATCTACACCAATGCACGCAGCATGGGTAATAAACAGGAGGAGCTGGAAGCCATCGTGCAGCGGGCAGGCTACGACTTGGTTGCCATCACGGAAACGTGGTGGGACCAGTCTCATGACTGGAGTGCTGCGATGCCTGGCTATAGGCTATTCAGAAGGGACAGGCAGCACAGAAGGGGTGGCGGTGTGGCTCTCTATATTAGAGAGTCTTTCGATGTTGTAGAACTCGAGGCTAGGAATGACAAGATCGAGTCCCTTTGGGTTAGGATCGGCAGGGACAACAAGGCTAGTGTCCTGGTCGGGGTCTGCTATAGACCGCCGAACCAGGATGAGGAGACGGATGAGGAGTTCTACAGGCAGCTGACAGAAGTTGCGAAATCGTCAGCGCTTGTACTCGTGGGGGACTTCAACTTCCCTGACATATCCTGGAAGCACAACACAGCCCAGAGGAAGCAGTCTAGGAGGTTTCTGGAGAAAGTGGAAGATAGCTTCCTGACGCAGCTGATTAGTGAACCTACCAGGGGTGGTGCCCTGCTAGACCTTCTCTTCACAAACAGAGAAGGACTGGTGGAGGATGTGATTGTCGGGAACAGTCTTGGGCAGAGTGACCACGAAATGGCGGAGTTCACTATTCTTGGCGGGGCCAGGAAGGGAACCAGTAAAACCACTGTATTGGACTTTCGGAGGGCTGACTTTGGGCTGCTCAGGACACTAGTTGGTGGAGTCCCATGGGAGGCGGTTCTGAAGGGCAGAGGGGTCCAGGAAGGCTGGGCGCTCTTTAAGAGGCAAATCCTAATGGTGCAGGAGCGGTCTATTCCCATGCGCCCAAAGATGAGCCAGCGGGGAAGAAGACCAGCCTGGCTCAACAGAGAATTGTGGCTTGAGCTTAGGAGAAAAAAGAGGGTTTATAATCTTTGGAAAATTGGGCAGGCCACTAAGGAGGACTATAAGGATGTAGCGAGGCTGTGCAGGGACAAGATTAGGAAGGCCAAAGCTCATCTGGAGCTCAATCTGGCTACTGCCGTTAAAGATAACAAAAAACGCTTTTATAAATACATCAACACAAAAAGGAGGACTAGGGAGAATCTCCATCCTTTACTGGATGCAGGGGGAAACTTAGTTACAAGAGATGAGGAAAAGGCGGAGGTGCTCAATGCCTTCTTTGCCTCAGTCTTTAGCGGCAAAACCGGTTGCTCTCTGGATACCCAGTACCCAGAACTGGTGGAAGGGGACGGGGAGCAGGATGTGGCCCTCACCATCCACGAAGAACTGGTTGGTGACCTGCTACGGCACTTGGATGTCCACAAATCGATGGGGCCGGATGGGATCCACCCAAGGGTACTGAGAGAACTGGCAGATGAGCTGGCCAAGCCCCTATCCATCATTTATCAGCAGTCCTGGCTATCGGGGGAGGTCCCAGCTGACTGGCGACTAGCAAATGTGACGCCCATCTATAAGAAGGGCCGGAGGGCAGACCCGGGGAACTACAGGCCGGTCAGTTTGACCTCAGTACCAGGGAAGCTCATGGAGCAGATCCTCTTGGGAGTCATCATGCGGCACTTGAAGGGCAAGCAGGCGATCAGGCCCAGCCAGCATGGGTTTATGGAAGGCAGGTCCTGCTTGACGAAGCTGATCTCCTTCTACGACAAAGTGACGCGCTGGGTGGACGAGGGAAAGGCTGTGGATGTGGTCTACCTTGACTTCAGCAAGGCTTTTGACACCGTCTCCCACAGCATTCTCCTCAAGAAACTGGCTGCTCTTGGCTTGGACTGGCGCACGCTTCGTTGGGTTAGAAACTGGCTGGATAGCCGGGCCCAAAGAGTTGTGGTGAATGGAGCCAAGTCCAGTTGGAGGCCAGTCACTAGTGGCGTCCCCCAGGGCTCGGTGCTGGGGCCGGTCCTCTTTAACATCTTCATCAATGATCTGGATGACGGCATTGAGTGCACCCTCAGTAAGTTTGCAGATGACACCAAGCTAGGTGCGTGTGTCGATCTGCTCGAGGGTAGGAAGGCTCTGCAGGAGGATCTGGATAGGCTGCACCGATGGGCTGAGGTCAACTGTATGAAGTTCAACAAGGCCAAGTGCCGGGTCCTGCACCTGGGGCGCAATAACCCCAAGCAGAACTACAGGCTGGGAGAGGAATGGTTGGAGAGCTGCCAGGCAGAGAAGGACCTGGGAGTGATGGTGGACAGTCGGCTGAATATGAGCCAGCAGTGTGCTCAGGTGGCCAAGAAGGCCAACGGCATCCTGGCTTGTATCAGAAACAGTGTGACCAGCAGGGCTAGGGAGGTGATCGTCCCCCTGTACTCGGCTCTGGTGAGGCCGCACCTCGAGTACTGTGTTCAGTTTTGGGCCCCTCGCTACAAGAAGGACATCGAGGTGCTTGAGCGGGTCCAAAGAAGGGCGACGAAGCTGGTGAGGGGCCTGGAGAGCAAGTCCTACGAGGAGCGGCTGAAGGAGCTGGGCTTGTTCAGCCTAGAGAAGAGGAGGCTCAGGGGCGACCTTATTGCTCTGTATAAGTACATTAAAGGAGGCTGTAGCGAGGTGGGGGTTGGCCTGTTCTCCCATGTGCCTGGTGACAGGACGAGGGGGAATGGGCTAAAGTTACGCCAGGGGAGTTTTAGGTTAGATGTTAGGAAGAATTTCTTTACTGAAAGGGTTGTGAGGCATTGGAACGGGCTGCCCAGGGAGGTGGTGGAGTCACCATCCCTGGAAGTCTTCAAAAGACGTTTAGATGTAGAGCTTAGGGATATGGTTTAGTGGGGACTGTTAGTTTTAGGTCAGAGGTTGGACTCGATGATCTTGAGGTCTCTTCCAACCTAGAAAATTCTGTGATTCTGTGATTCTGTGATCCTGCGTGGTCTTTACTCTGGCATCCCAGTTGTCTGCCCTCCCTGCATGCCTTTTTACGTAGAGGGACGGAGAGTTCTTGCGCTCTAAGGAAAACATCCTTAGAGTCTCCAGCTCTCCTCAGCTCCTTTGTCCCTTAGGATGGTATTCCAGGGGATCTCATCCTCTAGGTCTTTAAATAGCTTGGATTTGCTCTTTGGAAGTTCAGGGTCCTGCCTTGGCCCTTTGCCAGGCCCACATTCCTGGAGATCACAAACTCAACCATGGCATGGTCACTGCAGCCCAGATTGCTTCCAGTCTTGACCTCTTTAATGAGCTTGTCTGCATAGGTGAGCACCAGGTCAAGTAACGCTTCTCGTTGGGTTGGTTTCTCTAGTACTTTTACCAGGAAGTAATCCTCAACGCGATCTAGGAATCTCCTGGATTGCTTAAAGCCTACTGTGTAGTTTTCCCAGCAGACATCCGGGTGGTTCAAGTCCCCCATCAGGATGAGAGCATGCGAGCACGATGCTTCTTGTAGTTGAAGCAAGAAGGCCTCATCCATAGGCTCCCCTTGATCAGGCAGCCTGTAGTAGACTCCGGAAGAACCGTGTTTCTGTGATAGCAATCAGGTCATATTTGTCTAATTTCCCCATGGTTTCCAATTCCTCTTGCTTGTTTCCCATGCTGCGTACATTGGTGTAGAGGCATTTCAGCTGGGCTGTTGGTCATATTGCATTTCTAGAACCCTTCCTGTTGTATTGGGACAGGTCACGAGAGTTTCCCTGCCGTTACTTAGAGTGATGGTGTTCTCAGCTATGCTTTCTTGCTCACCCTGCCTGCAAGCACTGCCATGCAAACTGCCATGCCATGCCCTGACCGACACGCCATGCTCCGTTCACTGCGCTCCTGGACTCCCACTCTCCCTAGGGTTCTGCCTTTATATGACAGAAAGGGGGTTTCTGGATCCTCCCATGCCTCATCAGCTGGCCTCGCGAGGGCTGCTGAGTCCTAGCAGCTCCCTTGGATTCCTCTAATAACCTCGATGAAGGAAAACCCCTGCATGCCTCGATCCCCCACTCTGCTGCAGGACGCATTGCCCCAGAGCCGATTGCCTCGGCTTCTTTTATAATGATTTAAAATATTCCCACACTTGGAATTTCCATGTTCAGAAGTTGACTTATTTAATTACAAGGAGTATTGCTAATTCTTTTACATCGAAGAAGTTTTTTTGACCTCAGTATCAGGGAAGCTCATGGAGCAGATCTTCTTGAGAGTCATCATGCGGCACTTGAAGGGCAAGCAGGCGATCAGGCCCAGTCAGCATGGGTTTATGGAAGGCAGATCCTGCTTGACGAACCTGATCTCCTTCTATGACAAAGAGACACAATGGGTGGATGAGGGAAAGGCTGTGGATGTGGTCTACCTTGACTTCAGCAAGGCTTTTGACACCGTCTCCCACAGCATTCTCCTCAAGAAACTGGCTGCTCTTGGCTTGGACTGGCGCACACTTCGCTGGGTTAGAAACTGGCTGGATAGCCGGGCCCAAAGAGTCGTGGTAAATGGAGTCAAGTCCAGTTGGAGGCCGGTCACTAGTGGCGTCCCCCAGGGCTCGGTGCTGGGGCCGGTCCTCTTTAATATCTTCATTAATGATCTGGACGAGGACATTGAGTGCACCCTCAGTAAGTTTGCAGATGACACCAAGCTATGCACATGTGTCGATCTGCTCGAGGGTAGGAAAGCTCTGCAGGAGGATCTGGATAGGCTGCACCGATGGGCTGAGGTCAACTGCATGAAGTGCAACAAGGCCAAGTGTCGGGCCCTGCACCTGGGGCGCAATAACCCCAAGCAGAGCTACAGGCTGGGAGATGAGTGGTTGGAGAGCTGCCAGGCAGAGAAGGACCTGGGAGTGATGGTGGACAGTCGGCTGAATATGAGCCAGCAGTGTGCTCAGGTGGCCAAGAAGGTAAACGGCATCCTGGCTTGTATCAGAAACAGTGTGACCAGCAGGGCTAGGGAGGTGATCGTCCCCCTGTACTCGGCTCTGGTGAGGCCACACCTCGAGTACTGTGTTCAGTTTTGGGCCCCTCGCTACAAGAAGGACATGGAGGTGCTTGAGCGGGTCCAGAGAAGGGCGATGAAGCTGGTTGAGGGGCCTGGAGAACAAGTCCTACGAGGAGCGGCTGAAGGAGCTGGGCTTGTTCAGCCTGGAGAAGAGGAGGCTCAGGGGCGACCTTATCGCTCTCTACAGATACCTTAAAGGAGGCTGTAGTGAGGTGGGGGTTGGCCTGTTCTCCCACGTGCCTGGTGACAGGACGAGGGGGAATGGGCTTAAGTTGCGCCAGGGGAGTTTTAGGTTAGATGTTAGGAAGAACTTCTTTACTGAAAGGGTTGTTAGGCACTGGAACAGGCTGCCCAGGGAGGTGGTGGAGTCACCATCCCTGGAAGTCTTCAAAAGATGTTTAGATGTAGAGCTTAGGGGTATGGTTTAGTGGGGACTGTTAGTGTTAGGTTAGATTTTGGACTCAATGATCTTGAGGTCTCTTCCAACCTAGAAATTCTGTGATTCTGCAATTCTGTGATTCTGTGAAATCCATGCTAAGTATTTCGCGCTTTCATGCACAAAGCCAAATTCATAAATGGAGTTAGGAATGGAGAACTGGAGCCCACAAATGGGGTTTACAAACTTGAAGCAAAGGCATGCCTGAAGTCTGAGTGCCCCCACCAGCTGTGGCAGGTCTCAGCATGCAGTGAGGTGTGCGGGGCAGCCTCTGGAACCACTGCCCCTCATTCTTGCCCTGCTCCTGCAGGACCAAGGAGACGTGAGCCAGGAGTGCAGAAATTTCTTCTCAGAAAGAATGGTTAGGCATTGGAACGGGTTGTCCTGGGAGTTGGTGGAGTCACTGTCCCTGGGGGCGTTTAAGGAAAGTTTGGACGTGGTGCTTAGGGACATGGTTTAGTGGGTAATAGTGGTGGCAGAGAGGTGATTGGCCCAGATGTGAGAAACAAAGATGTGATTTTGCAGTAGAAGGTGTGTTTTTGCAGTGGAAAATGACTCTATCCTTGCATACTTGGAAGGGTTTTTGCAGTCATGACAGTGGCGTAGCAGTGATGACCTTAGAGGTCTTTTCCAGCTGTACTGGGTCTGGCTGGGATGTTAACTTTCCCTGCAGCAGCCCATACAGTGCTGTGCTCTGCACTTGGAGCTAGAACAGCAGTGGTATCACACCAGTGTTGTGTCTGCGGCTGAGCAGTGCTGGCACAGCATCGGGACTCTCTGTAACCCTCCTAGGGGGTGGGCAAAAAAGTGAGAGAAGAAACATCACCAGGGCAGCTGACCTAAACCAACCAAAGGGATATTCCATACCGTGTGATGTCACACTCAGCAATAAAAGGTGGAAAAAGGAAGAACAGAGGAGGGGTGGGCTCTCATTGTGAAAACGTCGGTCCTCCTCCCGAACACCGGCTACGTGCGTTGAAGCCCTCTTTCAAGGATGTGGTCAATCATCGCTCATTTGTGGGAAGTAGAGAGTAATTTCTTTTCTCTGCTCTTCCAAATAGCCTTTATTGGATTTGTTTGTTTGTTTGTTTGTTTGTTTTTCCCTTTCCCCCTCCCTTTTCCCCTTTCCTTTTTTCCTTTTTTTTTTTTCCTTTTTTTTTTCTTTTTTTTTTTTTTCCCCTTTAGTTAATTTGCTTAGTTAACAATAACATTTCCTTAATATTTTTTTTTCCTTTAGTTAAGTTATCCTTACCTCAACCCGTGAGTTGTTCTTTACTTTACTTCTTCCCCTCCTCATGTAGGGAGGGGGAGTGAGACAGCAGTTGTGGTGTTTAGCTGCCGAGCACAGTAAAACCACCACACCAACTTCAGTGATACCTTGATCTAGGGCTGAAGTCTGAGGCCACCTCCTGCCTCTGCTTGGAAGACTTCCAGGAGCTGGTGATGCCTCCTGTGGGCACAGCCTCTGCAGAGCCTGTGTGATGGAGGCTGGAAGCTCTTTGGGTGCCCCCAGGGCAGGGAGGGCAATGAACCCAGGTAGGACAGGGGGGTCCCAGGCACCAGCTGGGGAAGTGGGGCAGCTGGAGCTTTGGTTCCTCCTGGCTTTGACTCCCAGGAGACCAAGGAGTCGGTGTACTGCAAGACGCCTTCGCAGGCAGCAAAGCCTCAGGACAGAAAGCACCCAGCAAATGCCACTGCCAGACTCCATCTTCCTGTGCAAAACTTTTGTCGTGGTTTAACCCGGCTGGCAGCTAAACACCACGCAGCCGTTCGCTCACCCTCCCCCCTCCCTCTCTGGGACGGGGGAGAGAAATGGAAAGTGAAGCCCTTGAGTTGAGATAAAGACAGTTTAATAAGACAGGAAAATAATAATAACAAAATAATAATAAAATAATAACAATAATAATACAATGGTGATAATAGGAAAGTAATAATAGTATGTACAAACAAGTGATGCACAATGCAATTGCTCACCACTCGCTGACCGATGCCCAGCCTAACCCCGAGCAGTCCGGCCCCCTCCCCCCGGCTAGCCACCCCTATATATTGTTTAGCATGACGTCAGATGGTATGGAATACCCCTTTGGCTAGTTTGGGTCACCTGTCCTGGGTCTGTCCCCTCCCAGCTCTTACTGCACCCCCAGCCTGCCCGTTGGCAGGACAGAGCAAAAGGCTGAGATGTCCTTGGCTTAGTATAAGCACTGCTCTGCAACAATTAAAGCATCGGGGTGTTATCAGCACTCTTCTCATCCTAAGCCAAAACACAGCATTCCACCAGCTACTAGGAAGAAAATTAATTCTGTGCTAACTGAAACCAGGACATCTATCCACCCCTTATTCCATACCATTTATGTCATGCTCAGGTTACACTCTTTTCCATACATTCTAATTAGTCACCTATAGTAATCATGGTAGTGATAACATACAGTATAATATACTATTTAATATGGTACAATTCAGTTCATGGGCTATTCTCACCCAGTATTAAATCTCCTTGAGGTACACACCGGACCTCTCCGTTCTTTTGCATCACCCACCAAGTGTATCCAGGTCCCTGAGCGAAAACAATTCCACGAATAGGTTTGCCTTTTCCTGAGGCAGGAGTAGCCCAGACTGTTTTACCCAGCATATTTTTTACATGCACTACAGGAACTTTATCCCCATCTACAGTACGTAACAGGTTTGATTGGGCAGGTCCAGCTCGGTTGGTAGATCCCCTAGTATTGACTAACCAGGTGGCCTTTGCCAAATGCGTATCCCAGTTTTTGAACGTCCCAGCGCCCATTGCTTTCAAGGTAGTCTTTAACAGGCCATTGTATCGTTCAACTTTCCCGGAGGCTGGTGCATGATAGGGGATGTGATACACCCATTCAATACCATGTTCTTTGGCCCAAGTGTCTATAAGGTTGTTTCGGAAGTGAGTCCCATTGTCTGATTCTATTCTTTCTGGGGTGCCATGTCGCCATAGGACTTGCTTTTCAAGGCCCAGGATGGTGTTCCGGGCGGTGGCATGAGGCACAGGATATGTTTCCAGCCATCCGGTGGTTGCTTCCACCATTGTAAGTACGTGGCGCTTGCCATTGCGAGTTTGAGGGAGTGTGATGTAATCAATCTGCCAGGCCTCTCCATATTTATATTTCAGCCATCGTCCTCCATACCAAAGAGGCTTTGACCGTTTGGCTTGCTTGATTGCAGCACATGTTTCACAGTCATGAATAACCTGTGCTATAGAGTCCATGGTCAAGTCCACCCCTCGATCACGAGCCCATCTGTATGTTGCGTCTCTACCTTGATGGCCTGAGGTGTCATGGGCCCATCGGGCTATAAATAATTCACCTTTATGCTGCCAATCCAAGTCCACCTGAGCTACTTCAATCTTAGCAGCCTGATCCACCTGCTGGTTGTTTTGATGTTCTTCAGTAGCCCGATTCTTGGGCACATGAGCATCTACGTGGCGTACTTTCACAGCCAGGTTCTCTACCCGAGCAGCAATATCTTGCCACAATGCAGCAGCCCAGATGGGTTTGCCCCTACGCTGCCAGTTGTTTTGCTTCCATTGCTGTAACCATCCCCACAGGGCATTTGCTACCATCCATGAATCGGTGTAGAGATAGAGAACTGGCCATTTTTCTCTTTCAGCAATGTCTAAAGCCAGCTGAATGGCTTTCACTTCTGCAAACTGACTCGATTCACCTTCTCCCTCAGCAGCTTCTGCAACTCGTCGCGTAGGACTCCAGACAGCAGCCTTCCATCTCCGATGCTTCCCCACAATACGACAGGACCCATCAGTGAACAGGGCATATTTCTTTTCATTCTCTGGCAACTGGTTGTACAGTGGGGCTTCTTCAGCACGACCCACCTCCTCCTCTGATGATATCCCAAAGTATTTGCCTTCTGGCCAGTCCATGATCACTTCCAATATTCCTGGGCGACTGGGGTTTCCTATTCGAGCCCGCTGAGTAATCAGTGCAACCCACTTGCTCCATGTAGCATCAGTTGCATGATGCGTAGAGGGGACCCTTCCCTTGAACATCCAGCCTAGTACCGGCAATCGGGGTGCTAGGAGGAGCTGCGCTTCAGTACCGACCACCTCCGAAGCAGATCGAACTCCTTCATATGCTGCCAATATCTCCTTTTCAGTTGGAGTATAGCGGGCCTCAGATCCTCTGTATCCCCGACTCCAAAACCCCAGGGGCCGACCTCGAGTTTCCCCAGGTTCTTTCTGCCAGAGGCTCCAGGTGGGGCCGTTCTCCCCGGCTGCAGTGTAGAGCACATTCTTTACATCTGGTCCTGTTCGAACTGGCCCAAGGGCTACTGCAGGGACTATTTCCTGCTTGATTTGTTCAAAGGCTTGTCGTTGTTCAGGGCCCCATTCAAACTCATTCTTCTTACGGGTTACTTGGTAGAGCGGGTTTACAATCAGACTGTAATTTGGGATGTGCATTCTCCAAAACCCCACAACACCTAGGAAAGTCTGTGTTTCTTTTTTGTTAGTTGGTGGAGACATAGCTGTTATTTTGTTGATCACATCCATTGGGATTTGACGACGTCCATCTTGCCATTTTATTCCTAAAAACTGGATCTCTCGTGCAGGTCCTTTGACTTTATTCTGTTTTATGGCAAAACCGGCTTTCAGAAGGATTTGGACTATTTTCTTCCCTTTCTCGAAAACTTCCTCTGCTGTGTCACCCCACACAATAATGTCATCGATGTACTGCAGGTGTTCAGGAGCTTCCCCCTGCTCTAGCGCAGACTGGATCAGCCCATGGCAAATGGTAGGGCTGTGTTTCCACCCCTGGGGCAGCCTATTCCAAGTATATTGGACTCCCCTCCAAGTGAAGGCAAATTGTGGCCTGCACTCTGCTGCTAGAGGGATGGAGAAAAATGCATTAGCGATATCAATTGTGGCGTACCACTTGGCTGCCCTCGATTCAAGTTCATACTGAAGTTCCAGCATGTCCGGCACTGCAGCACTCAGTGGTGGCGTGACTTCGTTCAGGCCACGATAGTCCACTGTTAGTCTCCACTCGCCATTAGACTTTCGCACTGGCCATATGGGGCTATTGAAAGGTGAATGGGTCTTGCTGATCACTCCTTGGCTCTCCAATTGACGAATTAGCTTATGGATGGGAATCAGGGAGTCTCGGTTAGTGGGATATTGCCGCCGGTGCACAGTTGTGGTGGCGATTGGCACTTGCTGTTCTTCGACCCTCAGCAACTCCACAACAGAGGGGTCCTCTGAGAGACCAGGCAAGGTAGATAATTGTTTAATGCCCTCTGTCTCTAAGGCAGCTATACCAAAAGCCCACCGGAACCCTTTTGGGTCCTTGCAATATCCTCTTCTAAGATAGTCTATGCCAAGGATACATGGAGCATCCGGGCCAGTCACAATACGGTGCTTTTCCCACTCATTCCCAGTCAGACTCACTTCAGCCTCCAATACAGTCAACTGCTGAGATCCTCCTGTCACTCCACAAATATAGATGGGCTCTGGTCCTTTATAGCTCGATGGCATTATAGTACATTGTGCACCGGTGTCTACTAAAGCCTTATACTTCTGTGCGCGTGATGTGCCAGGCCATCGAATCCACACAGTCCAATAAACTCGATTGTCCCTTTCCTCCCCCTGGCTGGAGGCAGGGCCCCCCTAATCCTGGTCAGAATCTTCTTCGTTTCTGTGTTTGAAGGATTGTCTGCTGGAAGTTGGAGCAGCAAACTTTTCGGAGAATCCTTTTTTCCTGATTGTTTTCTTTTGCAACTCACGTACCCGTGCCTCTAGGGTCGCGGTAGATTTTCCATCCCATTTTCTCATGTCCTCTCCATGGTCTCGTAAGTAAAACCACAGGGTGGCACGGGGTGAGTACCCACCATATCGTCTTCCTTGTGTGGGTGAACGCCTACCCCTGACAGCTGAGACACTGCTTTGTACAGGTGCGGAGGAGAATAATCTCTCTTCAAGTTGGTGAACCTTTTCAGAAAGTTTCTCCCAAGTGTTCTCTTTTGGTCGGTGGGCACTGGTTGGTTCAGGTGGGGAGGACAATAGATTCTCTTCAAGTTGGTGAACCTTTTCAGAAAGTTTCTCCACAGCTGAGACGCAGGCCTGTAAGGAAGAGGAGAGACTTTCTTCGTACTGCCGGAGTTGTTTAGCCGCTTCATCCACTGTGGGTTCCTCATCCTCTTTCCAGGCCATTATTGCCAATGAGCTGGCATATGATGATGGTGCACTCCGTACAAACTTCCGCCACATGGGTCGTGTACACTTGACTTCATCTGGATCTTTGGATGTTTGTCTCTGGTCTGGATCCTCATAAATCACTTCCCGTACGGCTAATTCCCTCAGGTACTGGATTCCCTTCTCCATAGTGGTCCACTTGCCTGGTAGACATAAAATATCTTCCTTGAAGGGATACCTTTCCCTCACAGCTGAGAGGAGACGCCTCCAGAGGCTGTTAGATTGTGCTCCATCTGCAATTGCTTTGTCAATGCCGGCGTCTCGAGCAAGGGATCCCAACCGTCTGGCTTCCCTGCCGTCTAATTCCACACAATTGGCTCCAGAGTCCCAGCACCGGAGCAGCCAGGTGACAAGCTGCTCACCTATACAGCGACCAAAATCTTTTCGCACATCTCGTAGCTCGCGCTCATTTAGGCTTCGGGTAGTTACTGTTGCTTTTTCGGCATCCTCATCTTCCTCCTCCTGAATCCTTGATGGCCCAGCGTCGTCATCATCTTCGTCATCTCTATACTTAGTTTTGGCAGAAGCCTTACCTGGATTGGCAGAAGACTCTCTGCGTTCTAAACGACTTGAATTTCTATACCATATTTTCACCTTCTCTACAGGGGCAGCTTGCACTGCTACTGCTCGTTTCTCTGACTTTGTTACAGGGTCTGCCACAGGGGTTGGAATGCCCTCTGCAGGGTCAACTTGCACTGCTACAGCTCGTTTCTCTGACCCCGTTACAGGGATTGGAATACCCTCTGCAGGGTCAACTTGCACTGCTACAGCTCGTTTCTCTGACCCCGTTACAGGGATTGGAATACCCTCTGCAGGGTCAACTTGCACTGCTACAGCTCGTTTCTCTGACACGGCCACAGGAGCTGGAGCGGCTGCAGGAGCTGGGACTGGAGCGGCTGCAGGAGCTGGAGCTGGAGCGGCTGCAGGAGCTGGGACTGGAGCGGCTGCAGGAGCTGGGACTGGAGCGGCTGCAGGAGCTGGGACTGGAGTGGCTGCAGGAGCTGGAGCTGGAGCGGCTGCAGGAGCTGGGACTGGAGTGGCTGCAGGAACCGGATCTGGAGCGGCTGCAGGAACCGGATCTGGAGCGGCTGCCGAGTCCACCGTAGGGGTCACAGTGGCCGTTGGATCTGTCACAGGGCTTGGAGTGGCCGCAGGGTCTGTCACTAAGTTGATAGCAGTATCAATGGCAGCTCGATAGGCATGAGCCAGGCCCCAGCACGTTACAATGATTTGTGTTACTTTAGAACTGCCAGAATCATGACACCTTTTTTTCAAGCATTCTGCCAGTTTTTGAGGATTTTGCCATTGCTCAGGGGTGAATTTCCAACACACTGGGGGTGCCAACTGCTCTAGATGCCTGCCCATATCCACCCATACTCCCTGCCACCCACAACTATCCTGCCTCCGGGCAGATCTCCGGATGAGCTTCATAAGTAGTTGTTTAACTATAAGCAGAATCTGAAGTGCATTCATGAGGCAGAACAACAAGACTATGGTATTCTGAGTATTCCAGAAATATTCAATATCTTGGAGAGCTTTTGTGACAAGCTCAGGGGATAAGAGGGTGGTGAAGGAGGAAGGCAGAGTGACCCAGGAGGATACAGGGGTGGTGAAGGAGAAAGGGAGAGTAAGCAAGTAAGGAAAAATATCCTCCCCTTTCCCCTCCACAGATTGACTCCCTAATGGAAAAAAACAATAGGTATAATTGCTAATAGTTTCCAAGATACAGTTTCCAAAGTACAGAGTCGATGATGTTACTGAATACAAATAACAAGTTAGAGTCATGACCACATATTTCATCGTCTCATAAGCCATTGCTACAACACACAGCACCATAATGATCTGAAACCAGGGCCCGGAGAGGATAAACAACACGACAGAGAGCAAATACAGAAAATAATGTACTATAATACTCAATTTGGAAAACAGGCGCAGCAGAGTTGAGATTAAAGCAATCAGCATCATGACAAGTGACTATTAAGCAGGTCTAATCCTTACACCAATTTTAGTTTAACACACTCTGATCAGATCTGTCATTATCTCAACCTTTCGGGCCCCACGTTGGGCGCCAAAAAGACTGTCGTGGTTTAACCCGGCTGGCAGCTAAACACCACGCAGCCGTTCGCTCACCCTCCCCCCTCCCTCTCTGGGACGGGGGAGAGAAATGGAAAGTGAAGCCCGTGAGTTGAGATAAAGACAGTTTAATAAGACAGGAAAATAATAATAACAAAATAATAATAAAATAATAACAATAATAATACAATGGTGATAATAGGAAAGTAATAATAGTATGTACAAACAAGTGATGCACAATGCAATTGCTCACCACTCGCTGACCGATGCCCAGCCTAACCCCGAGCAGTCCGGCCCCCTCCCCCCGGCTAGCCACCCCTATATATTGTTTAGCATGACGTCAGATGGTATGGAATACCCCTTTGGCTAGTTTGGGTCACCTGTCCTGGGTCTGTCCCCTCCCAGCTCTTACTGCACCCCCAGCCTGCCCGTTGGCAGGACAGAGCAAAAGGCTGAGATGTCCTTGGCTTAGTATAAGCACTGCTCTGCAACAATTAAAGCATCAGGGTGTTATCAGCACTCTTCTCATCCTAAGCCAAAACACAGCATTCCACCAGCTACTAGGAAGAAAATTAATTCTGTGCTAACTGAAACCAGGACAACTTTATTTCACAGAATCATAGAATTGTAGAATATCCTGAGTTGGAAGGGACCCATAAGGATCATCAAGTCCAACTCCTGGCACAGCACAGGTCTGCCCAGAGGTTTAGACCATGGGACTAAGTGCACAGTCCAATCGCTTTTTAAATTCAGACAGGCTTGGTGCAGTGAGTACTTCCCTGGGGAGTGCGTTCCAGTCTGCAACCACCCTCTTGGTGAAGAACCTCTTCCTGATGTCCAGCGTAAACTTCCCCTGCCTCAGCTTAATGCCATTCCCGTGGGTCCTATCACTGTTGTCTACAGAGAATAGGTCACCTGCCTCTCCACTCCCCCTTGCAAGGAAGTTGTAAGCTGCGATGAGGTCCCCCCTCAGCCTCCTCTTCTTCAGGCTAAACAGGCCCAGTGCACTCAGCCATCTTCGTCACCCTCCTCTGGACACTCTCCAACAGTTTAAAGTCCTCTTTGTACTGTGGTGCCCAGAACTGCACACAGTACTCGAGCTGAGGCCCCACCAGCGCAGAGAAGAGCGGGACAATCACTTCCCTCAACCGATGAGCAATGCCGTGCTCGATGCACCCCAGGATACGGTTGCCACAGTCCTGCTGCTGCTGGGCCTTGATGTGCTCCAGAGGAGGGAACAAAGAGTCCTCCCAGGCTGCTCATGCTCAGCACCAGGCACAGAGCAAAGATCAGCCCCAACCTAGGAGGCAAAGGTGGCCTGCACTGGCCAGCAGCACATGGTGACCACATCCCTTACCCTGGGGCCTGCAAGCAGTGCAAGCAGTGCAAGCAGAGGGGAGAGGAGTGTGGAGAGCTGCTGCAGCCCCTGTGCTGCCCGCTGGGGCTCAGAGGCAGGGTGAGACCCGTGGGTGCAGCAGGGCTGGTGCACCAGCACATGAGACGTATGCAGGGCAGAGCCCAAAGCACCACAGCTCACCAAGATCCACCATTTTCGACGTTCCCAAAGACCCAGTCCTTTCCTGTGCTTTTCCCCATGCTTCATGGGATGGATTCCACAGCATCCTGCCTCCCCCAAGCCCTCCCACAGCATCCAACTCAGAAAGCATCCCAGCCCTGCAGCATCCTGGTCCCAGAGCATCCAACCACGAGAACATCTTTGCTGCCCCCCCGCTGTAGCCATGCACCGGCTCAAATCCAGCTTCCACTGGACTTTTCTGCCCTGCCACTTCAAGTTTTCTGTTCTTTTCAGGGTATGCAGCTTCCTTCAATAATGATTTAAAATATTCACACGCTGGGATTTTCCATGTTCAGAAGTTGATTTATTCATTTACAAGGAGTATTACTAATTCTTTTACATCTAAATCCCTGCTATATACTTCATGCTTTCACACCCAAAGCCAAATTCATCACTGGAGTTGGAAACATGTTTACCAAAAACAAAGTAAAAGGGCTTCCTGAAGTCAGTACCCCAACAATCTGCTGCAGGTCTCGGCGTGCAGGGAGAAACACAGGGCAGCCCCTGGCCCCACTGCCCCTCATTCCTGCACTGCTCCTGCAGGATGAAGGAGAGGTGATACAGGAGTGGCTGGAGAAGGGCAGGAGCCCCCCAAGGGAGGGAAAGGGTCTATGGGGTGTTGTTCCTCAGGCACAGCTGGGCATTCGTCCCCAGCCAGAACCAGGGGCGCATGCTCTCCCCTTTCAGGAAGGCATCTGTGAAAGTGAAGATCTCGACCCAATTGTCATGGTTTATAAAAGACACCTGCCCCTCAGTACAGTCAAGACAGACCCAGATCCTTGTGGGGACCGGGGACAGGGACAAGGGGGTGGGAGGAGATGTGAGAGACTTGAGATTTTCATAACGGTACTTAACAGCCCAGATCCCTTCTTCAGGGCTCATGTTGATCCACCCCTTCCTCTTCACAGATGCCCTGGCCACCCCCACAGCCCACCCTGAATGCTTTAGCCCCTCTCCCTCCACCTCCACCAACCAGCAGTGCCTCCCCTCTCTGAACTCCTCACGTCCTAGAACGCAGCAACTAGTGTCAAATCTCTCTGGTGTGTCAGGCACCTGCTGCTGTTCAGTTTCCCGTCTCACACTGCAGTTGTCCTGAGACAGGACAAGCATGGGATGAGCCGTGCGTGGATCCAGGGTCACCTTCACTGCAGGGACAGAAGGAGCCAGGCCAACAGGGGCAGAGCTCAGCCCTGGGCAGGCTTTCCCCAGCTCAGGGCCAGGAGCTGCCCCACGGGGCAGGTGATGGGGCACCTCTGGGCTCCTGAACATGGCCCACCAAGGGCAGGAGAAGCACCTCAGAGGGCAACCCTGTGCACACCTACCTCGATTTTGAGGCAGCAGAAACTTTCTCCATGCTGGAAGGAGAGGGGAGAGCTGGTCACAGCCCACGGCTGGTGCCCAGTGGGTGTGGGCAGGGTGAGGGGCCAGCCCTGGGCTGCTCTGTCCCAGTTGCCCACCCTCCCCTGCACATTGCCTTGACATTGCCCTTGGGCCCAAGCTCAGGAACACTCACCCTTCCCTGCAGCTTGTTCCCCTGGAAAAAGAAGCAAAAGCGATATCTGATGAGAGGGGAGAGCTTCTCACCCCATGCCTGAACCCCAAACTGCTTTGTTATGGTGCAGGATACTCACTGAGCTTTGCATCTTTTTTCTCTGTCAAACAAAAGGAAAAAGAAAGCATGATGGAAAAGGACATCTTGCCTTCTCAAAATGCCCACTGGTAGAACGCAAAGGCCTTCATTTGGGGGAGGGATGGGCACTCACCCAGCTCTTCAGTTAGATCCTCTGCAAAAGAAAAGCAAAAATACTTGGTGAGAGAGTACAGATTCTTATTACATGACAAGAACTCATTTTCTTTGGGTTTGGGGCCAGACACTCACTCAGTCTTGCAAATTGGTGCGCTAAAAATGAGAAGAAAGTCATGGTGAGAGGGAACAGCCTCCCATCCCATTGCGATGACCCCAAATACTTTCAGATGCAGATGGAGACTTACCCAGCTTTACATTCTTTTCCTCTGCAAAAGAAAGAGAAAAGTAATGCATGATCAGAGGGGAAAGCTTCTCCTGCCATAGCTCCCATTGGAAGACATGAAGTTCTTTCCGTTGGGAAGGGACACTCACCCAGCTCTGCAGACAGTTCCGCTGCAAAAGGAAAGCAAAGGCAATGCATGATCAGAGGGGACAACTTCTCATCCCATGGCTGCTTCCACGGGAAGACCACAAATTCCTTCATTTTGTGGAGGGACACTCACCCAGCCTTTTATCTTTTTGTACTGGAACAGAAAGGTAAAAGGAATGCATGATCAGAGGGGGCAGCTTCTCCTCCCATAGCTCCCATTGGAAGACATGAAGTTCTTTCCTTTGGGGAGGGACACTCACCCCGCTCTGCTCTCAGTTTCGCTGCAAAAGGAAAGCAAAGGCAATGCATGATCAGAGGGGACAACTTCTCATCCCATGGCTGCTTCCACGGGAAGACCACAAATTCCTTCATTTTGTGGAGGGACACTCACCCAGCTTTTTATGTTTTTTTACTGGAACAGAAAGGTAAAAGCAATGCATGATCAGAGGGGACAGCTTCTCGTCATATGCCTGCTCCCATGGCTACGCCCCAAAATTTATTCTTCTAGAAAGTGGCCAAATGTAACTTTGCTCCCAAAGGAGGGACCAGACTAATAGTGAATGAAGTTCATCTGGGAGCATGGCTTGTGCAAGCAGAACAACCAGCACACAATGTTGTGTAGCTTCCAGTATGATGTCACCAAAGATCAAATGAGAGTGAATGGGGAAGAGTTTGTCCCAGAAGCGTCAGTGCAGAGCGGGGCAGCCCCACAGCTCTCTCCCCATCCCCACCTTGATCCCTGTTCCTTTCAGCCATCCCGGCTGTGTCCCATGCCCAGGGCAGCCCCAGCCCTAGCCAACCCCACTCCTCCATCATGCTGAGGGGCCAGCCCTGGGCTGCTCTGTCCCAATTGCCCACCCTCCCCTGCACATCACATTCACGTTGCCCTGAGGACACTCACCCAGTTCTGCTACTTGTTCCTCTGAAGAAAACAAAACAAAGGGGGGGGGGGGGGGGAGGGGGAAGGGAGAAAAGAAGTGCCAGATCAGAGGGGAGATCTCATTCCATCACTGGACCCCATCGGGTTTTGTTGTGGTGGAGGATACTCACTGCATTCTATATTCTTTCTCACTGTCAAACAAAAGCAAAAAGAATGCATGATAGAAAGGGACAACTTCCCATCCCACACTGCCCACCAATAGGGCCCAAATGCCTTCATTTTGGGGAGGGATGGGCACTCACCCAGCTCTGCAGTTAGATCCTCTGCAAAAGAGAAGCAAAAATACTTGGTGAGAGAGTACAGATTCTCATTACATGAGAAGAACTCATTTACTTTGGGTTTGGGGCCAGACACTCACTCAGTCTTGCAGATTGGTGCGCTAGAAATGAGAAGAAAATCATGGTGAGAGGGAACAGCTTCCCATCCCATTGCGATGACCCCAAATACTTTCAGATGCAGATGGAGACTTACCCAGCCTTGCATTCTTTTCCTCTGCAAAAGAAAGAGAAAAGCAATGCATGATCAGAGGGGAAAGCTTCTCCTGCCATAGCTCCCATTGGAAGACATGAAGTTCTTTCCGTTGGGAAGGGACACTCACCCAGATATGCTTTCAGTTCCACTGCAAAAGGAAAGCAAAGGCAATGCATGATCAGAGGGGACAACTTCTCATCCCATGGCTGCTTCCACGGGAAGACCACAAATTCCTTCATTTTGTGGAGGGACACTCACCCAGCCTTTTATCTTTTTGTACTGGAACAGAAAGGTAAAAGGAATGCATGATCAGAGGGGACAGCTTCTCGTCATATGCCTGCTCCCATGGCTACGCCCCAAAATTTATTCTTCTAGGAAACGGCCAAATGTAACTTTGCTCCCAAAGGTAGGGACCAGACTAATAGTGAGTGAAGTTCATCTGGGAGCATGGCTTGTGCAAGCAGAACAACCAGCACACAATGTTGTGTAGCTTCCAGTGTGATGTCACCAAAGATCAAATGAGAGTGAATGGGGAAGAGTTTGTCCCAGAAGCGTCAGTGCAGAGCCGGAGAGCCCCACAGCTCTCTCCCCATCCCCACCTTGATCCCTGTTCCTTTCAGCCATCCCGGCTGTGTCCCATGCCCAGGGCAGCCCCAGCCCTAGACAACCCCACTCCTCCATCATGCTGAGGGGCCAGCCCTGGGCTGCTCTGTCCCAATTGCCCACCCTCCCCTGCACATCACATTCACGTTGCCCTGAGGACACTCACCCAGTTCTGCTACTTGTTCCTCTGAAGAAAACAAAACAAAGGGGGGGGGGGGGGGGGAGGGGGAAGGGAGAAAAGAAGTGCCAGATCAGAGGGGAGATCTTCTCATTCCATCACTGGACCCCATCGGGTTTTGTTGTGGTGGAGGATACTCACTGCATTCTATATTCTTTCTCACTGTCAAACAAAAGCAAAAAGAATGCATGATAGAAAGGGACAACTTCCCATCCCACACTGCCCACCAATAGGGCCCAAATGCCTTCATTTTGGGGAGGGATGGGCACTCACCCAGCTCTGCAGTTAGATCCTCTGCAAAAGAGAAGCAAAAATACTTGGTGAGAGAGTACAGATTCTCATTACATGAGAAGAACTCATTTACTTTGGGTTTGGGGCCAGACACTCACTCAGTCTTGCAGATTGGTGCGCTAGAAATGAGAAGAAAATCATGGTGAGAGGGAACAGCTTCCCATCCCATTGCGATGACCCCAAATACTTTCAGATGCAGATGGAGACTTACCCAGCCTTGCATTCTTTTCCTCTGCAAAAGAAAGAGAAAAGCAATGCATAATCAGAGGGGAAAGCTTCTCCTGCCGTAGCTCCCATTGGAAGACATGAAGTTCTTTCCGTTGGGGAGGGACACTCACCTCGCTCTGAAGACAGTTCCGCTGCAAAAGGAAAGCAAAGGAAAGCATGATCAGAGGGGACAGCTTCTCGTCATATGCTTGCTCCCATGGCTACGCCCCCAAATTTATTCTTCTAGGAAGTGGCCAAATATAACTTTGCTCCCAAAGGAGGGACCAGACGAATAGTGAGTGAAGTTCATCTGGGAGCATGGCTTGTGCAAGCAGAACAACCAGCACACAATCTTGTGTAGCTTCCAGTATGATGTCACCAAAGATCAAATGAGAGTGAATGGGTACGTATTGAGGACATCCCTGTTCCGGAAGCATCAGTGCAGAGCGGACCAGCCCTGCAGCTCGCTCCGTGTCCCAATCTTGATCCCCCTTTTTTTCAGCCATCCTGGCTATGTGCCATGCCCAGGGCAGCCCCACACTCCCCACTACCCCATCAAGGTGAGGGGCCAACCCAGGGCTCCTCTGTCCCAGTTTCACACCCTCCCCTGAACAATGCCTTTGTGTTGCCCTGAGGACACTCACCCAGCTGTGCTGCTTGTTCCTCTGAAGAAAAAAAAAAAAAGACGGGGAGAGAAAAGAAATGTCTGATGAGAGGGGAGATCTCATTCCATCACTGGACCCCATAGGGTTTTGTTGTGGTGGAGGATACTCACTGAATTCTATATTGTTTCTCACTGTCAAACAAAAGCAAAAAGAATGCATGATAGAAAGAAACAACTTCCCATCCCACATTGCCCTCCAATAGGGCCCAAATTCCTTCATTTGGGAGAGGGACACTCACCCAGCTCTTCAGTTAGATCCTCTGCAAAAGAAAAGCAAAAATACTTGGTGAGAGAGTACAGATTCTCATTACATGATGATTACCCATTTTTCTTGGGTTCAGGGACAGAGACTCACTCAGTCTTGCAGATTGCTGCGCTGCAAATGAGAAGAAAAATGGTATGCTGAGAGGGAACAGCTTCTCATCACATTGCGAAACCTCAAATCCCTTCAGATTTTGATGGAGACTTACCATCCTTTGCACGGTATTCATCTGGAAAAGAAAGAGAAAATCTCTGGAGTGCTCTTTCCCAGCTGCCCACCCTCCCCGAAATAGCACCTTGGCCTTGTCCTGGGGCCCAAGCACATGGACACTCACCCAACTCTACTGCTCGTTCCACTGGAAAAGGAAAGCAAAAGCAAAGCAGGATAAGAAGGGAGAACTTCCCATCTGATTGCTGCTTATGGGAAAACATTGGGTATACGAATGCAGACTTACCTAACTTTCGAACTTTTTTAATGGAAAAGGAAAGAAAAGTCAATGTGTGCCCAGAAGGCAGTGCTTCACATTCCATGGCTACTCCCATAGCTACACCCTTAATTATTCTTCTGAGGTGAGTGTGCACAGAGCACCTACCTCCGAGTCTGGGAGGGACTGGACTAACAGGGAGCAAGGACCACCTTTGAGCAATGCTTGTGCACGTGGACCAGTAAGGACAGACACTTGTGCAGCTCTCTGCACCGTGCCACCAAAACACAAGTGGAAGTGAATGGGGACAGGTGGAGGACGTCCCTGTCCCAGAAGTGTCTGTGCAGAGCGGAGCAGCCCCACAGCTCTCTCCCTGTCCCCATCTTGATCCCTGTTCCTTTCAGCCATCCCGGCCATGTCCCGTGCCCAAGGCAGCCCCACCCCCAACACTCCCCACTCCCACCCCAGGCTCCAGCTGCTCCTCCAGCACCCCCAAGCCACCAGCACACAAGCCCCCAGAGCCCACCCAGACCAGGCCCTCCCTCAGGGACACCACTTCCCCAGGGGCTGGGGGCAGGGACTGCAAGGACTCACCCAGCTCTCGGCTCTGTGCCGCTGAAAAGCAAAGGCGGAGGAACAGGTGGTGAGCAGAGCAGCTTGGTTGCTGGGTGGGAACATGTGCAGGGGGGCTGCGCCTTGCCACCAGCCAAACGCTGCAGCCATGTTCCCTGGCCTACCACCCAAGGCCCCTTGCTCCAGACCCACGCGGGTCCCTGCAGAACACCTCCCCCCGCTCCATCCCTGCGCTGCCAGCTTACCTTGCTTTCGAAAGTGATAAACACCCAGGCCAATGGACACAGCCAAAAGCACCAGGACCAGAGACAGAGCCACTATCAAGGGTTGGGCGTTGTGGAAGAAGGGAGCTGAGAAAAGACACCAGGAAAAGGGCTGTGTTTCCATGCCCGTGGATGAAAAAGCAGGACCCAGACTTCTGCCAGGTCAGGAGAAGTGTGGGGGCCAGGAACACCTCACCCTGGCTGTGCCATTTGTACCTGAGATGTGCAGGGATGATTCCCGTTCCTGCTGCAGGCGGCTGCTCCTGACCACGCAGGACAAAGGCCCCTCCATGCTCCCGGTCACAATGACAGCGCCTTCGATTTCAAACAGCCCCTCATGGTCCTGGGAATGTGTCTGGGAGACCGAGGGCAGGTGCTGCCCGCGAGCATCCCTCCACAGCAGCTGCGGCAATGGGTACCAGCTGGCCGATCCACACAGCACCCGGACGCCTCCGGCCTCGTGGCCCCCCAGGGAGAGGTGGGGGTCAGCGCCTGTGGCTGGGGGAAGAGCGTGTGTCTGGGGCTTGACTTGGGGAGGGATTGAGTTCCAAGGCAAAGACCCCATCTGCTCCCATGCCAGCCACAGCCCAGACCAACCATGGCCCCAGGGATTCTCAGACCTGGCAATCCATGCACCTACCCTCATCCCAGACAACCCTAGCTGGTGCCAGAACCAGAGAACAGGGATGCACATGTACAATGCCAGTGGCCACAAATCACCCAGGAAACCCAGGTGCTGAGCTTCAGCACCTCCAGGCAGCTTCTCTGCACCAAGCTGTGCTGGTTCAAGAAGCCCCGAGACTTCCAGACAATGTCTCACGTCTCCCCCAGCACAAAAAGCAAAACCCAAAAGAGGTCCAGCTGCTCAGAGGTCTCTTCCCTGCTCCAGGCACTGTGTTTGGTAGCATCATAGGCACAGATGAAGGGGCTGCTCAGCAGCCTGTGCCCAGTGCCCTTAAACCATCGTGGGGATAGTCTGCATAGACACCAGTGAAAACTAACAACTATATCCTACCTATGGATCTCTCTTCCCAAATACTACCTCCATTTGCATGACCATATTCCATGGTGTTTAATAGCTGAGACAGGAAAAAGAAACTTAAATTCTCCCCTGGAATTCCCGGTGTATTACCCCAGCCACAAACCTGACACCTCCAGCTCCACCGTTGCTTCATCATAAGTATCGGCATCTTTCACTATGCAGATGTACTGGCCATCATCAGAGGGTCTCAGCCCTGTGATTCGCAAGTCCAGGCTTCCAGCAGAGAGACCATCTCTGAGCAACTCTGTCCTCCCGGCATATGCCCCCATCTGCTCCCCGTACAGGTCCTGTCCATTGCGGTAGTGGTGCACTGTCTCAGACAAATCATTCCGGATCCACCTGACCTCCAAGCTGCGAGCATCACGTTGAGGGGACAAGTGGCAGGGCAGCATGACATCCTGCCCCACGGTGGCAGTGAGAGGCTGGCCTGGTCCCTCCACTCTGAGCTGGGCTGGGCAATGGAGAAGTGCACAGAGAGGCGGTGAGATTTTGCCATTGTAAATTTAGGGTCAGTGAGTGACAAAGGGCGAGCTTTGTGTGAGTTGTTGCATGCTGTGTCCACCTTGTCCTGTTGGATACTGGGCAACAGGAGAGGGAGAGGGAAGATGAGCAGGAGAAGGAGGGGTGGGGGAGTGGGAGCCCTCTCTGCAGCATTCATGCAGGTGAAGAAGAGCCAGAAAGTGCAGCCGAGGCGGCGCCTGGATTGCATGGAAGAACCAAAGGGAAAGCGAAACCGAGAGGGGGCAGAGCTGTGGGCTCAGGTTCCCCCTGTCCCACGGCCGCTCCCCTGCCCCACATCATCAAGTCTGTCAGGACCAGAGGGGAGAACCCCCAGCAGCCCTGCAGGATCCTACCTGAGCCCAGCCGCAGGAGGAGCAGAGTGACGAGGGAAGTCAGGAGGCCCCTGACATGGCCGGTGAGGCTGGGGTGGCTGCAGACCCAGGAGAGCCCCATCTGTGCTGCAGCGGGAGCAGGAGCTGGCATCAGAAGCTGGAGCAGAAGAGAGAGGGGACCGAGGGGCTGCAGACACCACAGGCAGATGGGAAAGGAGTCCCCCTGGGCCCAGGCACAAGGAGACACAGCCAGCAGCGCCTTGGGCAGGGCGCAGAGCCTGTGCTTTTATCAAGGGCTGGGGGACACAGCAGGCAGCCCCCAGAGGTTCTCCTCCAAGGGAGTCCCACCGACAGAGAGGTCCCTCACGGCACCCAGCAGAGCTGCGGAAAGCACAAGGCTACACCCAACTTCCCTAACCTTTGCCCAGTTCCTGCCTGCAATAACCCTCTGGGAGCACCTTTGTCCCTAGGGCAATGGGAGCAAGTTTCCTGGGAGCTCTAGAGGCTTGGCACCACCATCCCATCACAGCTGGGTGCCCTGCCCAATGCCTTCAGCAAGCACAAGGGGCTTGTCCCCAGCAGGAGCCTCACCAGAACACCAGGGAATGCCACTGACTGAGCTCACTGTCTGGGTTATGGGGACTGCAGTCTTTCCCTGATGCTTCGACTCCGCCACTCCTCAATTCACTCTGCTCCTGCTCCTCAGGGGGTCACTCCCATGGGATGCCGTCCTTCCCAAAATGATCCTGCGTGGTCTTTACTGTGGCATCCCAGTGGTCTGCCCTTCCTGCCCGCCTTTTTATGCAGAGGGATGGAGAGTTCTTGTGGTCTAAGGAAAACATCCTTAGAGTCTCCATCTCTCCTCAGCTCCTTTGTCCCATAGGATGGTGTTCCAGGGGATCTCATCCTCTAGGTCTTTCAATAGCTTGGATTTGCTCTTTGGAAATTCAGTGTCCTGCCTTGGCCCTTTGCCAGGCCCACATTCCTGGAGATCACAAACTCAACCATGGCATGGTCACTGCAGCCCAGATTGCCTCCAGTCTTGACCTCTTTAATGAGCTTGTCCACATAGGTGAGCGCCAGGTCAAGTAACTCTTCAGGTCAAGTAACGCTTCAGGTCAAGTAACGCTCCAGGTCAAGTAATGCTTCTCGTTACTTGACGCTCCTCAACGCGCTCTAGGAATCTCCTGGATTGCTTAAAGCCTGCTGTGTAGTTTTCCCAGCAGACATCCAGGTGGTTCAAGTCCCCCATCAGGATGAGAGCGTGTGAGAATGATGCTTCTTGTAGTTGAAGCAAGAAGGCCTCATCCATAGGCTCTCCTTGATCAGGCAGCCTGTAGTAGACTCCGGAAGAACCGTGTTTCTGTGATAGCAATCAGGTCATATTTGTCTAGAATCACAGAATCACAGAATTGTCTAGGTTGGAAGAGACCTCAAGATCATCGAGTCCAACCTCTGACCTAACACTAACAGTCCCCACTAAACCATATCCCTAAGCTCTACATCTAAACGTCTTTTAAAGACTTCCAGGGATGGTGACTCCACCACCTCCCTGGGCAGCCTGTTCCAGTGCCTCACAACCCTTTCGGTAAAGAAGTTCTTCCTAACATCCAACCTAAACCTCCCCTGGCTCAACTTCAGCCCATTCCCCCTTGTCCTGTCACCAGGCATGTGGGAGAACAGACCAACCCCCACCACACTACAGCCTCCTTTAAGGTATCTGTAGAGAGTGATAAGGTCGCCCCTGAGCCGCCTTTTCTCCAGGCTGAACAAGCCCAGCTCCCTCAGCCACTCCTCGTAGGACTTGTTCTCCAGGCCCCTCACCAGCTTCGTTGCCCTTCTCTGGACCCACTCAAGCACCTCGATGTCCTTCTTGTAGCGAGGGGCCCAAAACTGAACACAGTACTCGAGGTGCGGCCTCACCAGAGCCGAGTCCAGGGGGACGATCACCTCCCTAGCCCTGCTGGCCACTCTGCTTCTGATACAAGCCAGGATGCCGTTGGCCTTCTTGGCCACCAGAGCACACTGCTGGCTCATATTCAGCCGACTGTCCACCATCACTCCCAGGTCCTTCGCTGCCTGACAGCTCTCCAACCACTCATCTCCCAGCCTGTAGCTCTGCTTGGGGTTATTGCACCCCAGGTGCAGGACCCGGCACTTGGCCTTGTTAAACTTCATACAGTTGACCTCAGCCCATCGGTGCAGCCTATCCAGATCCTCCTGCAGAGCCTTCCTACCCTCGAGCAGATTTCTTTTTCAAGTCTAATTTCACCTTGGTTTCCAATTCCTCTTGCTTGTTTCCTGTGCTGCGTACATTGGTGTTGAGGCATTTCAGGTGGGCTGTTGGTCGTATTGCATTTCTAGAACCCTTCCTGTTGTATTGGGACAGGTCACGAGAGTTTCCCTGCCGTTACTTAGAGTGATGGTGTTCTCAGCCATGCTTTCTTGCTCGCCCTGCCTGCAAGCACTTCTGTGCAAACTGCCATGCCATGCCCTGACCAACACGCCATGCTCTGTTCACCACGCTCCTGGACTCTTGCTCTCCCTAGGGTTCTGCCTTTATATGACAGAAAGGAGGCTTCTGGATCCTCCCATGCCTCATCAGCTGGCCTCGCGAGGGCTGCTGAGTCCTAGCAGCTCCCTTGGATTCCTCGAATACCCTCGATGAAGGAAAACCCCTGCATGCCTCGATCCCCCACTCTGCTGCAGGACGCATCTGCCCTGGAGCCGATTGCCTCGTCTTCTTTTGTAATGATTTAAAATATTCCCACACTTGGAATTTCCCTGTTCAGAAGTTGACTTATTTAATTACAAGAAGTATTGCTAATTCTTTTACATCGAAATTCATGCTAAATAATTCATGCTTTCACGCACAAAGCCAAATTTATAAATGGAGTTAGGAACGGAGAACTGTAGCCCACAAATAGGGTTTGCAAACTTGAAGCAAAGGCGTGCCTGAAGTCTGAGTGCCCCCACCAGCTGACGCAGGTCTCAGCATGCAGTGAGGTGTACGGGGCAGCCTCTGGAACCACTGCCCCTCATTCTTGCCCTGCTCCTGCAGGACCAAGGAGACGTGAGCCAGGAGTGCAGAAATTTCTTCTCAGAAAGAATGGTTAGGCATTGGAACGGGTTGTCCTGGGAGTTGGTGCAGTCACTGTCCCTGGGGGCGTTTAAGGAAAGTTTGGACGTGGTGCTTAGGGACATGGTTTAGTGGGTAATAGTGGTGGCAGAGAGGTGGTTGGCCCAGATGTGAGAAACAAAGATGTGATTTTGCAGCAGAAGGTGTGTTTTTGCAGTGGAAAATGACACTATCCTTGCATACTTGGAAGGGGTTTTGAAGTCATGACAGTGGCGTAGCAGTGATGACCTTAGAGGTCTTTTCCAACTGTACTGGGTCTGGCTGGGATGTTAACTTTCCCTGCAGCAGCCCATACAGTGCTGTGCTCTGCACTTGGAGCTAGAACAGCAGTGGTATCACACCAGTGTTGTGTCTGCGGCTGAGCAGTGCTGGCACAGCATCGGGACTCTCTGTAACCCTCCTAGGGGGTGGGCAAAAAAGTGAGAGAAGAAACATCACCAGAGCATGCTGACCTAAACCAACCAAAGGGATATTTCATACCGTGTGATGTCACACTCAGCAATAAAAGGTGGAAAAAGGAAGAACAGAGGAGGGGTGGGCTCTCATTGTGAAAACGTCGGTCCTCCTCCCGAACACCGGCTACGTGAGTTGAGGCCCTCTTTCAAGGATGTGGTCAATCATTGCTCATTTGTGGGAAGTAGAGAGTAATTTCTTTCCTCTGCACTTCCACATAGCCTTTATTTGATTTGTTTGTTTGTTTGTTTGTTTGTTTTTCCCATTCCCCCTCCCTTTTCCCCTTTCCTTTTTTCCTTTTTTTTTTTTTTTCCCCTTCAGTTAAATTGCTTAGTTAACAATAACATTTCCTTAATATTTTTTTTTTCCTTTAGTAAAGTTATCCTTACCTCAACCCGTGAGTTGTTCTTTACTTTACTTCTTCCCCTCCTCATGTAGGGAGGGGGAGTGAGACAGCAGTTGTGGTGTTTAGTTGCCAAGCACAGTAAAACCACCACACCAACTTCAATGATTCTTTGATCTAGGGCTGAAGTCTGAGGCCACCTCCTGCCTCTGCTTGGAGGACTTCCAGGAGCTGGTGATGCTTCCTGTGGGCACAGCCTCTGCAGAGGCTGTGTGATGGAGGCTGGAAACTCTTTGGGTGCCCCCAGGGCAGGGAGGGCAATGAACCCAGGTGGGACAAGGGGGTCCCAGGCACCAGCTGGGGAAGTGGGGCAGCTGGAGCTTTGGTTCCTCCTGGCTCTGACTCCCAGGACCAACACCAAGGAGACGGTCTGCTGCAAGACGCCTTCCCAGGCAGGAAAGCCTCAGGACAGAAAGCACCCAGCAAATGCCACTGCCAGACTCCATCTTCCTGTGCAAAACTTTATTTCACAGAATCATAGAATTGTAGAATATCCCGAGTTGGAAGGGACCCATAAGGATCAGCAAGTCCAACTCCTGGCACAGCACAGGTCTGCCCAAAAGTTTAGACCATGGGACTAAGTGCACAGTCCAATCGCTTTTTAAATTCAGGCAGGCTTGGTGCAGTGAGTACTTCCCTGGGGAGTGCGTTCCAGTGTGCAACCACCCTCTTGGTGAAGAACCTCTTCCTGATGTCCAGACTAAACTTCCCCTGCCTCAGCTTAATGCCATTCCCGTGGGTCCTATCACTGTTGTCTACAGAGAATAGGTCACCTGCCTCTCCACTCCCCCTTGCAAGGAAGTTGTAGACCATGATGAGGTCCCCCCTCAGCCTCCTCTTCTTCAGGCTGAACAGGCCCAGTGCACTCAGCCATCTTTGTCGCCCTCCTCTGGACACTCTCCAACAGTTTAAAGTCCTCTTTGTACTGCGGTGCCCAGAACTGCACACAGTACTTGAGCTGAGGCCGCACCAGCGCAGAGCAGAGCGGGACAATCACTTCCCTCAACCGACGAGCAATGCCGTGCTCGATGCACCCCAGGGTACGTTTGCCACAGTTCTGTTGCTGCTGTGCCTTTTTGTGCTCCAGAGGGGGGAACAAAAAGCCCCCACAGGCTGCTCATGCTCAGCACCAGGCACAGAGCAAGGATCAACCCCAACCTAGGAGGCAAAGGCGGCCTGTAATGGCTGGCAGCACACAGTGGCCACATCCCTTGCCCTGGGGTCTGCAAGCAGTGCAAGAAGAGGAGAGAAAAGCATGGAGAGCTGCTGCAGCCCCTGTACTGCCCGCTGGGGCTCAGAGGCAGGGTGAGACGCGTGGGTGCCATCAGGGCTTGTGCCTCAGCACAGGAGTCCTGGGCAGGGCAGAGCCCAGTGGCTGCAAGGGGCCTGGCCCCTGCTTGCAGCATCCCAGCCCTCCTCCAGCAGCAGGGAGGAATAAAGGAGCAGCCCCTGGCCCCACTGTCCCTCATTCCTGTGCTGCTCCTGCAGGACCAAGGAGAGGTGATGCAGGAGTGGCTGGAGAATCACAGGAGCTCCCCTGGGCTGTGGACGTGGTGTGGGGGGTGCTGTCCCTCAGGCACAGCTGAAATCCCTCTGTCCACACCAGAAACCAGGGGCGGATGGGCTTTGTATCGAAGTTGGCTGCTGGGAACTTAAAGATCTCAACGCCGTTGTCAGCGTTGATAAAAGACACCTGCTGCTGGGTACAGTCCAGACAGACCCAGATTCTCGTGGGGATAGAGGACAGGGACAAGGGCGTGCGAGGTAACGTCAGAGATTTGAGTTGCCCTTGTTGGTACCGCACAGCCCAGATCCCTTCTTCAGGAGTCATTTTGTAAAAGCCAGTTCTGGTCACAGAAGCCCAAGCCACCCCCACACCCCACCAAGAATACGTATCCATCTTCCCCTCCACCTCCACCAACCAGCAGTGCCTCCCCTCTTCAAACTCCTCACGTCCCAACACGCAGCACCAACTGTCAAATCTGTCCAGGCTGGAAGGTAACTGCTGCTGTTCACTTTGAAATCTTACTCTCCTGTGGTCCTCTGACAGGACGAGCCGGGGATGAGCCGTGTCCGGATCCAGGGTCACCTTCACTGCAGGGACAGAAGGAGCCAGGCCATCAGAGGCAGAGCTCAGCCCTGGGCAGGCTTTCCCCAGCTCGGGGCCAGGAGCTGCCCCACGGGGCAGGAGATGGTGTGAGGAATGTTTTAACAATTCCAATTCGTGTCCATAAATTCGTGTCCATAAAGAATAATTCTGTTTGAATCCTGTCTGCCTGGGCCCTGCACTGGCAATTTAGTTCTTGAACCACAGATGCAGTGTGCCCCAGTCTCCCCCTCATTCCAGTCAATTTATCAAGTCTTCAGAAAACACTCCTTAAATTTATGAACGTGTTTGCTTTTGTTATTCCTGACTTCTAGTTCTAACAGTTATAGCCTTTTTTCCTGTCTTCTTCGAGATTAACTTAACACTGCTATAGATGTGTCTGTGAATGGCTGGGGAAGAATGTTTTAATTACTCGTGAAGCGTCAAATAAGAAAGCTGTTTGTGTTTGATGTCTGGGAGTTTCAGAACAACTGATAACAACTAGTGACTGTTATGGGATACTATGTGGATCCTTGGTATCTGGCCAGGGGGGGCCAAGAGATTAAGAGGAAGGAAAAAGAAGCTGAAGGACGGTTGGGAGACAAGACCTGCGGAGAGTGTACAGAGAGTGTTCCATAAACTTGGAATAGTGCCGAGTAAGTACAAAGGGTGAGAGGAAGACTACGAGCCTTCAGCATGAAAGACCCCTAGAGACGCCCAGAGGAGACTGATGCGCATGTTCCAGTAGGAGGAACTGGACCCCGGAAGCTAATTATAATAATCTACTTTTTTAGAAGTAGTAATGAATATGTATTAGTCTAGGTGCATAAAAATCAGCTGCTTGATGTAACTGGTGTGCGTCCTGGTGGAGCAGAGACTCCCGGTGCACCCAGCGCTGTTTGCTTACCTCTATTCCTTTATATTCTTTTAATAAATCCTATTTTTTTATTTAATCCTAATTTGAATCCTGAGCCATTTATAACAATGGGGCGCCTCTTGGCTCCTGAACATGCCCCAGCAAGGGAAGGAGAAGCACTACAAAGGGCAACTCAACGCACACCTACCTTTATAGTGAGGCAGCAGAAACTTTCTCCATGCTGGAAGGAGAGGGGAGAGCTGGTCACAGCCCATGGCCAGTGCCCAGTGGGTGTGGGCAGGGTGAGGGGCCAGCCCTGGGCTGCTCTGTCCCAGCTCCCCTGCACATCACCTTGGTGTTGCCCTAGGGCCCAAGCTCAGGGACACTCACCCAGCTCTGCAGCTTTTTTCTCTGAAAAGGAAAGTGAATATAATGCATGATCAGGGGGGAGAGTTGCTCAGCCCATGGCTTCTTTCAAGGGAAGACCCCACTTTCCCTTAGCTAGGGAGGGAAACTCACCAAGCATTGCATGTTCTTTCGCTGCAAAAGAGAGAAAAAAGGAAAACATGATCAGAGATCATAGTTTCTGATCCCGTAGCTCTCACTAAGACATTATATATATAATTATATATATATTTGTTTGTTTGTTTGTTTGTTTGTTTAGAGAGTGAGACTTACCGAGGTCCACAGCTTGTTTCTCTGAAAAACAAAAGAAAAAGGAATTAATGGTCAGAGGAAGAAATTTGTTATCACTTGCAAAAACCCAAATTCCTGCTCTCCCTGGAGTGAGAAAACACAGAAAAGATGAAAAGTGAATGGGGATCGCTAGAATGAGAACAGAGCACCTTGCTCCCAGATTCAGAAGGACAAGACTAACAGGGAGCAAGGACCCAGCTTGGACACGTGGAGGAGTAAGGACAGACACTTGTGCAGCTCTCTGCACCGTGCCACCAAAACACAAGGGGAAGTGAATGGGGATGGATGGAGGATGCCCCTGTCCAGAACTGTCAGTGCAGAGCGGAGCAGCCCCGCAGCTTGCACCCCGTCCCCACCTTGATTCCCGTTCCTTTCAGCCGTCCTGGCCGTGTCCCGTGCCCAGGGCAGCACCAGCCCCAGCACTCCCCACTCCCACCCCAGGCTCCAGCTGCTCCTCCAGCACCCCCGAGCCACCAGCACACAAGCCCCCAGAGCCCACCCAGACCAGGCCCTCCCGCACAGACACCACTTCCCCAGGGGCTGGGAGCAGGGACTGCAAGGATTCACCCAGCTCTCGCCTCTCTGCCACTGAAAAGCAAAGGTGGAGGAAGAGGTGGTGAGCAGAGCAGCTTGGTTGCTGGGTGGGAACATGTGCAGGGGGGCTGCGCCTTGCCACCAGCCCCACGCTGCAGCCATGCTCGCTGGCCTCCCTCCGCTCCATCCCTGCGCTGCCAGCTTACCTTGCATTCGAAAGAGATAAACACCCAGGCCAATGGACACAGCCAAAAACACGAGGACCAGGACCAGAACCACTATCAAGGGCTGGGCGTTTATGAAAAAGGGAGCTGAGAAAAAGCACCAGGAAAAGGGCTGTGTTTACATGCACGTGGATGGAAGAGCAAGACCCAGACTTCTCCCGGCTCAGGAGAAGTGCGGGGGCCAGGAACACCTCACCCTGGCTGTGCCATTTGTACCTGCGATGTGCAGGGATGATTCCCGCTCCTGCTGGAGGCGGCTGCTCCTGACCATGCAGGACAAGGGTCCCTCCACGCTACCGGTCACGATGACGGCGCCTTCGATTTCAAACAGCCCCTCCTGGTCTTGGGAATGTGTCTGGGAGACCGAGGGCAGGTGCTGCCCACGAGCATCCCTCCACAGCAGCTGCGGCAGCGGGTACCAGCCGGCCGATCGACACAGCACCCGGACGCCTCCGGCCTCGTAGCCCCCCAGGGAGAGGTGGGGGTCAGCGCCTGTGGCTGAGGGAAGAGCGCGTGGCTGGGGCTTGACTTGGGGAGGGATTGAGTTCCAAGGCAAAGACCCCATCTGCTCCCATGCCAGCCACAGCCCAGACCAACCATGGCCCCAGGGATTCTCAGACCTGGCAATCCATGCACCCACCCTCATCCCAGACAACCCCAGCTGGTGCCAGAACCAGAGAACTGGGATGCACATGTACAATGCCAGTGGCCACAAATCACCCAGGAAACCCAGGTGCTGAGCTTCAGCACCTCCAGGCAGCTTCTCTGCACCAAGCTGTGCTGGTTCAAGAAGCCCCGAGACTTCCAGACAATGTCTCACGTCTCCCCCAGCATGAAAAGCAAAACCCAAAAGAGGTCCAGCTGCTCAGAGGTCTCTTCCCTGCTCCAGGCACTGTGTTTGGTAGCATCATAGGCACAGATGAAGGGGCTGCTCAGCAGCCTGTGCCCAGTGCCCTTAAACCATCATGGGAATGGTCTGCATAGACACCAGTGAAAACTAACAACTATATCCTACCTATGGATCTCTCTTCCCAAATACTACCTCCATTTGCATGTCCATATTCCATGCTGTTTAATAGCTGAGATAGGAAAAAGAAACTTAAATTCTCCCCTGGAATTCCCGGTGTATTACCCCAGCCACAAACCTGACAACTCCAGATCCACTGTTGCTTCATCATAAGCATCAGCATTTTTCACAGTGCAGAAATACTGGCCATCATCTGAGGGTCTCAGCCCTGTGATTCGCAAGTCCAGGCTTCCAGCAGAGAGACCATCTCTGAGCAACTCTGTCCTCCCGGCATATGCCCCCATCTGCTCCCTGTACAGGTCCTCTCCATTGCGGTAGTGGTGCACTGTCTCAGAGATATGGTCCCGGATCCACCTGACGTCCAAGCTGCGAGCATCCCGTTGAGGAGACAAGTGGCAGGGCAGCACGACATCCTGCCCCACGGTGGCAGTGACAGGCTGGCCTGGTCCCTCCACTCTGAGCTGGGCTGGGCAATGGAGAAGGGCACAGAGAGGAGGTGAAATTTTGCTATAGGGGCAGTGAGTGACAAAGGGTGAGCTGTGCATGAGTTGGTGCGTGCTGCGTCCCCCGTGTGCCATGGGAAACCACCGGGTAAACAGGAGAGGGAGAGGGAGGACGTGCAGGAGAAGGAGGTGTGCTGGGAGTGGGAGCCCTCTCTGCAGCATTCAGGCAGGTGAAGGAGACACAGAAAGGGCAGTCAAGGCAGCACCCATATTGTGTGAAAGAACCAAAGGGAAAGTGAAACCCAACGGGGACCAAGCTGTGGGCTCGGGTCCCCCCTGCCCCACGGCCACTCCCCTGCCCCATAGCAGAATGTCTGTCAGGCCCAGGGGGAGAGCCCCCAGCAGCCCCGCAGGATCCTACCTGAGCCCAGCTGGAGGAGGAGCAGAGTGACGAGGGAAGTCAGGAGGCCCCTGGCATGGCCGGTGAGGCTGGGGTGGCAGCAGCCCCAGGGGAGCCCCATCTGTGCTTTAGTGGGAGCAGGAGCTGGGGGCAGAAGCTGGAGCAGAAGAGAGATGGGACCAAGGGGTTACAGGCACTGCAGGCGGATGGGGAAGGAGTCCCCTTGGGCTCAGACACAAAGAGGCACAGCCAGCAGTGCCTTGGGCAGGGCGCAGAGCCTGCGCTTATCACAGGCTGGGGGACACAGCAGGTGGCCCCTGGGGGTTCTTCTCCAAGGGAGCCCCACCAAGATAGACACACACACCCAGCAGAGCTGCAGAACACAGATTACTACACACAACTTTCCCAACCTTTGCCCAGTTCCTGGCTGCAATAACACACTGGGAGCAGCTCTGCCCCTGGAGCAATAGGGGCAAGTGTCTGGGGAGCTCTGCAGGGCTGGCACCACCATCCCATCACAGGCGGATGCCCAGTCCACCTCCTTCAGCCAGGACGAGGGGCTTGTCCCCAGCAAGAGCCTCTCCAGACCTCCAGGGAAAGACAATGTCTGAGCTCGTTCATCTCCACCCATCTAAGACAGAATCAAACAGTGAGGACTTCGACAATGTGGAGGTGCATAATGTCATCTTGAGAACTCTCCAAATTCTATCTTAAGGGTCTTTGGTCTTGGAATTTAAGCTGTCAGACATTACCCCAGTTTCCAAGAAGGGCAGCAAAGAAGACCCTGGGAATTACTGGTCTGTCAGCCTCATGGCAGTGCCTGGTAAAGTTACAGAGATTGCTCTGGGAGTGAGTGAAAAATAGCTGAGGGACAACGCGGTCACAGGTCACAGCATATATGGATTCAAGAGGGGAAAGTCCAGTTCAACAAAATTAATTTCGTTTTTATGATAAGGTCAGCCTCCTAGTTGACTAAAAGGAGCTAGACAAGGTGAACTTCTTGGATTTCAGTAAAGTATTCGTCTTGGCCTCTGACCACAGTCAGCTGGACTTAATGTCCAGCATAGACCCACATAAATGCACAATACGATGGGTGAACAATTGGCTGAGGGGTCAGGCTCCGAGGGTTCTGCTAAAAGAGGCAACATCAGGCAGGCAGCCAGTCATGAGTGGGGCTCTGCAGGGCTCCTTTTTGGGGCCAGGTCTTTTCAGTGGTCCCATAAATGACCTGGATGCGGGACTGCAAGGAAACCTGAGTGAGTTTGTGGCTGACACTGAACTGGGAGGAGCTGCTGGATCTGTCGAAGGTGGAGAGGCCTTGCAGAGGGATGTGGCCAAAGGGAAGAGATGGGCAGCCACCTCCTGCGGGAAGATTAACAAGAGCAAGTGCCGGGCCCTGTCCCTGGGCAGGGGCAGCCCCAGCTGTACGGACAGCGTGGGGTGAGAGAGGCTGTAGAGCAGCCCCCAGAACAGGAGCTGGGGGTTGTGGCCGACGGCAAGTTGGATGTGAGCCAACTGCGGGCCCTGGCAGCCCAAAGGGCCAAGCATGCCCTGGGGTGCCTCAGGCACGGCACTGCTGGCCGGCCGAGGGAAGGGATCATCCCGCTCTGCTCGGCCTGCTGCAGCCTTGCCTCGAGCACTGCGTGCAGCTGTGGGCACTGCAGCAGACGAAGGGCGTGAAACTGTGCGAGAGCCTCCAAGGGAGGGCTACGAGGACGGCAAAGGCTGTGCAGGGCAAGGCGTGTGAGGAGCGGCTGAAGGCGCTTGGCTTGTTGAGCCCAGAGCAGAGGAGACGCAGGGGAGGCAGCCCATTGCAGGATCAGTTTGGGAAGGATGGCATCCTGTGGGAGTGACCCCACATGGAGCAGGGGCAGAGAGTGACCAAGAAGGAGCGCTGGAGGAAAACCATCAGGGACTGAACGCAGCCCTCGTTCCCCTGTGCCCCTCAGGGGGGAGAAGGTGAAAGAAGGTAGATATGGGGAAGGTGTTTTGGGTGCCTTTCCTTTTTTTCTCACTTCTCCAGGCTGTTGGTAATACACCATAAATTTTATTATCTCTCTACTCTGCGTCTGTTTTGCCTGTCACGATAATTTTTGACTGAGCTCCCCATCCTTATCTCAACCGTTGAGCCCTTGGCACTGTATTTTCTCCACCTTTCCCTGGCTCTGACTCTCAGGACCAACACCAAGGAGACGGTCTGCTGCAAGACGCCTTCCCAGGCAGCAAAGCCTCAGGACAGAAAGCACCCAGCAAATGCCACTGCCAGACTCCATCTTCCTGTACAAAACTTTATTTTACACAGTCCTGCTGCTGCTGCATCTTGCATAGATGTGCTCCAGAGGAGGGAACAAAGAGCCCCCACAGGCTGCTCATGCTCAGCACCAGGCACAGAGCAAAGATCAACCCTGAACTAGGAGGCAAAGGTGGCCTGCACTGGCCAGCAGCACACGGTGACCACATCCCTTGCCCTGGGGTCTGCAAGCAGTGCAAGCAGAGGGGAGAGGAGCGTGGAGAGCTGCTGCAGCCCCTGTGCTGCCCGCTGGGGCTCAGAGGCAGGGTGAGAGCCGCGGGTGCAATCAGGGCTTGTGCCCCAGCACAGGAGCCACGTGCAGGGCAGAGCCCAGGGGCTGCAAGGGGTCTGTCCCCTGCTTGCAGCATCCCAGCCCTCCTCCAGCAGCAGGGAGGAACACGGGGCAGCCCCTGACCCCACTGCCCCTCATTCCTGTGCTGCTCCTGCAGGGCCAAGGAGAGGTGATGCAGGAGTGTCTGGAGAAGGGCAGGAGCCCCCCGGGGCTGGGGACAGGGTCTGGAGGGTGCTGTCCCTCAGGCACAGCTGAATTCCCTCTGTCCCCAGACAGAACCAGGGGCGGATGCTCTCCCCATTGAAGGAGGCTGCTGTGAAAGTGAAGATCTCGACCCCATTGTCAGCGTTGATAAAAGACACCTGCTGCTGGGTACAGTCCAGACAGACCCAGATCCTTGTGGGGACAGGGGACAGGGGTAAGTGGATTTGAGATGTGAGAGGCATGAGCTGCCCTTGTTGGTACCGCACAGCCCATATCCCATTTTGGGGGTAAATCTTCTCCTTTTTGTTCACAGATGCCCTGGTCACCCCCACAGCCCAGCAGGATTCATTTTCCAACTCCCCCTCCATCTCCACCTCCCAGCAGTGCCTCCCCTCTCTGAACTCCTCATGGCCTAGCACGCAGCATGGATACTTGAATCTGTCCTGACTGTTATGCACCTGCTGGCTTTTACTTTCTCGTCTCACACTCCTGTGGTCCTCTGACACGATGAGCTCCGGATGAGCCGTGTGCGGGTCCAGGGTAACCTTCACTGCAGGGACAGAAGGAGCCAGGCCATCAGGGGCAGAGCTCAGCCCTGGGCAGGCTTTCCCCAGCTCGAGGCCAGGAGCTGCCCCATGGGGCAGGAGATGGGGCACCTCTTGGCTCCTGAACATGCCCCAGCAAGGGCAGGAGAAGCACTGCAGAGGGCAACCCAATGCACACTTACCTGTATTTTGAGGCAGCAAACATTTTCTCCATGCTGGAAGGAGAGGGGAGAGCTGGTCACAGCCCATGGCCAGTGCCCAGTGGGTGTGGGCAGGGTGAGGGGCCAGCCTAGGGCTGCTCTGTGCAAGCTGCCCGCCCTCCCCTGCACATCACCTTGGAAATGTCATGCAGCCCAAGGGCAGGGACACTCACCCAGCTCTGCAGCTTTTTTCTCTGAAAAGGAAAGTGAATATAAGGCACGATCAGGGGGGAGAGTTGCTCAGCCCATGGTAGACCCGAACACATCCAATGACTGGGAAAATACTGCCTTGCTCTGAGGTGGGACCAGACAAATATTCATTGTGGTGAGCTTTGTACAATGCTCTTGTAAGTCAAAATGTAAAGGCCAGACACTAGTGCAGCTTTTATCTCTGTGGCACTGAAGCCATTACGGAAGTGAGGAATGGATTGTTGGAGATAGTCCCTGTCCCAGAAGTGTCAGTGCAGAGTGGGGCAGCCCCGCAGCTCACTCCCCGTCTCCACCTTGATCCCCGTTCCTTTCAGACATCCCAGCCGTGTCCCGTGCCCAGGGCAGCCCCAGCCCCAGCACTCCCCACTCCCACCCCAGGCTCCAGCTGCTCCTGCAGCACCCACGAGCCACCAGCACACAAGCCCCCAGGGCCCACCCAGACCAGTTTCAGACCCTCCCTCAGGGACACCACTTCCCCAGGGGCTGGGGGCAGGGACTGCAAGGACTCACCCAGCTCTCGGCTCTGTGCCGCTGAAAAGCAAAGGCGGAGGAACAGGTGGTGAGCAGAGCAGCTTGGTTGCTGGGTGGGAACATGTGCAGGGGGGCTGCACCTTGCCACCAGCCCCACGCTGCAGCCATGCTCCCTGGCCTCCCACCCAAGAGCATCCTAAGGACTTTGGGATCCCCAGGAGAACATTCCCTTCCTCTTCCTATGCACCTCCCTGGGCCAGGACTCAGCCCCGCTCCAGACCCAGGGGGGTCCCTGCAGAACACCTCCCTCGACTCCATCCCTGCGCTGCCAGCTTACCTTGCTTTCGAAAGAGATAAACACTGAGGCCAATGAACACCACAAATAGCACGATGACCAGAATCAGAGCCACTATCAAGGGTTGGGCGTTGTGGAAGAAGGGAGCTGAGAAAAGCACAAGGAAAAGGGCTGTGTTTACGTACCCACAGGTGGAAGAGCAAGACCCAGACTTCTCCTGGGTCAGGTCAAGTGCAGGGGCCAGGAACACCTCACCCTGTCTGTGCCATTTGTACCTGCAATATGTAGGGAATATTTCCACTCCTGCTGGAGATGGCTGCTCCTGACCACGCAGGACAAGGGCCCCTCCACGCTCCCGGTCACGATGACGGCGCCTTCGATTTCAAAGAGCCCCTCCTGGTCCTGGGAATGTGTCTGGGGGTCCGAGGACAGATGCTGCCCGCGAGCATCCCTCCACAGCAGCTGCGGCAGTGGGTACCAGCCAGCCGATTGACACAGCACCCGGACGCCTCCGGCCTCGTAGCCCCTCAGGGAGAGGTGGGAGTCAGCGCCTGTGGCTGGGGGAAGAGCCCATGGCTGGGGCTTGACTTGGGGAGGGATTGAGTTCCAAGGCAAAGACTGCTCCCATGCCAAACACAGTCCAGCTCAGCCCAGCCACAACACCAGAGGCCCTGGGACTGGGGAATCCATGAACCCATTCTCACCTGAAAAAGACCCTGACCTTTGCCGGTACCAGAGAGCAGGGCTGCACAATGCCAGTAGCCCCAAATCATTTAGAAAACCCAGGTGCTAAGCTTCATCACCTTCAGGCAGCTTCTCTGCACCAAGCCATGCTGTTTCAAGAAGCCCCAAGACTTCCAGACAATGTCTCACGTCCCCCCCAGGATAAAAAAAAAAAAAAAAAAAAAAAAGCAGAGGTCAAAGGACTCTTCCCTGCTCCAGGCTTTTTCATGTTTCCCAAGGTTTGGCATGGAAGCTCCATGGAAGGAGCTGCTCAGCAGCCTGTGCCCAGTGCCCTCAGAACATCATGGGGATGGAGTTCAAAGAGGCCACTGAGACTGAATAAAACCGTCTCATTGTTTCTCAATGAAAAGCCTACAAGGGCACGCATAAGCTCGTTCCTGGACACGCTCTGACATACTAAATATTAGAAGCCCCATCAGACTCAAGACCTTGAAAGGCCTTGTCAATGACTGTGTGGATGGGACAGACGACTGAGCCGATACACAAATCCAGGTACACCTGCACCATCTCCTTGAAGCATCACTTTAACCACTAACCTGACATCTCCAGATCCACTGTTGCTTTGTCATAAACATCAGCATCTTTCACTATGCAGATGTACTGGCCATCATCTGAGGGTCTCAGCCCCGTGATTCGCAAGTCCAGGCTTCCAGCAGAGAGACCATCTCTGAGCAACTCTGTTCTCCCGGCATATGCCCCCATCTGCTCCCCGTACAGGTCCTCTCCATTGCGGTAGTGGTGCACTGTCTCAGAGAACTCATCCCGGATCCACCTGACCTCCAAGCTGCGAGCATCACGTTGAGGGGACAAGTAACAACGCAGCACGACATCCTGCCCCACGGTGGCGGTGAGAGGATAGTCTGGTCCCACCACTCTGAGCTGGGCTGGGCAATGGAGAAGGGCACAGAGAGGTGGCGAGATTTTGCCATTGTAAATTTAGGGGATGTGAGTGACAAAGGGCGAGCTGTGTGTGAGTTGGTGCATGCTGCGTCCCCTGTCTCCCATGAGAAACCACTGGGGAAAGAGGAGAGGGAGAGGGAGGACATGCAGGAGAAGGAGGTGTGCTGGGAGTTGGAGCCCTCTCTGCAGCGTTCGGGCAGGCGATGAAGAGCCAGAAAGGGCAGTCAAGGCAGCACCCATATTGTGTGAAAGAACCAAAGGGAAAGTGAAACCCAACGGGGGCTGAGCTGTGGTCTCGGGTCCCCACTGCCCCACGGCCACTCCCCTGCCCCACAGCAGCAAGTCTGCATGCACAGGGGAGAGAGCCCCCAGCAGCCCCGCAGGATCCTACCTGAGCCCAGCTGGAGGAGGAGCAGAGTGACGAGGGAAGTCAGGAGGCCCTTGGCATGGCCGGTGAGGCTGGGGATTCCGCAGCCCCAGGGGAGCCCCATCTGTGCTGCAGCAGGAGCAGGAGCTAAGGGCAGAAGCTGGAGCAGAAGAGAGAGAGGACCGAGGGGCTGCAGGCACTGCAGGCGGATGAGGAAGGAGTTCCCTTGGGCCCAGGCACAAGGAGCCACAGCCAGCAGCTCCTTTGGCAGGGTGCAGAGCCTGTGCTTATCATGGGGGATACAGCAGGTGGCCCCCAGGGGTTCTTCTCCAAGGGAGCCCCACCAAGATAGACATCCCTAACCGCACCCAGTATAGCTGCAGAAAGCACAAGGCAGCACTCAACTTCCCCAACCTTCGCCCACTTCTGTGCTCCTCCTGCTAGCAGCTTTGCCTCTGGGCAAGCAGGGGAAATGGTATCTCCCCTCCCATTGTTCCTCTGTTGAGCCATTTTTAAACTCTTTTTTTTAAAACTTTTTCTTAGTTTTAGGTGGAGCTTGAGTGGCTCTAGCCATAGGTACCTTCATTATGATTAATATGGAAATTTCTTCTTAACGGTTTAGGCTTAGAGAAATTCAGAGTACGTGCACAGTGAGGGGTGGTCACACCTTGGAGCCTTTGGGATGGAGGTGCCTTTTGGCATTATAAAGGGCTAATTATGACCAAATCTCATACAGAGGACATGATCTTGACAGAAAATGGAAAACTTCCAGCTCAGGGCTATGCAGTTTATCAGTTTGGATCAGGGCCAGCTATGCAAGTTTATCACTCCCAAAGTACTATTCAGGTCCCCATTCCTGCGGTGATACCACAGAGCCTGGTCATGGTGTCTCCACCACACTACACCCTGCGTGCCATTTCTCTTAAAGCCATCACACCAAGCCCCTGGAGCTGCCAGTATGGAGGGCTGCAGGTCAGGTAGCCATAGGGACTCTCATGGAACAGATTCCTTGCACTTCTGCCACATTGCACCTGGAAAGTTTCCACACCATAAAAAGACTCCTTTCCAAACAAATTACACTTTTTCAAAGCCTTTGTCCTGCTTTACACATTTGCTCCTGCACTTCACTGGCCTGCTCAGATTCCAATTTTGGTGTGCTCAAGAATCCTTGTCTCTTTGCTTTTCCACCCTTCCCATGCAGAGTCCAAAGAATAATGTCAGCTGGACAAGAAGGCAGAATGATGGATATGGACAGCAAGGGAGAAAAATGCAAAGGGACCTTGCCCAGGTGATGTGCAAGGCAACATCACATTCTCCCCCCTGGTGCAAGCAGAGGGGAGAAGAGCGTGGAGAGCTGCTTCAGCCCGTTTTGCCTGCTCGAGCCCAGAGGTAGGGTAAGACCTGTAGGTGGCAGCAGAGTTTGTGCCCTGGAGCATTTCAACCCCTGAGCATCCCAGTTCTGAAGTATACAATTCTTGGAGCACTGCAGTCCCAGAGCATCCCGATCCTGGAGCATGCAGGTCCCATAGCATCCCAGTTCTGAAGCATCCAACCACCAGTGCATCCTCACTGCCCCCTACAGTAGCCACCCTCTGGCTGAAATCCAGATCGCACTGGGTTGTTCCGCTATGCCAGGTCAAGTTGCCCTTTCCATTTAAGGTAAGGAGTTTCCAATATAATGATTTAAAACATTTCCATGCTGGGAATTTCCATGTTCAGCAGTTATTTATTTAATTACAAGGAGTATTACCAATTCTTTTACATCTAAATCCCTGCTTTATGACTCATGTTTTCATGCACAAAGCCAAATTCATAAATAGAGTTATAAATGGAAAACTGGAGCCCACAAATGGGGTTCACAAACATGAAGCAAACAGGTGCCTGAAGTCTGACTGCCGCACGTCAGCTGCTTCAGGTCTCAGCATGCAGGGAGGAACCCGGGGCAGCCCCTGGCCCCAGTGGCCCTCATTTCTGCACTGCTCCTGCAGGATCAAGGAGAGGTTATCCAGGACTGACTGGAAATGGGCAGGAGCCCGCCAGGGCTGGGGACAGGGTCTAGGCGGTGTTGTCCATGAGGCACAGCTGGGCATTCGTCCCCAGCCAGAACCAGGGGCGGATGCTCTCCCCATTGAAGGAGGCTGCTGTGAAAGTGAAGATTTTCTCCCCGTTGTCAGCATTGATAAAAGACACCTGCCCCTGGGTACAGTCCAGACAGACCCAGAGCCTTGTGGGGACAGGGGACAGGGACAAGGGGGTGGGAGGAGATGTGAGAGAGATGAGCAGGCCCTCATTGTACTGCACAGCCCAGATCCCTTCTTCAGGGCTCTTGTTGATCTCCCCTTTCCTCTTAAGAGATGTCCTTGCCACCCCTACAGCCCACGAACAATACTGCCGCTTCTCCCTCTCGGGCCCCACAGTCCAGCAGTGCTTCCCCTCTCTGAACTCCTCACAGCCCAGCACGCAGCAACAATGGTCAAATCTCTCCAGTGTGGGGGGCAACTTCTGCCATTTACTTTGCCAACTCACGGTCCTTTGGTCCTGAGACAGGACAAGCAGGGGATGAGCAGTGCATGGATCCAGGGTCACCTTCACTGCAGGGACAGAAGGAGCCAGGCCATCAGGGGCAGAGCTCAGCCCTGGGCAGGCTTTCCCCAGCTCAGGGCCAGGAGCTGCCCCACGGGGCAGGAGATGGGGCACCTCTTGGCTCCTGAACACGCCCATGCAAGGGCAGGAGAAGCACCACAGAGGGCAACCCAGTGCACACCTACCTACCTGTATTATGAGACATCAGAAACCTTCTCCATGCTGGAAGGAGAGGGGAGATCTGGTCACAGCCCATGGTTGGTACCCAGTGGATGTGAGCAGGGTGAGGGGCCAGCCCTGGGCTGCTCTGTCCCAGCTGCCAACCCTCCCATGCACATTGCCTTGGCATTGCCCTTGGGCCCAGGATCAGGTACACTCACCCAGTTCTGCAGATAGTTCCCCTGGAAAAGAAAGAGAAGAACAATTCATGATGTGAGGGGAGAGCTTCTCATCCCATTGCAAAACCCCAAATCCCTTCGGATGCTGATGGAGACTTACTCAGCCTTGCATCTTTTTCCTCTGCAAAAGAAAGAGAAAAGCAATGCATGAGCAGAGGGGAAAGCTTTTCATCTCATGTCTCCCACTTGTAGACCCCAAATCCCTTCATTTTGGGGAAGGACACTCACCCAGCTCTGTAGCTATTTCCACTGGAAAAGGAAAGCAAAAGCAATGCATGAAGAGAAGGGAGAGCTGCTCATCCCATTGCTCATCCCTTGAGAAGACACGATATATTTGGGTCTAGGAAGGGAGACTTACTCAGCTTTTCATTTGCCTTTACTGGAAAAGGAAAACAAAGGCAATGCATGATCAGAAGGCAGTGATTCACATGCCATGGCTATTCCCGCACCTAGACTCTAAATTATTTTTCTGAGGGGAGTGGGCACAGAGCACCTTATTGCCAGATTAGGAGGGACCAGACTAACGAGGAGCAAGACCTAGCTTTGAGCAAGGCTCGTGCACGTGGAGCATTAAGGACAGACACTTGTGCAACTCTCTGCACTGTGCCACCAAAAAACAAGTGGAGGTGAATGGGGACGGGTGGAGGACGTCCCTGTCTCGGAAGCATCAGTGCAGAGCGGGGCAACCCCACAGCTTGCTCCCAGTCCCCACCTTGATCCCCGTTCCTTTCAGCCATCCCGGCCGTGTCCCTTGCCCAGGGCAGCCCCAGCCCCAGCACTTTCCACTCCCCTGTCAGGGTGAGAGGCCAGCCCTGTGCTGCTCTGTCCCATCTGCCAACCCTCCCCTGCACATCACCTGGGTTTGCCCTGGGGCCCATATCCAGCAACACTTACCCAGTTCTGAAGCATGTAGACCTGGAACAAAATAAATAAATAAGTTAAATAATTTTATATTGATATTTATTTATATATATACATGTATATATAAGGCAAGTCATGTTGAGAGGGGATTACTTCTCATTCCATGGCTGGACCTCAAACTGCTTGTTTTTTTTGCAGGATACTCACCAAGATCTGCATCTTTGTTCTCTGCAAAACAAAAGCAAAACAATGCATGATTTAGACAGACATCTTCCCAGCTCCCACTGGTAGAAAACAAATTCCTTTGTTTTGGGAAGGGACACTCACTCAGCTCTGCAGCTAGATGCACTGGAGAAAAAAAAAATAAAAATAAAAAGTGAAAACACTTGGTGAGAGTGTACAGATTCTCATTACATGACAAGAACTCATTTTCTGTGGGTTTGGGGAGAAAGACTCACCCAGTATTTGAAACTGGTACACTTGAAATGAGAAGAAAGAAAGTCATGATGAGAGGGAACAGCTTCTTATCCCATTGCAAGACCCCAAATCCCTTCTCATGCTGATTGAGACTTACTCAGCCTTAGACGGTGTTCTCCTGGAAAAAAAAAAAAAAAAGAAAAACGCAATGCAGGATCAGAGGGGAATGAGTCTCATCACATAGCTCCCACTGGCAGACAGCACATTCTTTCCGTTTTGGGATGGGACACTCACCCAGCTCTTCAGGGTCTTCCCCTTGAAAAAGAATGCAAAAGAAATGCATGATGAGAAGGGAGAGCTGCTCAGTCCATGACTGCTCCCATAGGATGATGGGATGATGGGATGATCTTTGGTTTTGTGAAAGGAGACTTACCCATCTCTATATCTTTATTCACTGGAAAAGAAAAAAGCAACGTGTGATCAGAAGGCAGTGCTTCAGATCCAATGGCTACTCCCAAAGGTAGAACTTAAATTATTTTTCTCAGGTGAGTGTGCACAGAGCATCTTGCTCCCAGATTCAGAGGGACCAGACTAACAGGGAGCAAGACCCAGCTTTGAGCAAGGCTCGTGCACATGGAGCAGTAAGGACAGACACTTGTGCAGCTCTCGGCAGGGTGCCACCAAAACACAAGGGGAAATGAATGGGGATGGGTGGAGGACGTCCATGTCCCAGGTGCATTAGTGCAGAGCAGGGCAGCCCCACAGCTCGCTCCCCATCCCCACCTTGATCCCTGTTCCTTTCAGCCATCCCGGCCGTGCCCCGTTCCCAGGGCAACCCCATCCCCTGCACTCCCCACTCCCCCATCAGGGTGAGGGGCCAGCCCTCGGCTGCTCTGTCCCAGCTGCCAACCCTCCCCTGCACCTCGCCTTGGCATTGCCCTGGGGCCCATGCAAGGGGAAACTCACCGAATTCTGCATCTTGATCCTCTGGGGAAAAAAAAAAAAAAAGAGAGAGAAAGAGAGAGAAAAAAAAAGTCATTTTGAGACTGCAGTGCTTCCAATACCATTGTGAGACCCCAAATCCCTTTTCATGCTGATGGAGACTTACCCATATCTACATTATTTTGCATCTGGAAAAGAAAGAGAAAATCTCTGGACTGCTCTGTCCCAGCTAGCCACCATCCCTTACACATTGCCTTGGTGTTGTGCTGGGGCCCAAACTCAGGCAAGCACCCAGCTCTGCGGTTTGTTCTGCTGGAAAAAGAAAGTAAAATCAATGCATGAAGCAAAGGGAGAGCTTCTCATCCCATTCCTGCTCCGATGGGAAGACACCAAATATTTGGGTTGAGGAACGGAGACTTACCCAGCTTTGCATCTTTTATCACTGGAAAATGAAAACAAAAGCAGTGCAGGATCAAAAGGCAGTGCTTCACATTCTATGGCGACTCCCATAGCTAGACCCTTAATTATTTTTCTGAGGTATGTGGGCACAGAGCACCTTATTGCCAGATTGGGAGGGACCATTCTAACGAGGAGCAAGACCCAGCTTTGAGCAAGGCTTGTGCATGTGGAGCAGTAAGGACAGACACTTGTGCAGCTCTCTGCACTATGCCACCAAAAGACAAGGGGAAGTGAATGGGGACAGGTGGAGGACGTCCCTGTCCAGAAGCGTCAGTGCAGAGCGGGGCAGCCCCACAGCTCGCATGTGGGTGCAGAGTGGTGGGTGTGGGCAGGGTGAGGGGCCAGCCCTGGGCTGCTCTGTTCCAGCTGCTCACCCTCCCCTGCACATCACCTTGGAAATGTCATGCAGCCCAAGGGCAGGGACACTCACCCAGCTCTGCAGCTTTTTTCTCTGAAAAGGAAAGTGAATATAATGCACGATCGATCAAGGGGGAGAGTTGCTCAGCCCATGGTAGACCCGAACACATCCAATGACTGGGAAAATACTGCCTTGCTCTGAGGTGGGACCAGACAAATATTCATTGTGGTGAGCTTTGTACAATGCTCTTGTAAGTCAAAATGTAAAGGCCAGACACTAGTGCAGCTTTTATCTCTGTGGCACTGAAGCCATTACGGAAGTGAGGAATGGATTGTTGGAGATTGTCCCTGTCCCAGAAGTGTCAGTGCAGAGCGGGGCAGCCCCACAGCTCGCTCCCCGTCCCCACCTTGATCCCCGTTCCTTTCAGCCATGTCCGGTGCCCAGGGCAGCCCCAGCCCCAGCACTCCCCACTCCCACACCTCGCTCCAGCTGCTCCTCCAGCACCCCCAAGCCACCAGCACACAAGCCCCCAGAGCCCACCCAGACCAGGCCCTCCCACACAGACACCACTTCCCCAGGGGCTGGGGACAGGGACTGCAAGGACTCACCCAGCTCTCGGCTCTGTGCCGCTGAAAAGCAAAGGCGGAGGAACAGGTGGTGAGCAGAGCAGCTTGGTTGCTGGGTGGGAACATGTGCAGGGGGGCTGCGCCTTGCCACCAGCCCCACGCTGCAGCCATGCTCCCTGGCCTCCCACCCAAGAGGATCCTAAGGCCTTTGGCATCCCCAGGAGAACATTCCCTTCCTCCTCCTACGCACCTCCCTGGGCCAGGGCTCAGCCCCGCTCCAGACCCAGGGGGGGTCCCTGCAGAACACCTCCCTCCTCTCCATCCCTGCGCTGCCAGCTTACCTTGCTTTCAAAAGGGATAAACTCCGATGCCAATGGACACAGCCAAAAGCACATGGACCAGGGTCAGAGCCACTGTCAAGTGAATGGACCTCAACGATCAACTAGTTCCAATCCCCCTGCCACCCACTAGATCAGGTTGCCCAGGGCCTCATCTAAAGCCATGGCCCCAGGGTCTCTGGGACTGGACCCTCACCACAAACCTCCCTGGCTGTTGCCAGACCCAGAGAGCAGGGCTGCACAGTGCCAGTGGCCCAAAATATCCCATGTCTCTTTGGAAACCACCAGGGAAACAGGAGAGGGAGAGGGAGGACGTGATGGAGGAGGTGTGCTGGGAGTAGGAGCTCTCTTTGCAGCATTTGGGCAGCTGAAGAAGAGCCAGAAAGGGCAGCCAAGGCAGCACCCATATTGTGTGAAAGAACCAAAGCCAAAAAAAAAAAGAAACAGCCGAGGCCAAGCTGTGGGCTCAGGTCCCCCTTAACCCATGGCCACTCCCCCACCCCATGGCAGCACATTTGCCAGGCCCAGGGGGAAAGCCCCCAGCAGTCCCGCAGGATCCTACCTGAGCCCAGCTGGAGGAGGAGCAGAGTGACGAGGGAAGTCAGGAGGCCCCTGGCATGGCCAGTGAGGCTGGGGCAGCCACAGCCCTATAGGAGCCCCATCTGTGCTGCAGCAGGAACAGGAGCTGTGGGCAGAAACTGGAGCAGAAGAGAGAGGGGATCGAGGGGCTGCAGGCACCACAGGCAGATGGGGAAGGAGTCCCCTTGGGCCCAGGCACAAGGAGCCACAGCCAGCAGTGCCTTGTGCAGGGCGCAGAGCCTGAGCTTATCATGGGCTGGGGGACACAGCAGGCAGTCCCCAGGGGTTCTTCTCCAAGGGAGCCCCACCAAGAGAGAGGTCCCTCACAGCACCCAGCAGAGCTGCAGGAATCATAAGGCTTCGCCCAAGTTCCCCAACCTTTGCCCAGTTCCTGGAAGCAATAACCCTCTGGGAGCAACTCTGACCCTTGGGTATGGGATCAAGAGGCTCCTGAGCGGAGCAGGATCTGAGGCTGTAGGGAGTGGTACACACGTGGGTGCTGAGCCCAGCACCACGACAGTTTACCAAAGGTGGTACGGGCAAAGAGCAAGCCCCACTCCTGGCTCTAGTTAAGCAGCCATGGTGGAAGATAGCTAAGACTGGCCATTATGGTCTTCCTGAGCTTAGGTGGGTAAGGAAAGTATATGGGCACTGAAAGTGCGATCAGGCAACATGGGAGGACTACAGTGTTGCTGTTTTCCTTTGTAGGCAGAAAATTCATATGGCCAAAGCTCAATTTGTGTTGTCCTGGCTGTGGAAACAATAAACACCCAGCCAACCCTGAATTTGCATGGGATTTGCTCCTAGACATGGATGCATACAAGACTATAGGGCCTGATGGGATTCATCCAAGAGTACTAAGATAACAGAATCACAGAATCACAGAATCTCTAGGTTGGAAGAGACCTCAAGATCATCGAGTCCAACCTCTAACCTAACACTAACAGTCCCCACTAAACCATATCCTAAACGTCTTTTGAAGACTTCCAGGGATGGTGACTCCACCACCTCCCTGGGCAGCCCGTTCCTGGATGATGTCATCAGGAAATCTCTATAAGTTATTTTTGAAATATCTGTGGGAATCTGGAGAGGTCCCAGTGACTGGAAGCTGCCAAACGTTGCCCCAGTTTCCAAGAAGTGCAACAAAGAAGACCCTGGGAATTACAGGGAATTACAGCACAAGGCTACGCCCAACTTCCCCAGCCTTTGTCCAGTTCCTGGTTGCAATAACCCTCTCACAATAACCAGCAGCTCTGCGTCTTGGGGGATGGGTGCAAGAGGCGCCAGAGCTGAGCAGGATCAGAGGCTGCAGGGAGTGGTGCTCACCTGGGTGCTGAGCCCAGCGCTGCCACAGTTTACACAAGGTTGTGCAGGCAAAGCTCCTGGCTCTAATTAAGCAGTCATGGTAGAAGGTCCAGCTGTGGCAAATGGTCAGCTCAGATTGGCAGGGATCCTCTATAGTTTAGATGGATAAGGAAAGTGTATGAGGACTGGAAGCAAGGTGAGGCAACATAGGAGGAGACAGCAATTCCTCTTTAGGCAGAAATTTCATATAGTCAAAGCTCAATTCGAGTTGAAGCTGGACAGTACTGTGAGGGGCATTAAAAAGCTTTTATCCAGGGGTAGTGGTACAGGACCCCAGCTGTGAGCAGCTGGCAGAGCTGGGAGCTTGCTCTGTGCCATGCCCAAGGTGTGCTCAGCTTTCTGGCTGTGTCAGCCCACTTTGCATTCCCCACTGCAGCACCCTTTTTCCCGGGGGGCGATAGGCCAGGTGCTGGGCGGCAGGTTTGGGTAGGGGTCTTGTTGAAGGTGAAATGTTACCTGGGCTGAAAATCACCCACAACAATACCCTGGAGGGCTTCACCCCCCGGCTTCAACTCTCAGCAGGACTGCCAACAATTATTTGGAAGAACAAGGATGCAGAGTGAAAGGGGGAGCAGTGTGGAGTATACTGTTTGGGATGCTTTTGGTGAGGACAACCACATGTTGCCAATTGCAGGGAGTGCAGGGAAAGCCTCCAGAGGACTAATAGCAACCAAGATTCACTGCCCAACCATGCCACCTGTCTGCCACCCTTTGGCCCTTCCCATCCCTTCTCTGATTTCCAGATAGAAAAGCAAAGCAAGCTCCTTGGAAGTGCCATGACTTCTCTGCTCCTGGCCCCAGAATGGTAGAGGATGATTTTGGGCTCCTTCTGCCAAGAGCTCTTCAAGACATTGTTGACCTTTGATGGCTGCAGGCACTGGATCTGCTGCATTTGTGCCAGCCAAATCCAGGGTCGAGTGGGTGTTGCCAGGTACTGTCCTCAGTGCAGCATGCTCCCGCCAGCAAGGGACACCAGGGACAAGGGGTAAGCAGATGGAGATGAAGACAGGAGCCAGGCAGCAGCTCCAGAGCCTGAGAAGGAGTGTTGAGAGCACCAGGAGGCCCTTGAACTCTTCTGCCTGGAGAACCAACCCCCCACTTGTGCCCTCTGCACTGAGTCACTGGTTCACAGTACCCACACCTCAGTGCCAGTAAAGGAGGCTGCCAAGGAGTACAAGGTATGGAGGGTGCTGCGGAGCTCCCTGCTTGAAAGGTAGAGGAGAAGGGGCTGTGTGTGTGCATGCCCAGCAGGGCCATTCCCATCTGTAGCTTTATCTTTGGTCACTGGAAGCAAATTCACTGCCCCTACTTCTATCCAGAGTTGATTGCATGTGAGTAGGGAAGCAATCTATTCCATAAACAGACAGGTGATAGATTTATAGCATAGTAATGCTGCTGCAGGTGATGTAAGATGATCCATCAGAAGATTCACCCACTCATTTCTCCAGGCAGAAGCTCCATGGGGCTGTGCATGTGTCCATGGGGAATTATCCAGCCTTGGACTTGCACAAACTTTTGTTGATTTGCCATGATCTCACATCCGTGTCCTCACGCATGCGGTGTCCTTCTGTGCCACCCCCTTGCCACATTTTCTTTCCCCCACCAGAGAAAGCTGGAGGCAACTGTAGAACTCCTGCAGCAGCAGAAGCTGGAAACATGGAGCCTGAAGTCCCAGAAGGAGGAGAAACTGGCTGAGTGGAAGGCAAGGATCTCCCTTACCGGTTCCATGCTGCTCTGCAGGGCAGGATACTCAAGGGTTTTGGCAAGTGCCTTGGTTTTGGGTGGATGCTTGGGCACGGGGTAGCAGGGATGGATGCTGATGTGCAGATCCCAATCCAAGGACAAATGAGGTATGATTTGATCCTTGAATAGACATGATTATGAGTCAAATAAACAGTGGGAGCAGCTGCAGCAAGCACTCATCACAGCTGTATTAGTCCCAGCTCTTGATGGGGACTGTTATGGCTCTTTTGCTGTCCCCAGCCATGACCTCACTCCACAGCTCTGAGCCATGTTTCCTTCCCTAACCTATGGTTTCCTCTCTGGGGTATTTATGGAAACCTCTGTATAGCAGCTGCTGCTCTGCACTGAGACAGGTTCTGGGAACAAAAGCCAGGAGCTCTTGCCCCCAGTCCACGTTGTGTCCCTTAACCTCACTTTCCAACACAACATAATGCTTCCCTAAACTCCCAATGAGTTCCACCATTTATTTTTTTCTTTTTCTTTTTCTTTTTCTTTTTCTTTTTCTTTTTCTTTTTCTTTTTCTTTTTCTTTTTCTTTTTCTTTTTCTTTTTCTTTTTCTTTTTCTTTTTCTTTTTCTTTTTCTTTTTCTTTTTCTTTTTCTTTTTCTTCTTCTTTTTCTTTTTCTTTTTCTTTTTCTTTTTCTGTTTCTGTTTCTGTTTCTGTTTCTTTTTCTGTTTCTGTTTCTTTTTCTTTATTTCTTTTTCTTATTTCTTCTTCTTCTTCTTCTTCTTCTTCTTCTTCTTCTTCTTCTTCTTCTTCTTCTTCTTCTTCTTCTTCTTCTTCTTCTTCTTCCCTCTTTTCTGCATCCCCTTCAAAGAATACAACTTCCAGAGAGAGAGAGAAGATCAAGAAGCAGTTTGAAAAGCTGCATGACTTCTTGGATGAAGAGGAGGAGCAGCTCCAGAGGAAGCTGAAGTGAGAGGAGAAGAGAACAGCCACCAAGCTCTGCAACAACATCACCCAGCTGGCCAAGCAGAGCCAAACTCTGGGCAAGCTCATCACCGAGATCAACGAGAGGTGCCAGCAGCCACCTTTGGGGCTCTTCTACTCTTTCCTGCAGTGCAAATGATGTTGGACCCAAAGTCCACTCATCCCAGCCTCCTCCTGTCCAAGGACGGCCAGAGCGTGAGCCATGGGGGAATAGGGAATACAGCAGGAGCTGCCAGACCATCTGGAGAGATTTGACCCTTACATCTTTGTGCTGGGATCACTGAGAACTACAGCAGGGAGGTGCTACTGGGAGGTGGAGGTGGGAAACAAGACTGAGTGGGACATCAGGGTGTGCAGGGAGGCTGTGAAGAGGAAGGGGAAAGGTCCCCTGTCCCTACAAGCTGGCTTCTGGAAGATGTGGCTGAGGAACGGTGACCAGTACAAGGTCCTCCTGTCCTGTCCCATCACCCATTCTGTCAAACAAAAGACAAAGAGAGTGGGGATCTACTTGGATTACAAAGGTGGGGACGTGTCCTTTTATGATGTGACCCACCAGACCCACCTGTACACTTACAGTGGGGCTTTCAGAGATGCACTGTGACCTTTCTTCAACCCTGACTTGTCTCAGGGAAGGAGAAACGCATCTCCTATTCTGGTCTGCTCATCTACTGATCAGTATAAGGGGTAAGCCTCCATCATCATCATCGTGTCCTCTCCCCATTCCCACCTCCAAATGCGTGGCTCAGGACTGGGAGGACTCAGCTCAGGCCCCACCATGGGAAGGAGTTGGATGATGGAATGGTTACAGCAGGGCATGTCCCCCAAAGTTATCAAGATGAAATCCTTTTTTTTTTTTTTTTCCTTTTTTGATATTATAATGTAACACACTTTGAACTCACCTGTGGCAAAAAAAAAAAAAAAAAAAAAAAAAACACAAAACAAACAAACAAAAAACAGACCTTAGGGAAAAAGCAACCATCCTGAATTGATCAGAGTTTGTCAAAATTTTTTCCTGTCAGTTTAAAGCAGGAGCAGGACAGTTTTTGCCCAGGGTAGCGTGCTCCAAAGTGCTGGATTAAAGCTCCAGTCTCTTTGGGGGAGTGGATTCACATCTCATCACTGCCAGATTCCTTTTCTGGGAGCCCAGCTGGAGCACTGTGGGGTGATACAGCAGGAGCCCTGCAGGAGGGAGCAGAATATCTGGGGTTCTGATGGACCCAATGCAGAATCTGCAGCCCATTCCCAGGGACACCCAGGGGAAGGATCCTGCTCCTGTCTCTGCCCCACGCTGCTCCCCCTTTCACTGCACATACTTGTGCCTCTTAATAGTTGTAGGAAGCTGGCTGAGAGCTGAAGCCAGGGAGGTGAAGCCCTCCAGGGCATTGCAGTGGGTGATTTTCAGCCCATGCAGCATCTCCCACCTTCCTCAAGCCCCCTGCCCATCCCTGCAGCCCAGGACCCCACTTAATTAATTTCTAGATCCATGCCAGCTTAATTAAAAGTACATAATTACCAAAGTAAACATCACGCACAGAGTCACCCAGGGAAGCTCCACAAGTGGTATATGGACAAGTACAGTGGAAATGCAATTGGATTTAGGGTTGATTCCACCTTCCCTTTTCCACAGACATCACCTGGGCAAGGTCCCTTTGCATTTTTCTCCCTTGCTGTCCATACCCATCATACTGCCTTCTTGTCTTGCTCACATTTCTCTTGTGAATTTGCATGGTAAGACAGGAAAAGCAAAGAGACAAGGATTCTTGAGCACCAAAAGTGGAATCCGAGCAGAGAAGACCTGTGCAGCGCAGAAGCAAATGCATAAAGCAGGACAAATGCTTTGAAAAAGTGTAATTTGTTTGGAAAGAAGTATTTTTATGTTGTGGGGCTTCCCTACTTGTAGGTCTTTCCCATCCCACGAGCAAACTCCCTGCATGGCCATCAGGTTGAAAGGGAGAAGAAGAATGGTCCATGACATGTAGCACAAGAAGCTTAAAAGGTCCTGTTGTGAAGTGGTCAGAATTTGTCCATTTTTTTGCTTTCACTTTAGAGGTGCAGAAGGACCTTTTTGCCCAGGGTAGTGTGGCTGAGTGGAGTAAAGTGCTGGATTAAAGCTCCAGTCCCGTTGGGGTTCTGGGTTTGAATCCCACTGCTGCCAGGTTCCTTTTCCTGCTGGACACTGTAGAAGCTGTAGGGAGTGCATGCTGCTGTGGGGAATCACCACTGGGGGTCCTGCACCACCATCCCTGGGGAAAAACCCTGCTAGTGGAACTGGTCCAGGAAGCAGAGGGCAGCTGCAGAAGCAGGGCCAAGGGCTTCCTGAGTGCAGATGGTAGCTTTCCCTGGAGGTCTGGAGTGGCCCATGCTGGGGACAAGGCCCTCGTGCTTGCTAAAGGCCCTGGGCTGGGCACTCAGCTGCTATGGGATGGTGGTGGCAGCCCTGCAGAGCCCCAGACACTTGACCCCACTGCCCCAGAGGCAGAGCTGCTACAGGCCACCTGATGAGGAAGAGGAGGTGGATGAAGCCTTATTCAGACACCTTGACCTTGTATTAACCAATGAGGAAGGACTAGTTGGAGATATGAAGGTCAGGGGCAGCTTTGGCTGCAGTGACCATGATATGGTGGAGTTTAGGATCTTGTGAGGAAGAAGCAGGGCAAAAAGCAGGATTGTGGCCTTGGACTTCAAGAGAGCAAACTTGGACCTCTTCAGGGATCTACTTGGAAGAATCACATGGGCCCTAGAAGGAAGGGGGATCCAGGACAGCTGGTCAGTATTGAAGCATCACTTCCTCCAAGCTCAAGGTTGGTGCCTCCCTATCAGTAAGAAGTCAAGCAAAGGGGGACGGAGACCTTCATGGATGATCAGGGAGCTCCTGACAAAGCTCAGACAGAAGAAGGAAGTTTACAGCACATGGAAATAGAGACGGACCACTTGGAAGGGATAATGGAACACTGTCAGAGTATGCAGGGATGCAACAAGTAAGGCCAAGGCCCATTTGGAATTATATCTGGCAATGAATATCAAGGACAACAAGAAAGGCTTCTTTAAATACATCAGTAGAAAAAGGAATACTGGGGAAAATGTTGGCCCACTGCTGAATGGTGCAGGTCCCCTGGTGACCAAGGACACTGAGAAGACAGTCGTTGAATGGACTTTTTTGCTTCAGTCTTTACTGCTAAGACCATCCCTCAGGAATCTCAGACACTGGAGACAAGAAAGGAAGTACGGAGAAAGGAGGAATTTGCCTTGACCAAGGAGGATCAGGTTAGAGATCATTTAAGCAAACTTGACATCCACAAATCCGTGGGCCCCAATGGAATAATGCACCCCTGGCTGCTAAGGGAGCTGGCTGATGTTGTTGCTTGCCCACTCTCCATCAACTTTGAAAGGTTGTGGAGAACAGGAGAAGTGCCCGAGGACTGGAAGAAAGCCAATGTCATGCCAGTCCTCAAAAAGGGCAAGAAGGGGGACCCAGGCAACAGCAGGCCAGTCAGCCCCACATCCATCCATGGAAAGATGATGGAGCAGCTCATCCTGGAGATAGTCATCTCCAAGCATGTGGAGGATAAGAAGGTGATCAGGAGGAGTCAGCATGGATCCACCATGAGGAAATCCTGCTTCACCAATCTGATAGCCTTCTATGATGGGATGGTGTGGTGGTTTTACCTTGCTGGGCAGTTGAACCCCACCACAAATGTTCTTTCATTCACCCTTCTCAGAAGAGGGGATGAAGAAACTACACTAAAAAACAAAACAAAACAAAACAAAACAAACAAGCAAAAAAAAAAAAAAAAAAACTCACAGCTTGAGATAAGGATAATTTAATCAAAGGGAAAAGAAAGGGGGGAATAAACAGCCCAGAGTAGAGGAGATGCAGGGGAGGCCTCGTGGCAGCCCACAGCTTCCTGATGAAGTGAGTGGATGGGCAGCAACAGGGCCCGAGGGAATGGCATGGAGGTGCCACAGGGGAGGCTCAGGCTGGCTGTTTGTAAAATGTTCTTCCCTGATAAGGTGGTCAGGCACTGGAACAGGCTCCCCAGGGATGTGGCCATGGCCCTGAACCTGCCATAGCTCAGGGAGCATTTGGAGAAGGCTCTCAGGCACAGGGTCTGATTCTGGGATGGCACTTTGTGAAGCCTAGATATGGACTCAATGGGTCCCTACCAACTCGGGCTATTCTGTGATTCTGTGATCTTGGGCTGAAAACTGAGGCCACCTGCTCCCTCTGCTTCGAGGCCTTGAAGAGCTGGTGATGCCCCCTGTGGCCACAGTCTCTGCAGAGCCTGCGTGGTGGGAGGCTGGAAGCTCTTCGGGTGCCCCCAGGGCACGGCAATGACTCAGCTGGGACAAGGGGGTGCCAGGCACCAGCTGGGGAACTGGGGACAGCTGGAGCTTCGGTTCCTCCTGGCGCTGACTCCCAGGACCAACACCAAGGAGAGGGTCTGCTGCAAGATGTCTTCCCAGGCATCAAAGCCTCAGGACAGAAAGCACCCAGGAAATGCCACTGCCAGACTCCACCTTCCTGTGCAAAACTTTATTTACCACAGTCCTGCTGCTGCTGGGCCTTGATGTGCTCCAGAGGAGGGAACAAAGAGCCCCCACAGGCTGCTCATGCTCAGCACCAGGCACAGAGCAAAGATCAACCCCAAACTAGGAGGCAAAGGTGGCCTGCACTGGCCAGCAGCACACAGTGACCACATCCCTTGCCCTGGGGTCTGCAAGCAGTGCAAGCAGAGGGGAGAGGAGCGTGGAGAGCTGCTGCAGCCCCTGTGCTGCCTGCTGGGGCTCAGAGGCAGGGTGAGAGCCGTGGGTGCCAGCAGGGCTTGTGCCCCAGCACGGGAGCACTGTGCAGGGTAGAGCTTAAAATAAAGCACAGGAGCTCCCTGGACTCTGCTTTGGTTTTGATTTCTGTAGCCCCAACCCCCTCCTGTGTTTCTCCTGTCCTTTCCAGGCCAGATCCTTTAAATCCTTCACACACACCCTGCCCCCCCCCCCCCCCGCCCACCCACTCCCCAGGAACATCGAACTCATGGTGCATCTGTCGCAGTGCATCCCAACCCCCAGAGCATTCTGACCATTGAGCATCCCACTCAGGAAGCATTCTGACCCCGTGACATCCCAGTCCTGGAGCATCCCAATTCTGAAGCATCCAACCACCAGTACCTTCTCACTGTCCCCTGCTGCAGCTGTGCTCTATCTTAAATCCAGCTCAAACTGGGCTGTTCTGCCATGCAAGGTCAAATTTCCCATCCTTCTGGGGACAACCAGTTTCTTGATAATAATTTAAAACACTCCCATGCTGGGAATTTCCATGTTCAGATGTTGATTTATTTAATTACAAGGAGTATTACTAATTCTTTTACATATAGGATTCCTGTTATATAATTCATGTTTTCATGCACAAAGTCAAATTCATAAATGGAGAAAGGAATGGAAAATTGGAGCCCACAAATAGAGTTCCCAAACATGAAGCAAAGGGTTGTCTGAAGTCTGAGTGCCCCCCCACCCGCCAGTGCAGGTCTCGGAGTGCAAGGAGGAACACGGAGCAGCCCCTGGCCCCAGTGACCCTCATTCCTGTGCTGCTCCTGCAGGACCAAGGAGAGGTGTTTGAGGAGTGTCTGGAGAAGGGCAGGAGCCCCCCAGGGCTGGGGACAGGGTCTGGGGGGCGCTGTCCCTCAGGCACAGCTGAATTCCCACTGTCTCTAGCCAGAACCAGGGGCGGATGCTCTCCCCATTGAAGGAGGCTGCTGTGAAAGTGAAGATCTCGGCCCCATTGTCAGCATTGATAAAAGACACCTGCCCATGGGTCCAGTCAAGACAGACCCAGATCCTTGTGGGGACAGGGGAGAAGAACAAGGGGGTGCGAGGCCATGTGAGAGACCTGAGATGCCCTTTGTTGTACCACACAGCCCAGATCCCTTCTTCAGGACTAATGTTAAACCACCTCTTCCTTTTCACAGATTCCCTAGCCACCCCGACAGCCCACCATGAATTAGTTGTCAGCTTGCCCTCCACCTCCACCAACCAGCAGTGCCACCCCTCTCTGAACTCCTCACGGCCCAGCACACAGCACCAACGGTCAAATCTCTCTGGGCTGTTGGGCACCGGCTGCTGTATTCGTTTCTTTCTCACACTCCTGTGGTCCTCTGACAGGACGAGCTGGCGATGAACCGTGTGCAGATCCAGGGTCACCTTCACTGCAGGGACAGAAGGAGCCAGGCCATCAGGGGCAGAGCTCAGCCCTGGGCAGGCTTTCCCCAGCTCGGGGCCAGGAGCTGCCCCACGGGGCAGGAGATGGGGCACCTCTTGGCTCCTGAACATGCCCCAGCAGAGGCAGGAGAAGCACCGCAGAGGGCAACCCAGTGCACACCTACCTGGATTTTGAGGCAGCAGAGACTTTCTCCATACTGGAAGGAGAGGGGAGAGCTGGTCACAGCCCACAGCCAGTGCCCAGTGGGTGTGGGCAGGGTGAGGGGCCAGCCCTGGGCTGCTCTGTCCCAGCTGCCCACCCTCCCCTGCACATCACCCTGGCATTGCCATGTGACCCAAGCTCAGGGACACTCACCCAGCACTGAAGCTCGCTCAGCTGGAAAAATACATAAATTAATACAAATAAAAAAGCAAGACATGTTGAGGGGGGAGAGCTTCTCAGCTCATGGCTGGATCCCAAACTGCTTTGTTGTGCTGCAAGATACTCACCAGGCTTTGCATCTTTTTTCTCTGCAAAACATGAGAAAAAAAATGCATGATGGAAAGGGACAGCTTCCCATCTCATAGGTCCTAGTGGTAGATCCCAAATTCCTTCATTTTGGGAAGGGTCACTTACCCTGCTCTGCAGCTTGTTCCGCTGCAAAAGAAAAGCAAAAACACTTGGTAAGACAGTACAGATTCTCATTACAAGACAAAAACTAATTTTCTTGGGTTTGGGGACAGAGACTCGCTTAGTATTGTAGAATTCAGCACTGGAAATGAGAAGTAAAAAAGAAAAGATGAGAGAGAACCCCTTTTCATCCCATTGTGAGACTCATAATCCCTTCAGATGCTGATGGAGACTTACTCAGCCCTTGAATGTATTCATCTGGAAAAGAAAGAGAAAATCGCTGGAGTGCTCTGTCCTAGCTGCCCACCCTCCCCTGCACATTGCCTTGGCATTCCCCTGGGGTTCAAACTCAGGGACACTCACCCACCAAAGAAGATATTGCAAATGAACATAGTATCTCTGCAAAAGGAAAGCAAAAGCACTTGGTGATACAGTACAGATTCTCATTACAAGACAAAAACTAATTTTCTTGGGTTTGGGGACAGAGACTCGCTTAGTATTGTAGAATTCAGCACTGGAAATGAGAAGTAAAAAAGAAAAGATGAGAGAGAACCCTCTTTCATCCCATTGTGAGACTCATAATCCCTTCAGATGCTGATGGAGACTTACCAGTCATTGGATTGCATTCATCTGGAAAAGAAAGAGAAAATCGCTGGAGTGCTCTGTCCTAGCTGCCCACCCTCCCCTGCACATTGCCTTGGCGTTCCCCTGGGGCCCAAACTCAGGAACACTCACACGCCAATAAAAGTTTTATAGGACGAAACAGCATCTCTGCAAAAGGAAAGCAAAAACACTTGGTGAGATAGTACAGCTTCTCATTACATGACAAGAACCCATTTTCTTTGCTTTGGGGAACAGAGACTCACCGTGTCTTCCAGATTGCTGCCCTGGAAATGAGAGGAAAAAAAAGGCAAAGTGAGAAGGAACAGCTTCTCATCCCACTGTGAGACCCCAAATCCCTTCAGATGCTGATAGAGACACACCCAGCCTTTCACCTACTTCGTTTGGAAAAGGGAAAGTCCCTGGTCTACTCTGTCCCAGCTGCCCAGAAACCCCTGCACATCACCCTGGCATTACCCTAGAGCCCAAACTCAGGGACACTCACCCAGCTCTGCAGCTTGCTCAGCTGGAAAAACACATAAATTAATACAAATAAAAAAGCAAGACATGTTGAGGGGGGAGAGCTTCTCAGCCCATGGCTGGATCCCAAACTGCTTTGTTGTGCTGCAAGATACTCACCAGGCTTTGCATCCTTTTTCTCTGCAAAACAAGAGAAAAAACAATGCATGATGGAAAGGGACAGCTTCCCATCTCATAGGTCCTAGTGGTAGATCCCAAATTCCTTCATTTTGGGAAGGGTCTCTCACCCTGCTCTGCAGCTTGTTCCATTGCAAAAGAAAGAGAAGAGCAATTCATGATCAAAGGGGAGACCTGTTCCTTCCCTGGTTGGACCACAAACTGCTTTGTTGTGCTGCGGGATACTCACCAAATTTGCGTCTTTTTTCACTGCAAAACAAAAGCAAAAACAGTGCGTGATGAAAAGGGGCATTTTCCCATCCCGTAGGTCTCACTGGAAGACCACAAATTCCTTCATTTTGGAGAGGGACACTCACCTATCTTTGTAGCCACTATCACTGGAAAGGAAAGCAAGAGCAATTCACAATGAGAAGGGAGAACTTCTCATCCCACTGCTGTTCCCATGGGAAGAAACCAAATCTTTGAGTTTATGAAGGGAGACTTACCCAGCATTGTGTCTTTTTTCACTGGAAAACAAAAAAGCAATGCGTGATCAGAAGGCAGTACTTCACATGCCATAACTACTCCCATAGCTAGACCCTAAATTATTTTTCTGAGGTGAGTGGGCACAGAGTACCTTATTGCCAGGTTGGGAGGGAGGAGGGAACAGATAATGAGAAGCAAAACCCAGCTTTGAGCAAGGCTCGTGCATGTGGAGCAGTAAGGACAGACACTTGTGCAGCTCTCAGCACCATGCCACCAAAACACAAGTGGAAGAGAATGGGGACGGGTGGAGGATGTCCCTGTCCCAGATGCATTAGTGCAGAGCGGGGCAGCCCCACAGCTCACTCCCCATCCCCACCTTGATCCCCGTTACTTTCAGCCATCCCAGCCGTGTCCTGTCCCCAGGGCAGCCCCAACCCCAGCACTCCCCACTCCCCCATCAGGGTGAGGGACCAGCCCTGGGCTGCTCTCTCCCAGCTGCCCGCCTTCCCCTCCACATCACCTTGGCGTTGCCATGTGGACCAAGCTCAGGGACACTCACCCAGCTCTGCAGCTTGTTCCTGTGGAGGAAAAAAAAAATATAAATAAGCAAGTCACATTGAGAGGAGAGAACTTCTCATCCCATGGCTGGACCCCAGCTGCCTTGTTCTGCTGAACGATACTCACCAGGCTTTGCATCTTTATTCTCTGTAAAACAAAAGCAAAATAAATGCATGGTGGAAAGGCACATCTTTTTTCCAATCCCATAGCCACTGTTAGAACCAAATTCCTTCATTTTGGAAAAAGTCACTCACCCCACTCTGCAGCTTTTTCCTCTGGAAATGAAAAGCAAAAACACTTGGTGAGATAGTACAGCTTCTCATTACATGACAAGAACCCATTTTCTTTGGGTTTCGGGAACAGAGACTCACCTTGTCTTCCAGATTGCTGCTCTGGAAATGAGAGAAAAAAAAAGGCAAAATGAGAAGGAACAGCTTCTCATCCTATTGCGAGACCCCAAATCCCTTCTCATGCTCATATAGACTTACCCTTATTTACATGTCCATTAAACTGGAAAAAAAAGAGGTAAAATTGTGGAGTGTGCTGTCACAGCTGCCCACCCTCTCCTAAACATCGCGTTGGCATTGGCCTGGGGTCCAAGCTTAGAGATACTCACCCAATTCTGCCACGAGTTCCACTGGGAAAGGAAAGCAAATGCAATGTAGGATGAGAAGTGAGAACTTCTTATCCCATTGCTGCTCCAATGGAAAGACACCAAAACACTGGATTTATTAAGAGAGACTTACCCAACTTTTCATCTTTTTTCACTGGAAAAGGAAATCAAAAGCAATACATGATCAGAAGGCAATGATTTACATTCTATGACTACTCCCATGGCTAGAGCCTAAATTATTTTTCTGAGGTGAATATGCATAGACTACCTTGCTCCCAGACTGGGAGGCACTGGACTAACAAGGAACAAGACCCAGCTTTGAGTAATTCTCGTGCATGTGGAACAGTAAGGGCAAACTCTTGTGCAGCACTTCCACTTGCGCAAGTGGAAGTGAATGGGGACATGGGGAGGACGTCCCTGTCCCAGAAGCATCAGTGCAGAGCGAAGCAACCCCGCAGCTCGCTCCCCATCCCCACCTTGATCCCCGTTCCTTTCAGCCATGTCCGGTGCTCAGGGCAGCCCCAGCCCCAGCACTCCCCACTCCCACACCAGGCTCCAGCTGCTCCTCCAGCACCCCCGAGCCACCAGCACACAAGCCCCCAGAGCCCACCCAGACCAGGCCCTCCCGCACAGACACCACTTCCCCAGGGGCTGGGGGCAGGGACTGCAAGGACTCACCCAGCTCTTGCCTCTGTGCCGCTGAAAAGCAAAGGCGGAGGAAGAGGTGGTGAGCAGAGCAGCTTGGTTGCTGGGTGGGAACATGTGCAGGGGGGCTGCGCCTTGCCACCAGCCCCACGCTGCAGCCATGCTCCCTGGCCTCCCACCCAAGGCCCCTTGCCTTCTCCCCTGCCTTTGTTGCCCAAGGCAGAGGCCCAAGACGATCCTAAGGCCTTTGGGATCCCCAGGAGAACATTCCCTTCCTCCTCCTATGCACCCCCCTGGACCAGGGCTCAGCCCCGCTCCAGAACCCACATCGGTCCCTGCAGAACACCTCCCTCCGCTCCACCCCTGCGCTGCCAGCTTACCTTTCTTCTCCAAAGAAGTCCCACCGAGTGAGTGGTCCCTCACGGCACCCAGCAGAGCTGCAGAAAGCACAAGACTGCACTCAACTTCCCAACCTTTGCCCGGTTCCTGGCTGCAATAACCCTCTGGGAGAAACTTTGCCCCTTTGGGGATGATACCAAGAGTCTTCATAGCTGAGCAGGATCAGAGTCTGCAGGGAGTGTTGCACACGTGGGTGCTGAGCATTGCACTTCCACCCTTTGCCCAGTTTGTTGTGGGCAAAGAATAAGCTATACTCCTCGCTCTGGTCAAGCAGCCATGGCAGAAGGTCAGCTGAGAGTTTATGTGTGCTGGTAGCCAGGTCAGGCAACATGGGAGGACTACAGAAGCACTGTTTGCCTTCGGAATAAAATTCATATGGACAAAGCTCAACTGATGATGGATCTGGACAGTATTGTGAGGGACAGTAAACATGTTTTTTTAAAAATGTCTGAAGAGCAAAAGTAAGACCAGGGAACACATTTGTCTGTTGCTTGATGGGGATGGTCTCCTCACAAACAGGGAGATCAGCAACATAGAGATGTTTAATACTGTCTTTGCCTTTGTCTTCAACACTGACAATGGGCTCTAGGACCCCAGGTGCCCTGTCTTGGAGAGTCTTGACTGCGGGAACATTAAACTCCCAGACAATTCTGAATTTTGTTGTGATTTGCTCCTAGACGTTGATGCATACAAGACTATAGGGCCTGATGGGATTCATCCAAGAGTACTAAGATAACTGGCTGATGTCATCAGGAAATCTCTATAAGTTATTTTTGAAATATCTGTGGGAATCTGGAGAGGTCCCAGTGACTGGAAGCTGCCAAACATTGCCCCAGTTTCCAAGAAGGGCAGCAAAGAAGACCCTGGGAATTACAGGGAATTACAGCACAAGGCTACGCCCAACTTCCCCAGCCTTTGTCCAGTTCCTGGTTGCAATAACCCTCTCACAATAACCAGCAGCTCTGCGTCTTGGGGGATGGGAGCAAGAGGCGCCAGAGCTGAGCAGGATCAGAGGCTACAGGGAGTGGTGCTCACCTGGGTGCTGAGACCGGTGCTACCACAGTTTACGCAAGGTTGTGTGGGCATGACTGTAGGACCTGATGGGATTCAGAGTACTCAGAAAACTGGTTGATGTCATCAAGAAACCTCTATAAATTATTTTTGAAATATCCTTGGGAATGTGGAGAGGTCCCAGTGACTGGAAGCTGCCAAACGTCGCCCCAGTTTCCAAGAAGAGCAGCAAAGAAGGCCCTGGGAATTACAGGCCTGTCAGTCTCATGGCAGTGCCTGGTAAAGTTAGGGAGATTGCTCTGGGAGTGAGTGAAAAACACCTGAGGGACAAACTTAATTTCCTTTTTATGCCAAGGTCAGCCTTTTGGTTGACCAAGGGATTCCTGTCAATGTGATCTTTTTGGAATTCAGTAGAGATTCAGGCATGGTTTCTGACCATATCCATCCAGCAGTGGGCCTTGGTAGCTCAAAGGGCCAAGAGTATGTAGTGGGTTTATGTGGCTTAGGGGTGGCTTCCGTGAAAAGAATTCAGAAGTTGCCCCGTGTTAGATAAGGAGTTCACCTCTGACCAGAAACAAGCCGCTACGTAATGTTGATTGTGCCTCTGTGAGAACATAGTTAAGAACAAGGGAAAAAAAAGACTGCTGCTGAACAGCAGCTGGGAGGAAAAGGAATGAGAAACAGCTCTGCAAGGTCAGTGCAGAAGGAGGGGTAGGAGGTGACCATCCTAATCAAGACCAATACTTTCTCTGATACTCCTTTTGCTCTTAACGTATTTTTAATAGTCCGTTTTAATGCCCCTCACAGTACTGTCCTAGTTCAACACAAATTGAGCTTTGAATTTTCTGCCTCCAAAGGCAAAGAGCATCTCTGTAGTCCTCCATGTTGTCCAACCTCGCTTCCAGTGCACATAAACTTTCCTTAGCCACCTAAGCTTGAGAAGAAGATCCTGCCCCTCTGGAGCAACTCTTTGCTGTGCCTGCTTGGCTTGAGCAGGGAGCGGGGCTGGCTCTTTGCCTTCAGCACCCTGGGTGAAGGGTGGCAGTTCCGGGCTTGGCACCCAACTGCACCCCATTACTTCAGCCTCCAATCCCACTCAGCTCTGCTCTGCCATCTCTCCACATTGTTCCATTGCTCACAGTTTCATTCCTCTCTAGACAGGTAGAGATGAACGAGCTCAGACACTGGCTTTCCCTGGAGGTCTGGAGAGGTTCCTGCTGGGGACAAGCCCCTCATCCAGGCTGAAGGTGGTGGACTGGGCACCCAGCTACGATGGGATGGTGGTGCCAGCCCTGCAGAGCTCCTCAGACACTTGTCCCCATTGCCCCAGGGGCAGAGCTGCTCCCTGAGGGTTATTGCAGTCAGGAACTGGGCAAAGGTTGGGAGTGTTGGGTGCTTCCTTCAGTGTTCCAGAGTGTTGGGTGCTGTGAGGGACGTCTATCTTGGTGGGGTTCTCTTGCAAAAGAACCCCTGGGGGGCCGCCTGCCCCCTGGGGAACCTCTCTCTCAGATGGGGCTCCCCTGGGGCTGTGGCTGTCCCAGCCTCACCGGCCATGCCAGGGGCCTCCTGACTTCCCTCGTCACTCTGCTCCTCCTCCGCCTGGGCTCAGGTAGGATCCTGCGGGGCTGCTGGGGGCTCTCCCCCCTGGGCCTGAGAGATGTGCTGCTGTGGGGCAAGGGTGTGGCCATGGGGCAGTGGGGACCCGAGCCCACAGCTCGACCCCTGCTGGGTTTCACTTTCTCTTTGGTTCTTTCACACAATATGGGCGCTGCCTTGACTGCCCTTTCTGGCTCTTCTTCACATGCCCAAATGCTGCAGAGAGGGCTCCCACTCCCAGCACACCTCCTTCTCCTGCACGCCCTCCCTCTCCCTCTCCTGTTTCCCAGGTGGTTTCCCATGGCACACGGGGGACGCAGCATGCACCAACTCACACACAGCTTGCCCTTTGTCACTCACTGCCCTGATAGCAAAATCTCACCTCCTCTCTGTGCCCTTCTCCATTGCCCAGCCCAGCTCAGAGTGGAGGGACCAGGACACCCTGTCACTGCCACCGTGGGGCAGGATGTCGTGCTGCCCTGCCACTTGTCCCCTCAACGTGATGCTCGCAGCTTGGAGGTCAGGTGGATCCGGGACCATATCTCTGAGACAGTGCACCACTACCGCAATGGACAGGACCTGTACAGGGAGCAAATGGAGGCATATGCCGGGAGGACAGAGTTGTCCAGAGATGGTCTCTCTGCTGGAAGCCTGGACTTACGTATCACAGGACTGAGACCCTCTGATGATGGCCGGTACGTCTGCACTGTGGAAGATGCTGATGCTTATAACGAAGCAGTTGTGGAGCTGGAGGTGTCAGGTTAGTGGCTGGGGTGATGCTGCCAGGGGGTGGTAGAGTTGTCCTTGGGTTAGTGTGTCCCACCCAGGCTCCTTTCCCATCCTCATGGCCATCTACAAAGCCTTTCAAACTGTTGAGTCTGTTGGGGCTTCTTCTCCTCACTCTGTGAGTAATTGTCCAGCAACGAGCACACCTGTGCCCCTGCAGGCTTTTTATTGAGAGGGAACTACACAGATGAGATGGTTTTATTCAGTTTCAATGCCCTCTTTGAACTCGATCCCAATGATGTTCTGAGGGTACTGGGCAGAGGCTTCTGAGCAGAACATTCAGCTCTGTCAACAAGGGGACCAAACACAGAGCCTAGAGCAGAGAAGAGACCTCTAAGCATCTGGACCTCTGCTTGCTTTTGATTTTTCTGCTGTGGGAGACCTGAGACGTTTTCTGAAAGTCTGGGTGCTTCTTGAAACAGCAAGGCTTGTTGCAGAGACACTGCCTGGAGGTGATGAATCTTGATCTTGATCAACTTGATCTTGATCATCTTGATCATCTTGATCTTGATCACCTGGGTTTTATGGGTGATTTGGGGCCACTGGCATTGTGCAGCCCTTCTCTCTGCTTCCACCACTACCTGCAGTATTTTGTTGCTGAGGGCTGCTTTGTGAAGCGCCTGGTCCCTGAGCCCCTGTGGCAGTGGTTGTGCAGGGCTGTGTCTAGCATGGGAGCAGATGGGGTCTTTGCCTTGGAACTCAATCCCTCCCCAAGTCAAGCCCCAGCCACGGGCTCTTCCCCCAGCCACAGGCGCTGACCCCCACCTCTCCCTGGGGGGCTACGAGGCTGGAGGCGTCCGGGTGCTGTGTCGATGGGCCGGCTGGTACCCACTGCCGCAGCTGCTGTGGAGGGATGCTCGCGGGCAGCACCTGCCCTCGGACCCCCAGACACATTCCCAGGACCAGGAGGGGCTCTTTGAAATCGAAGGCGCCGTCACTGTGACCGGGAGCGTGGAGGGGCCCTTGTCCTGTGTGGTCAGGAGCAGCCGCCTCCAGCAGGAACGGGAATCATCCCTGCACATCACAGGTACAAATGGCATAGCCAGGGTGAGGTGTTCCTGGCCCCTGCACTTGTCCTGAGCTGCGAGAAGTCTGGGTCTTGCTTTTCCACCTGCGTGCATGAAAATACAGCCGTTTTCCTGGTGCCTTTTCTCAGCTCCCTTCTTCCACAACGCCCAGCCCTGGAAGGTGGCTCTGGCTCTGGTCCTCGTGCTTTTGGCTGTGTCCATTGGCCTCGGTGTTTATCTCTTTCGAAAGCAAGGTAAGCTGGCAGCGCAGGGATGGAGCAGAGGGAGGTGTTCTGCAGGGACCCGTGTGGGTCTGGAGCGGGGCTGAGCCCTGGCTCAGGGAGGTGCATAGGAGGAGAAAGGGAATGTTCTCCTGGGGATCCCAAAGGCCTTAGGATCATCTTGGGCCTCTGCCTTGGGCAACGAAGGCAGGGGAGAAGGCAATGGTGGGAGGCCAGGGAGCATGGCTGCAGCCCCTCTTCAGATGTCTTGTCCCTCCCAATCTGGGAATGAGGTGGTCCGTGCCCACTCTTGAGAGGAAAGAAATTTGGGGTCTAGTTGTGGAAGCAGCAATGGGATAAGAAGCTCCTCACTTTGACCATGCATTGCTTTTTCTTTCCTTTTCCAGTAAAAAAAGATACAAAGCTGGGTAAGTCTAGTTCCCCAAAAAGAAGGCATTTTGTGTCTTCCCATGGGCATACTGCCCTCTGACCATACATTGCTTTTCTCTCTTTTTTTTTTTTTTTTCTTCCAGTGGAACAAGCGGCAGAGATAGGTGAGTGTCCATTCCTGAACTGAAAGATTTTGCTGTATAGACATGGGATGAGAGGTTTTCCCCTCTTACCATGCATTCCTCATGATTTTCTTTTCCAGAGGAAAAAGCTGCAAGACTGGGTGAGTCCATCTTCTCCTCACCCCAGATGGAAGGAATATGAGGTCTTTGCCCTGTCGGAGTCACTTGCTGAGAAGCTGACTCCTCTCATCAATGCATTGCTTTTCTGTTTCATTTGTAGAGGAACAAGCTACAGAGCTGGGTGAGTGTGCCTGAGCTTGGGCCCCAGGACAACATCAAGGTGATGTGCAGGGGAGGGTGGGCAGCTGGGACAGAGCAGCACACGGCTGGCCGCTCACCCTGCCCACACCCACTGGGTACCAGCCATGGGCTGTGACCAGCTCTCCCCTCTCCTTCCAGCATGGAGAAGATTTCTGATGTCTCATAATACAGGTAGGTGTGCATTGGGTTGCCCTCTGAGGTGCTTCTCCTGCCCCTGCTGGGGCATGTTCAGGAGCCAAGAGGTGCCCCATCTCCTGCCCCGTGGGGCAGCTCCTGGCCCCGAGCTGGGGAAAGCCTGCCCAGGGCTGAGCTCTGCCCCTGATGGCCTGGCTCCTTCTGTCCCTGCAGTGAAGCTGATCCTGGATCCAGATACGGCTCATCCCATGCTTGTCCTTTCGGAGGATCACAGGAGAGTGAGAAGGGAAACCGAACAGCAGCAGGTCCCTGACAGACCAGAGAGATTTGACGTTCGGTTGTGTGTGCTGGGCTGCGAGGAGTTCACAGAGGGGAGGCACTGCTGGTTGGTGGAGGTGGAGGGAGAGAGGCTGAAGTATTCACGGTGGGCTGTGGGGGTAGCCAGGGCTTCTGTGGAGAGGAAGGGGTGGATTAACAGAAGCCCAAAAAAAGGCATATGGGCTGTTCAGTACTATGAGGGGCAGCTCATGTCTCTCACATCTCCTCGCACGCCCTTGTCCCTGTTCTCTATCCCCACGAGGATTTGGGTCTGTCTGGACTGTAGCCAGCAGCAGGTGTCTTTTATCAACGCTGACAATGGGGTCGAGATCTTCACTTTCACAGCAGCCTCCTTCAGCGGGGAGAGAATCCGCCCCTGGTTCTGGGTGGAGACAGTGGGAATTCAGCTGTGCCTGAGGGACAGCACCCCCCAGACCCTCTCCCCAGCCCTGGGGGGCTCCAGCACTTCTTCAGCCACTCCTGCATCACCTCTCCTTGATCCTGCAGGAACAGCACAAGAATGAGGGGCAGTGGGGCCAGGGGCTCTCTTGTGTTCCTCCCTGCTGCTGGAGCAGGGCTGTGGTACTGCAAGCAGGGGCCATGCCCCTTGCAGTCCCTGGACTCTGCACTGCACGCGGCTCCTGTGCTCGGGCACAAGCCCTGCTGGCACCCACGGCTCTCACCCTGCCTCTGAGCCCCAGCGGGCAGCACAGGGGCTGCAGCAGCTCTCCACGCTCCTCTCCCCTCTGCTTGTACTGCTTGCAGACCCCAGGACAAGGGATGTGGTCACTGTGTGCTGCTGGCCAGTGCAGGCCACCTTTGCCTCCTAGTTTGGGGCTGATCTTTGCTCTGTGCCTGGTGCTGAGCATGAGCAGCCTGTGGGGGCTCTTTGTTCCCTCCTCTGGAGCACATCTATGCAAGATGCAGCAGCAGCAGGACTGTGTAAAATAAAGTTTTGTACAGGAAGATGGAGTCTGGCAGTTGCATTTCCTAAGTGCTTTCTGTCCTGAGGCTTTGCTGCCTGGGAAGGCATCTTGAATCATAGAATCATAGAATCATAAAATATCCCAAGTTGGAAGGGATCCATTAGGATCATTGAGTCAGGCTCCTGGTACCACACAGGTCTACCCAAAAATTCATACCATGTGCTTAAGTGCACAGTACAAATGCCTCTTAAACTCTGACAAGCTTGGTGCAGAGACTGCTTCCCTGGGGAGCCTGTTCCAGTGTGCGACAACCGTCTCAGTTAAGAACCTCTTATGATGTCTAGCATAAACCTCCCCTGCCTCAGCTTGACACCATTCCCACGGGTCTTATCACTGGTGACTAAAGAGAAGAGATTGATGCCTGCCCCTTCAGTACCCCTCTTGAGGAAGCTGTAGACCGTGATGAGGTGTCCCCTTAGCCTCCTCTTCTCCACGCTGAACAGGCAAAATGACCTAGGCCGCTCCTCATACGTCTTCCCCTCTAGGCCCTTCACCATCTTTGTAGCCCTCCTCTGGACATTCTCCAACAGTTTGAAGTCCTTTTTGTACCGTGGTGCCCATAACTGCACATAGTACTCAAGGTGAGGCTGCACCAGAGCAGAGCAGAGCAGGACAATCACTACCCTTGACTGACTAGTGATGCTGTGCTTAATACACTCCAGGGTATGGTTGGCCCTCCTGGCTATCAGGGCACACTGCTGGCTCATGTTCAGCTTGCTGTCAGCCACAACCCCCAGATCCCTCTCTGCGGGGCTGCACTCCAGCGTCTCATCGCCCAGTCTGTACGTATAGCCAGGGTTGCCCCGTCCCAGGTGCAGGACCTGGCACTTGTCTTTGTTAAACTTCATGCAGTTGGTGATAGCCCAGCTCTCCAATCTCTCCAGGTCTCTCTGCAAGGCCTTCCCACCCTCAACAGTGTCTACAACTCCTCCAAGTTTAGTATCATCAGCAAATTTGCTCAAAACACCTTCTAGTCCTACATCCAAATCATTTATAAGAATATTGAAGAGGACTGGCCCTCAGCCACAACCCCCAGCTCCCGTTCTGGGGGCTGCTCTCCAGCCTCTGGCCCCCCACACTGTCCATACAGCCGGGGCTGCCCCTGCCCAGGGACAGGGCCCGGCACTTGCTCTTGTTAAACTTCCCACAGGAGGTGGCTGCCCAGCTCTTCCCTTTGGCCACATCCCTCTGCAAGGCCTCTCCACCTTCGACAGATCCAGCATCTCCTCCCAGTTCAGTGTCAGCCACAAACTCACTCAGGCTTCCTTGCAGTCCCGCATCCAGGTCATTTATGGGACCACTGAAGAGACCTGGCCCCAAAATGGAGCCCTGCAGAGCCCCACTCATGACTGGCCTCCTGCCTGATGATGCCCCTTTTACCAGAACCCTCAGAGCCTGACCCCTCAGCCAGTTTTTCACCCAGTGTATCATGCACTTCTCTGTCTCTATGCTGGATATTAGGTCCAGATGAATAGGGTCAGAAACCATGTAGAAATCTTTACTGGAATCCAAAAAGATCACCTATGCTGTCTCCCCTGGTTGAACTAAGAGGATGACCTTGTCCTAAAATGAAATGAATTTACCTGAACAGGACTTGCCTCTCACAAACCCATGTATGCTGTGACCAGTTTAGAGCATTGTCTCTCAGGTGTTCTTCACATGTTCTCAGAGCCCAGCATAGGTGTTTGTGACAGAGGTGAAGAAGACATTAAAAGTCTGACCTTTGTCTGCGTCCCTATTTGTGAGGTGACCATCCTAATTAAGACCAATACTTTCTCTGATCCTCCTTTTGCTCTTAACATATTTTTAAGTCTGTTTTAATGCCCCTTACTGTACTTTCCTGGTTTAATGCAAATTGAGCTTTGAATTTTCTGCCTCCAAAGGCAAACAGCATCTCTGTAGTCCTCCCATATTGCCCAACCTTGCTTCCAGTGCACATAAACTTTCCTTAGCCACCTAAGCTTGAGAAGAAGATCCTGCCCCTCTGGAGCAACCCTTTGCTGCACCTGCTTGGCTTGAGCAGGGAGTGGAGCTGGCTCTTTGCCTTCAGCACCCTGGGCAAAGGGTGGCAGCTCCGGGATCAGCACCCAGCTGCACCCCATTACTTCAGCCTCCAATCCCACTCAGCTCTGCTCTGCCATCTCTCCACATTGTTCCATTGCTCACAGTTTCATTCCTCTCTAGACAGGTGGAGATGAACGAGCTCAGACACTGGCTTTCCCTGGAGGTCTGGAGAGGTTCCTGCTGGGGACAAGCCCCTCATCCTGGCTGAAGGCGGTGCCAGCCCTGCAGAGCTCCTCAGACACTTGTCACCATTGCCCCAGGGGCAGAGCTGCTCCCTGAGGGTTATTGCAGCCAGGAACTGGGCAAAGGTTGGGAGTGTTGGGTGCTTCCTTCAGTGTTCCAGAGTGTTGGCTGCTGTGAGGGACGTCTATCTTGGTGGGGCTCTCTTGCAAAAGAACCCCTGGGGGGCCGCCTGCCCCCTGGGGGACCTCTCTCTCAGATGGGGCTCCCCTGGGGCTGTGGCTGTCCCAGCCTCACCGGCCATGCCAGGGGCCTCCTGACTTCCCTCGTCACTCTGCTCCTCCTCCAGCTGGGCTCAGGTAGGATCCTGCAGGGCTGCTGGGGGCTCTCCCCCCTGGGCCTGGCAGACGTGTTGCTATGGGGCAAGGGTGTGGCCGTGGGGCAGTGGGGACCCGAGACCACAGCTCGACCCCTGCTGGGTTTCACTTTCTCTTTGGTTCTTTCACACAATATGGGTGCTGCCTTGCCTGCTCTTTCTCTGTCTCCTTCACTCGCCCGAATGCTGCAGAGAGGGCTCCCACTCCCAGCACACCTCCTTCTCCTGCACATCCTCCCTCTCCCTCTCCTGTTTCCCCAGTGGTTTCCCATGGGATACGGGGGACGCAGCATGCACCAACTCACGCACAACTCGCCCTTTGTCACTCACTGACCCTAAATTTAAGATGGCAACATCTCACCGCCTTTCTGTGCCCTTCTCCATTGCTCAGCCCAGCTCAGAGTGGAGGGACCAGGCCAGCCTCTCACTGCCACCGTGGGGCAGGATGTCGTGCTGCCCTGCCACTTGTCCCCTCAACATGATGCTCACAGCTTGGAGGTCAGGTGGATTCGACGCACGATATCTGAGACAGTGCACCACTACCGCAATGGAGAGGACCTGTATGGGGAGCAGATGTGGGCATATTCTGGGAGGACAGAGCTGGCCAGAGACGGTCTCTCTGATGGAAGGTTGGACTTGCGTATCTTTGGGTTGAGACCCTCTGATGATGGCCAGTATGTCTGCACTGTGAAAGATGCTGATGATTATGGAGAAACTATTGTGGATCTGGATGTGACAGGTTAGTGGCTGAGTTGATGCATACACTTGTCCCTGGGGTTTTGTGCCCTACCTAGGCCTCTGTCCCATCTTCATAGTAATCAATGAAACCTGTCAGAGAGTTTAGCATGATGGTGCTTCACCTCCTCAGTATGTGAGCACTTGACCAGCAAGGTATACACCCATTCTGTGGCAGGTTGGTTTTGGGACAGATTTGCAAGGCTGAGTTGTTTTGGATCATTTTCTGTGCTCCAATGAACTGTGTCCAATAATGTTCTGAGGGCACTTGGCGTGGGCTGCTGAGCACCTCCTTAGGCTGTGCCAGTATTGGGACCACAGACAACATCTGAAGCCGGGAAAAGACCTCTTAGCAGCTGGACCTCTCTTTGCTTTTGCTTTTTCTCCTGGCGGAGAACTGAGACATTGTCTGGAAGTCTCGGGGCCTCTTTGAAAAGCACGGCTTGATGCAGAGATGCTGCCTGGAGGTGCTGAAGCCATGCACCTGAGTTTTCTGGGTGATTTGGGTCCAATGGCATTGCACAGCCCTGCTCGCTGGTTCTAGCACCAGCCACGGTGCTTTGCAGGTGAAGGTTGGTTTGTAAAGCGCCTGGTCCCAGAGCCCCTGTGACAATGGCTGGGTAGGGCTGTCTGGCATGGGAGCAGATGGGGTCTTTGTGTTCAAATGAATCTCTCCCCAAGTCAAGCCCCAGTCACGCGCTCTTCCCCCAGCCACAGGCGCTGACCCCCACCTCTCCCTGGGGGGCTATGAGGCCGGAGGTGTCCGGGTGCTGTGTCGATCGGCCGGATGGTACCCGCTGCCGCAGCTGCTGTGGAGGGATGCTCGCGGGCAGCACCTGCCCTTGGTCTCCCAGACACATTCCCAGGACCAGGAGGGGCTCTTTGAAATTGAAGGCGCCGTCATCGTGACCGGGAACGCGGAGGGGCCCTTGTCCTGCGTGGTCAGGAACAGCCACCTCCAGCAGGAGTGGAAATTTTCCCTGCACATTGCAGGTACAAATGGCACAGCCAGGATGAGGTGTTCCTGGCCCCTGCACTTGTCCTGAGCTGCGAGAAGTCTGGGTGTTGTGTTTCTAATCCCAGCCATGTAAATACAGCCCCTTTCCTGGTGCCTTTTCTCAGCTCCCTTCTTCCACAACGCCCAGCCCTGGATGGTGGCTCTGGCTCTGGTCCTCGTGCTTTTGGCTGTGTCCATTGGCCTGGGTGTTTATCTCTTTCGAAAGCAAGGTAAACTGGCAGCGCAGGGATGGAGCAGAGGGAGGTGTTCTGCAGGGACCCGCATGGGTGTGGAGCGGGGCTGAGCCCTGGCCCTGGGAGGTGCGTAGGAGGAGGAAGGGAATGTTCTCCTGGGGATGCCAAAGGCCTTAGGATCGTCTTGGGCCTCTGCCTTGGGCAAGGAAGGCAGGGGAGAAGGCAAGGGGCCTTGGGTGGGAGGCCAGGGAGCATGGCTGCAGCGTGGGGCTGGTGGCAAGGCGCAGCCCCCCTGCACATGTTCCCACCCAGCAACCAAGCTGCTCTGCTCACCATCTGTTCCTCCGCCTTTGCTTTTCAGCGGCACAGAGCCGAGAGCTGGGTGAGTCCTTGCAGTCCCTGCCCCCAGCACCTGGGGATGTGGTGTCCGTGTGGGAGGGAGTTGGCCTGGTCTGGGTGGACTCTGGGGGCTTGTGTGCTGGTGGCTCAGGGGTGCTGGAGGAGCAGCTGGAGCCTGGGGTGGGAGTGGGGAGTGCTGGGGCTGGGGCTGCCCTGGGCACGGGACACGGCTGGGATGTCTGAAAGGAACGGGGATCAAGGTGGGGACGGGGAGCGAGCTGTGGGGCTGCCCCGCTCTGCACTGATGCTTCTTGGACAGGGACGTCCTCCACCCATCCCCATTCACTTCCCCTTGTGTTTTGGTGGCACCATGCAGAGAGCTGCACAAGTGTCTGTCCTTACTGCTCCACATGCATGAGCCTTGCTCAAAGCTCGGTCTTGCCGACTGTTAGGCAGCACCACCCTTCCTCCCCCACCCTCCCCGCAGTTTGGGAACAAAGAGGTCTGTGTCCACTCAACAAAACAAAGAAATCTGGTGTCTTCTCATGGAATAACCTATAGGATGAGAAGGTGTCCTCTCTGATCATGCATTATTTTGTTTTCCATTTCCAGTGAAAAAAGATGCAAAGCTGGGTGAGTGTCTCTTTCTTAAGCCCAATGATCTTGTGTCTTCCCATGGGTGTAGCAAAGGCATAAGACGTTCTCCTATCTAATATTGCTTTACTCTTCTCTTCCTTTTCCAGTGGAACAGGCTAGGCAGCTTGGTGAGTCTCCATCTCTTATCCAAATCTATTCAGGTGCTAAACATGAAATGAGCTTGACCCTCTGATCATGCTTTTCTTTTTTTGCTTTTCCAGAGGAAAAATGTGAAAGGCTGGGTAAGTCTCCCTCCACAACCTGGAGAAAATTGGTTTTGCACTTCTTAGCAACCCTGGAATGAGAAACTGTCCCCTCTCATAATGCATTGCTTTTCTCTTTCTCTTCCAGATCAACAAGCTACAGAGCTGGGTGAGTGTCCCTGTACTTGGGCCGTAAGGCCACAAAAGGGCAACATGTACTGAAGGGTGGGCAGCTGGGAAAGAGCAGACCGGGGCTGGCCCCTCACCCTACCCACACCCACTGGACACTGGCCATGGGCAGTGACCAGCTCTTCCCTCTCCTTCCAGCATGGAGAAGGTTTCTGCTGCCAGAAAATAGAGGTAGGTGTGCACTGAGTTGTCCGCTGAGGTGCTTCTCCTGCCCTTGCTGGGGCATGTTCAGGAGCCAAGAGGTGCCCCATCTCCTGCCCCGTGGGGCAGCTCCTGGTCCTGAGCTGGGGAAAGCCTTCCCAGAGCTGAGCTCTGCCCCTGATGGCCTGTCTCCTTCTGTCCCTGCAGTGAATGTGACCCTGGATCCACACACAGCTCATCCTGAGCTCATCCTGTCAGAGGACCACAGGAGTGTGAGATGGCAAATGATACGGCAGAAGGTGCCTGACACACCGGAGAGATTTGACTTTTGGTGCTGCGTGCTGGGCCATGAGGAGTTCAGAGAGGGGAAGCACTGGTGGGAAGTGAAGGTGGAGGGGGAGCTGGAAATGTATTCTTGCTGGGCTGTTGGGGTGGCCAAGGAATCTGTGGAGAGGAAGGGGAAGATTAACATGGACCCGGAAGAAGGGATCTGGGCATTGCTTTACCAGCAAGGTCATCTCACGCCTCTCAAATCTACTCGCACGCCCTTGCCACTATCTCCTGTCCCCACGAGGATCTGGGTCTGTCTGGACTGTACCCAGCAGCAGGTGTCTTTTATCAATGCTGACAATGGGTTCGAGATCTTCACTTTCACAGCAGCCTCCTTCAATGGGGAAAGCATCCACCCCTGGTTCTGGCTAGAGACACTGGGAATTCAGCTGTGCCTGAGGGACAGCACCCACAAGAACCCGTCCCCAGCCCTGGGGGGCTCCTGCCCTTCTCCAACCACTCCTGCATCACCTCTCCTTGATCCTGCAGGAACAACACAGGAATGAGGGTTACTGGGACTACAGACATTCCTGTGCTCCTTCCTCTGGCTGGAGGAGGGCTGTGGTACTGCAAGCAGGGGCCAGGCCCCTTGCAAACCCTGGGCTCTGCCCTGCACGCGGCTCCTATGCTGGGGCACAAGCCCTGCTGGCACCCACAGGTCTTACCCTGCCTCTGAGCCCCAGCGGGCAGTACAGGGGCTGCAGCAGCTCTCCACGCTCCTCTCCCCTCTGCTTGCACTGCTTGCAGACCCCAGGGCAAGGGATATGGTCACCGTGTGCTGCCGGCCATTGCAGGCCACCTTTTCCTCCTAGGTTGGGGTTGATCCTTGCTCTGTGCCTGGTGCTGAGCATGAGCAGCCTGAGGGGGCTCTTTATTCCCTCCTGTGGGGCACATCAAGGCGCAGCAGCAGCAGGACTGTGTAAAATAAAGTTTTGTACAGGAAGATGGAGTCTGGCAGTGGTATTTCCTGGGTGCTTTCTTTCATGAGGCTTTGCCTGGGAAGGTGTCTTGCAGCAGACCGTCTCCTTGGTGTTGGTCCTGGGAGTCAGAGCCAGGAGGAACTGAAGCTCTAGCTAGCCCTGGTTCCCCAGCAGGAACCTGGGTGCACTTGTGCAACCTGGGTCATTGCCCTGCCCTGGGGGCACCCAAAGAGCTTCCATCCTCCCATCATACAGGCTCTGCAGAAGCTGTGGCCACAGGGGGCATCACCGGCTCTTCAAGTCCTCCAAGCAGAGGCAGCAGGTGGCCTCAGCCTTCAGCCAAAATCACAGAATCACTTATGAGCCCCAGTTTGAAAGGACCCTTCAGGACCATCATGTTCCACACAGAACCACCCAAAAACTAGACCCTGCATCTAAGAGCCTTCTCCAAAAGTTCCTTGAGCTGCATCAGGCTCAGGGCTGTGCCCATATCCCTCCAGAGCCTGTTCCCATGCCCCACTAGCCTCTTGGGGAAGAATCTTTTCCAAACAGACAGACAGCCTTCTCTGTGGCAGCTCCATGGCTACAGCCTCCTTTAAGGTACCTGTAGAGAGTGATAAGGTTGCCCCTGAGCCTCCTCTTCTCCAGGCTGAACAAACCCAGCTCCCTCAGCCGCTCTCCATAGGACTTGTTCTCCAGACTCCTCTCCAGCTTGGTCGCCCTTCTCTGGACTCGCTCGAGCACCTCCATGTCTTTCTTGTAGTGAGGGGCACAAAACTGAACACAGTACTCAAGGTGCGGCCTCACCAGAGCCGAGTACAGGGGGACAATCACCTCCCTAGCCCTTCTGCTCACACTGCTTCTTATGCAAGCCAGGATGCTGTTGGCCTTCTTGGCCACCTGAGCACACTGCTGGCTCATATTCAGCCGACTGTCCACCATCACTCCCAGGTCCTTCTCTGCCTGGCAGCTCTCCAACCACTCATCTCCCAGCCTCTAGCTCTGCTTGGGGTTATTGCGCCCCAGGTGCAGGACCCAGCACTTGGCCTTGTTGAACTTCATGCAGTTGACCTCAGCCCATCAGTCCAGCCTATCCAGATCCTCCTGCAGAGCCTTTCTGCCCCCGAGCAGATCGACACACGCACCTAGCTTGGTGTCATCTGCAAACTTACTGAGGGTGCACTCGATCCCCTCATCCAGATCATCAATAAAGATATTAAAGAGGACTCGCCCTAGTACCGAGCCCTGGGGGACGCCACTAGTGACCACCCTCCAACTGGATTTGACTCCATTCACCACAACTCTTTGGGCCCGACTACTCAGCCAGTTTTTAACCCAATGAAGAGTAGGCCAGTCCAAGCCATGAGCAGCCAGTTTCTTGAGGAGAATGTTGTGGGGAACAGGGTCAAAGGCCTTGCTGAAGTCAAGGTAGACCACATCCACAGCCTTTCCCTCATCCACGCAGTGCATCACTTCGTTATAGAAGGAAATCAGGTTCATCAAGCAGGACCTGCCTTTCATAAACCCATGCTGACTGGGCCTGATCACTTGGTTGCACTGTAAATACTGCATGATGACATGCAAGATAATATGCTCCATGAGCTTCCCTGGCGCTAAGTTCAAACTAACAGGCCTATAGGTCCCCAGGTCTACCCTCCAGCCATTCCTGTAGATGGGCATCATGTTTGCTACCCACCAAATTCAATATGAATCGTCCCCCATAAGAATAAGGGCAGTGTTTCCAGAGGCATCACATAGTTCCTTAAAGAACAGTTCATCCATGTCATAATCCTGGCTGCATGCAGAAACTGTCCATTCTGTCCTTGGAAGCCATTTCCACACCAAAGACTACACCCTGCTGCAGAAGAGCTTTGCTTGCCAGAGGGCAAATGGTCTGCCCATTTCTGCCTCCACTGGGATGGACAGAGCCGGGAGTGGGGCTGGCTCTTTGTCCCCACCACCCTGGGAAAAGGGTGGCACTGAGATGCTCGGCAGCCAGCTGTGCCTCTTTCCCTGCAGCCTCCGATGTCGCTCTGCCCTGCAGCATCTTGCACCCATCCCCCAAGGGTCAGGGCTCCTCCCAGAGGGTTACTGCAGGCAAGAGCTGAGCAGAAGTTGGTGAAGTCACGTGTAGCCTTCTAGTTCCTGCAGCTATGGTGGGTGATGTGAGGGACAACTATTTTGGTGAGACTGCCTTTGAGAAGAACACCTGGGGATGCCTTCTGTGTCCCCCACTCCATGATAAGTACAGGCTCTGGGCCCTGCCCAAGACACTGCTGTCTGTGGCTCCTTGTGCCCAGGCTTGCAGCCCCTCAGTACCTTACTCTTCTACCCCCAGATCCTGCTCCCGCTGCAGCACAGATGGGGCTTTCCTGGGGCTGCGGCTGCCCCAGCCTCACCGGCCATGCCAGTGGCTTCCTGATTTCCCTCGTCACTCTGCACCTTCTCCAGCTGGGCTCAGGTAAGATCCTGCAGGGATGCTGGGAGCTCTCCCCCTTGTGCATGCAGATGTGCTGCTGTGGGGCAGGGGAGCGGCTCCAGGGTAGGGAGACCAGAGCCCACAGCTCGGTCCCTGCTGGGTTTCACTTTCTCTTTGGTTCTTTCACACAATATGGGCACTGCCTTGGCTGCCCTTTCTGGCTCTTCTTCTCCTGCCCAAAAGCTGCAGAGAGGGCTCCCACTCCCAGCACACCTCCTTCTCCTGCATGTCCTTCCTCTCCCTCTCCGGTTTCCCTGGTGGTTTCCCGTGGGATACGGGGGATGCAGCACGCACCAACTCACACACCAACTCATGCCCTTTGTCACTCACTGCCCCTAAATTTACAATGGCAAAATCTCACCACTTCTCTGTGCCCTTCTCCATTGCCCAGCCCAGCTCAGAGTGGAGGGACCAGGCCACCCTGTCACTGCCACCGTGGAGCAGGATGTCGTGCTGCCCTGCCACTTGTCCCCTCAACGCGATGCTCGAGACTTGGAGGTCAGGTGGATTCGGCGCACGATATCTGAGACAGTGCATCACTACCGCAATGGAGAGGACCTGTACGGGGAGCAGATGGAGGCATATTCTGGGAGGACAGAGTTGTCCAGAGATAGTCTCTCTGCTGGAAGCCTGGACTTGCGAATCACAGGGCTGAGACCCTCTGATGATGGCCTGTATGTCTGCACTGTGGAAGATGCTGATGCTTATAACGAAGCAGTTGTGGAGCTGGAGGTGTCAGGTTAGTGTCTTTTGTGAGGCATTCAAGGGATGGTGCAGGTGTCCCTGGGTTTGAGTGTCCCACCCAGAACCCTGTCCCATCCTCATGGCCATCTACGAGGCCTTGCAAACTGTACAGTGTGATGGGGCTTCGCCTCTGTCAGTGAGCACTTGTCCAGCAAGGAGTACACCTGTGCCCTTTAAGGCTTTTTTGAGAGACAGCTGCATGAATGCAATGATTTAATTCAGTCTCCAGGGCCCGCTTTGAACTCCATCCCCATGCTGTTGTGTGGGCAGTGGGCACAGGTTGCTGAGCAGGTCCTTCAGCTGTGCCAACAATAGGTGCGGTTTAGGGGTGAGAATGTCTCCATGGAGCGCCCGGTCCCTGAGCCCCTGGGGCCATGGTTGGTCTGTGCTGGGTCTGGCATGGGAGCAGATGGGGTCATTGCCTTCATATGAATCCCCCCCAAGTCAAGCCCCAGCCACATGCTCTTCCCCCAGCCACAGGCGCTGACCCCCACCTCTCCCTGGGGGGCTACGAGGCCGGAGGCGTCCGGGTGCTGTGTCGATCAGCCGGCTGGTACCCGCTGCCGCAGCTGCTGTGGAGGGATGCTCGCGGGCAGCACCTGCCCTCGGTCTCCCAGACACATTCCCAGGACCAGGAGGGGCTCTTTGAAATCGAAGGCGCCGTCATCATGACCGGGAGCGTGGAGGGATCCTTGTCCTGCGTGGTCAGGAACAGCCGCCTCCAGCAGGAACGGGAATCATCCCTGCACATTGCAGGTACAAATGGCACAGCCAGGGTGAGGTGTTCCTGGCCCCTGCACTTGTCCCGACCCAGGAGAAGTCTGGGTCTTGCTTTTCCACCTGCAGGCATGGAAACGCAGCCCTTTTCCTGGTGCCTTTTCTCAGCTCCTTTTTTCCTCAACGCTCAGCCCTTGATAGTGGTTCTGGCCCTGGTCCTCGTGCTTTTGGCTGTGTCCATTGGCCTCGGTGTTTATCTCTTTCGAAAGCAAGGTAAGCTGGCAGCACAGGGATGGAGCGCAGGGAGGTGTTCTGCAGGGACCCCCCTGGGTCTGGAGCGGGGCTGAGCCCTGGCCCGGGGAGGTGCGTAGGAGGAGGAAGGGAATGTTCTCCTGGGGATGCCAAAGGCCTTAGGATTGTCTTGGGCCTCTGCCTTGGGCAACGAAGGCAGGGGAGAAGGCAAGGGGCCTTGGGTGGGAGGCCAGGGAGCATGGCTGCAGCGTGGGGCTGGTGGCAAGGCGCAGCCCCCCTGCACATGTTCCCACCCAGCAACCAAGCTGCTCTGCTGACCCACGTGGTCCTCTGCCTTTGCAAATGCCAGTTATGCTACTTGGCAAGCTTGCTCATTGGTGGCTGTACTAGTAGTGTTCACGCGACTATCATGCTCTTATTCTGCTCGTTGATTCGTTGTCATGCGGACTGCTCATACTGGTAGTTTTCTCATTTCCTCAATTGTTACTTCTTCTTCGACCTTGTCCTACTTGCCTTGTACCTTATCTTGAATTTTTCTACTAGCTACTTTATTTCTGTGTCTATCAGATTCCACAGGCTTCCAAACTGAGTTCCCATGACTCCAGTCCCTCCCAATCTGGGAGTAAGTTGGCCTGTGCCCATTGCACACTGTATAGATTTTGGTGTCTTCCCATTGGAGCCACCATGAGATGAGAAGCTGTAACCTCTGATCACCATTGCTTTTACTTTCATTTTCCATTGGAAAAAAAAAAAAAAAAAAAAAAGATGCAGAGCATAGTAAGTCTCCTTTTATATATCCAAAGATCTGGTGTCTTCCCTTGGGAGCAGCCATTAGCTGTGCAGCTCTCCCTTCTCATCATGCATTGTTCTTGCTTTCCTTTTCCATCGCAACAAGCTGAACAGCTTGGTGAGTCTCCATCTCCTATCCAAATGCATTCAGGTCTAGCCATGAAATGGGCTTTCTCCCCTGATCATGCATTGCTTTTGCTTTTCTTTTCAAGAGGAAAAAGTGGAAATGCTGGGTTAGTGTTCTTCTCCAGCCTTAAGAAATTTGAGCTTACCCTTATTAGTAGCCCTGGTGTGAGTAGCTGTCCCCTCTCATCATGTGTTGCTTTTCTCTTTCTCTTGCAGCTACACAAGCTACAGAGCTGGGTGAGTGTCCCTCCTGAAACTTAAAATATAAAATTAAATTAAATTAAATTAAAATTAAAAAGTCTGTATTAAGGAAAAAGGTGAAAAGAGAAGTTTTCTCTTTTCATCATGAGTTGCTTTTACTCTTGTTTTGCAGAGAAAAAAGATGCAAAGCTGGGTGAGTCTCTCTACAAAAAAACAAGGCAGTTTGGGATCCAGTTGACCTGGGGACTCTCATCATGCCTTGCTTTTCTTTTCCTTTTTCTAGAGAAACAAGCTGCAGAGCTGGGTGAGTATCCCTCCTCAAACTGAAAAAAAAAATGGAGGTCCAGCCATGGGATCAGAGGCTGTCCCCTCTCATCATGCCTTGTTTTTTCACTTTTCCAGCGGAACAAGCTGCAGATCTGGGTGAGTGTCACTGCACTTGGACCCCGGGGAACACCAAGGCAATGCATAGGGAAGGGTGGGCAGCTGGGACAGAGCAGCCCAGGGCTGGCCCCTCACCCTACCCGTACTCACTGGGTACCAGCCATGGGCTGTGACCAGCTCTCCCCTCTCCTTCCAGCATGGAGAAAGTTTGTGATGTCTCATAATACAGGTAGGTGTGCATTGAGTTGCCCTCTGCAGTGCTTCTCCTTCCCCATGCTGGGGCATGTTCAGGAGCAAAGAGGTGCCCCATCTCCTGCCCCGGGGGGCAGCTCCTGGCCCTGAGCTGGGAAAAGCCTGCCCAGGGCTGAACTCTGCCCCTGATGACCTGGCTCCTTCTGTCCCTGCAGTGAAGGTGACCCTGGATTCACGCACAGCTCATCCCCAGCTCATCCTGTCTCAGGACAAGAGCAGTGTGAGATGGGAAACTGAACGGCAGCAGGTTCCTGACACACCAGAGAGATTTGACTCTTGGTGCTGCGTGCTGGGCTGTGAGGCGTTCAGGGAGGGGAGGCACTGCTGGTTGGTGAAGGTGGAGGGAGAGCAGCAAGAATATGCTTGGTGGGCTGTTGGGGTGGCCAGGACATCTGTGGAGAAGAAGAAAGGGATCAAAATTTGCCCCCAAGAGGGAATTTGGGCTGTTCAGTATAATGAAGGACAGTTCGTGTCTCTCACATCTCCTCACACTCCCTTGTCCCTGTCCCCTGTCCCCACGAGAATCTGTGTCTGTCTGGACTGTACCCAGGGGCAGGTGTCTTTTATCAATGCTGACAATGGGGTCGAGATCTACACCTTCAAAGAAGACTCCTTCAATGGCGAGAGCATCCGCCCCTGGTTTTTGATGGAGACACTGGGAATTCAGCTGTGCCTGAAGGACAGCACACCCCAGACCCTGTCCCCAAACCTGGGGGGCTCCTGCCCTTCTCCAGTCACTCCTGCATCACCTCTCCTTGGCCCTGCAGGAGCAGCACAGGAATGAGGGGCAGTGGGGCCAGGGGCTGCCCTGTGTTCCTCCCTGCAGCTGGAGCAGGGCTGGGATGCTGCAAGCAGGGACCAGGCCCCTTGCAAACCCTGGGCTCTGCCCTGCACTCTGCTCCTGTGCTGAGGCACAAGCCCTGCTGGCACCCACGGCTCTCACCCTGCCTCTGAGCCCCAGCGGGCAGCACAGGGGCTGCAGCAGCTCTCCACGCTCCTCTCCCCTCTGCTTGCACTGCTTGCAGACCCCAGGGCAAGGGATATGGTCACCGTGTGCTGCTGGCCAGTGCAGGCCACCTTTGCCTCCTAGGTTGGGGTTGATCTTTGCTCTGTGCCTGGTGCTGAGCATGAGCAGCCTGAGGGGGCTCTGTGTTCCCTCCTCTGGAGCACATCAAGGCCCAGCAGCAGCAGGACTGTGTCAAATAAAGTTTTGCACAGGAAGATGGAGTCTGGCAGTGGCATTTGCTGGGTGTTTTTTGTCCTGAGGCTTTTCTGCCTGGGAAGACGTCTTGCAGCAGACTGTCTCCTTGGTGTTGGTCCTGAGAGTCAGAGCCAGGGAAAGGTGGAGAAAATACAGTGCCGAGGGCTCAACGGTTGAGATAAGGATGGGGAGCTCAGTCAAAACTTATCGTGACAGGCAAAACAGACTCAGAGTAGATAGATAATAAAATTTATGGTGTATTACCAACAGCCTAGAGAAGTGAGAAAAAAAGGAAAGGCACCCAAAACACCTTCCCCATATCTACCTTCTTTCACCTTCTCCCCCCTGAGGGGCACAGGGGAATGAGGGCTGCGTTCAGTCCCTGATGGTTTTTCTCCACCGCTCCTTCTTGGTCACTCTCTGCTCCATGTGGGGTCACTCCCACAGGATGCCATCCTTCCCAAACTGATCCTGCAATGGGCTGCCCACAGGGAGCATCTCTTCAAGAACTGCTGTGGTAAGGACCCTGTCCGTACCACAGGGTCCATCCATCAGGAGCAAGCTGCTCCAGCACGGGTCCCCCACAGGCAGCAGCTCCCCCCAGACCCTCTGCCCCTACCTGGGCTCCTTTCCATACACTGCAGCTTCAGCCTGGAATCTGCTCCAGCAGGGGTTCTCCACAGGCTGCAGCCTCCTTCAGGGCAGATCCACCTGCTCCACCGTGGTCTCCTCCATGGGCTGCAGCGTGGAACCCTGCTCCACCATGGGCCTCATGACAGGCTGCAGGGGACTTCTGCTCCGGTGCCTGGAGCACCTCCTGCCCACCTTCTTCACTGATCTTGGTGTCTGCAGGGCTCTTTCTCATTCCTTTCTCAATCTGCCGTTGAGCAGAAGTGTTTTGTGTTTTTTTTTCCTTTTTCTTTTTTTTTTTATTTTTATTTTTTTCCCTTTTTAAAATATGCTTTCACAGGAGCACAAACAACATTGTTTATTGACTTGGCTCTGGCCTGTGGTGGGGCCCTTATCTAACATGGGGCAGCTTCAAGACTCTTCTCGCAGAAGCCACCCCTATGGATCCCAATACCAAAACCATGCCACATAAACACAGTACACCTAGACATTGCCCTGCTCTGGGGGCACCTGAAGAGGTTCCAACTTCGCATCACACAGGCTCTGCAGAGCCTGTGCCCACAGGGGGTATCACCAGCTCCTGGATTTCCTCCAGGAAGAAGGTCTGACCCTCCCCAGTGGCAGCTCCATGCCGTTCCCTCGAGCCCTGTCGCTGTCCCCAGAGAGCAGAGCCCCTCCGCTCCCCTCATCAGGAAGCTGTGGACAGCCACGAGGCCTCCCCTGCGTCTCCTCTGCTCTGGGCTCAACAAGCCAAGCGCCCTCAGCCGCTCCTCACACGCCTTGCCCTGCAGAGCCTTCGCCGTCCTCGTAGCCCTCCCTTGGAGGCTCTCGCACAGTTTCACGCCCTTCGTCTCCTGCGGTGCCCACAGCTGCATGCAGTGCTCGAGGCGAGGCCGCAGCAGGCTGAGCAGAGCGGGACGATCCCTTCCCTCGGCCGGCCAGCGGTGCCGTGCCTGAAGCACTCCAGGGCACGCTTGGCCCTTTGGGCTGCCAGGGCCCGCTGCTGGCTCACATCCAACTAGCCATCAGCCACAACCCCCAGCTCCCGTTCTGGGTGCTGCTCTCCAGCCTCTCGCCCCCCACGCTGTCCGTACAGCTGGGGCTGCCCCTGCCCAGGTTCAGGGCCCGGCACTTGCTCTTGTTAAACTTCCTGCAGGAGGTGGCTGCCCATCTCTTCCCTTTGGCCAGATCCCTCTGCAAGGCCTCTCCACCTTCGACACAGCCAGCATCTCCTCCCAATTCAGTGTCAGACACAAACTCAGTGTTTGTGAGTTAACAATACTGTTAAGCTTCAACTCTAATTGAGCTTTGGCCATTTGAATCTTTCCCCCTAATGACAAGGGCAGCAGATCCAGATGCATGCCTTAGTTCCTTCAAGAACAGGTCATCCATGTCATCATCCTGGCTGCATGCAGAAGCTGCCCCTCTGGTCCTCGGAAGCCACTTCCATGCCCAAGCCCCAACCCTGCTGCAACAGAGCTTCTCTTGCCAGAGGACAAATGGTCTGCCCATTTCTTCCTCCTCTGCATGGGCAGAGCCAGGAGTGGGGCTGGTTCTTTGCCTGCACCACTCTGGGCAAAGGGTGGTAGCACAGCGCTCAGCACTCAGGCATGGAAATCAAACTTCACAACTCCTAAAGAGTTATAAAGCAGGTACGTTTATTACAGTACTGGGTGCAAGGGGGATCGCTCCTCCTAGCATGCACACCAATGGTTACTGCCAGGGTGTTTATATTGATGGGATATATGCATATTCATTTCATTTTCTGCAAGTCTCTTACATATTCATCAGGTCTCCGTAAATCATTAACATAGGTTTCCACCCCTATCTGCATGCACACTAGAGTCCTCAGGCAGTTGTCCAGTGTACTCTGCTGGTCTTTTGATGTAGGACAGAAGCCTTCCTCACTGCTAAACTTCTGATCTTTCCTTTCTTTTACAGACTTCAGCAGTCAAGCCAGTTCTTGCTGGCTTCATTATCTATGCATGCAGTCTTTGACTCCCTTATCGTTCGGGTTGCCCTCTCCTTGTGGTTTACATACAATTGTGTTAGCTGAGAACTACAGAATCAACATCCTTTATCATGTTCCCCATCTCAATCTTTTAGGGTCATCCTGTCCTCGTACTCCCTAGCTCAGTCCTGTCCTTGAGGTTTATATACAACATAATCCCTGGCTTAGCTGAAACCTGCAATATAGGCATGCTTTCCCTTGTTCCCTGTCACAGCACACAGCTGTGCCAATTTCCCTGCAGCCTCTGATTCCACTACGCTCTGGAGCCTCTTGCTCCCAGCCCCCAAATGTCCAAGCTCCTCCCAGAGTTTTACTGCTGTCCGGAACTGCGTAGGAGATCTGGAATTTTGGCATACCCCTGTGTTTCCTGCAGCTCGGCTGGGTGTGGTGAGAAACCTCTCCGTGGGGATTCCCTAGAGAAGAACCCCTGGGGACTGCCTGCTGTGTCCCCCTGCCCGTGATAAGCATAGGCTCTGCGCCTTGCCCAAGGTGCTGCTGGCTGTGGCTATTTGTGTCCGGGCCCAAGGTGACTCCTTCCCCATCTGCCTGTGGTACCTGAAGCCCCTCAGTCCCCTCTTTCTTCTGCCCCTACTTCTGCCCTCAGCTCCTGCTCCTGCTACAGCACAGATGGTTCTCCCCTGGGGCTGCAGCCACCCCAGCCTCACCGGCCATGTCAGGGGCCTCCTGACTTCCCTCGTCACTCTGCTCCTCCTCCAGCTGGGCTCAGGTAGGATACTGCGGGACTGCTGGGGGCTCTCCCCCCTGGGCCTAGCAGATCTGCTGCCATAGGGTAGAGGAGAGGCTGTGGAGCAAAGGGAGCCCTAGCCCACAGATCAGCCCTGGCAGCTGGGTTTCACTTTCCCTTTGGTTCTTTCACACAATACGGGCGCTGCCTTGACTCCCCTTTCTGTGTATCCTTCACCTGCCTGAATGCTGCAGAGAGGGCTCCCACTCCCAGCACACCTCCTTCTCCTGCACGTCCTCCCTCTCCCTCTCCGGTTTCCCTGGTGGTTTCCCATGGGATACAGGGGATGCAGCACGCACCAACTCACACACCAACTCATGCCCTTTGTCACTCACTGCCCCTAAATTTACAATGGCAACGTCTCACCGCCTTTCTGTGCCCTTCTCCATTGCCCAGCCCAGCTCAGAGTGGAGGGACCAGGCCAGCCTCTCACTGCCACCGTGGGGCAGGATGTCGTGCTGCCCTGCCACTTGTCCCCTCAACGTGATGCTCGCAGCTTGGAGGTCAGGTGGATCCGGGACCATATCTCTGAGACAGTGCACCACTACCGCGATGGAGAGGACCTGTATGGGGAGCAGATGGGGGCATATGCCGGGAGGACAGAGTTGTCCAGAGATGGTCTCTCTGCTGGAAGCCTGGACTTGCGAATCACAGGGCTGAGACCCTCTGATGATGGCCTGTACATCTGCACTGTGAAAAATACTGATGCTTACGACGAAGCAATTGTGGAGCTAGAGTTGTCAGGTTAGTGTCTGGTGTGAGGCATTCAAGGGATGGTGCAGGTGTCCCTGAGTTTCTGTGTTCCACCCAGGACCCAGTCCCATCCTCATGGCCATCTACGAGGCCTTGCAAACAGTACAGTGTGATGGGGCTTCTCCTCTGCTTGTGAGCACTTGTCCAGCAAGGAGTACAACTGTGTCCTTGCAGGCTTTTTATTGAGAAAGAGCTGCATGAATGCAATGATTTAATTCAGTCTCAGGGGGCTTCTTTGAACTCCATCCCCATGCTGTTGTGTGGGCAGTGGGCACAGGTTGCTGAGCAGGTCCTTCAGCTGTGCCAACAATAGGTGCTGTTTAGGGGTGAGAGTGGCTCCATGGAGTGCCCGGTCCCTGAGCCCCTGTGACCATGACTGGTCTGTGCTGTGTCTGGCATGGGAGCAGATGGGGTCTTTGCCTTGGAACCGAATCCATCCCCAAGTCAAGCCCCAGCCACATGCTCTTCCCCCAGCCACAGGCGCTGACCCCCACCTCTCCCTGGGGGGCTACGAGGCCGGAGGCGTCCGGGTGCTGTGTCAATCGGCTGGCTGGTACCCGCTGCCGCAGCTGCTGTGGAGGGATGCTCGCGGGCAGCACCTGCCCTCGGTCTCCCAAACACATTCCCAAGACCAGGAGGGGCTCTTTGAAATCGAAGGCGCCGTCATCATGACCGGGAGCGTGGAGGGGCCCTTGTCCTGCATGATCAGGAGCAGCCGCCTCCAGCAGGAGCGGGAATCATCCCTGCACATCGCAGGTACAAATGGCACAGCCAGGGTGAGGTGTTCCTGGCCCCTGCACTTGTCCCGACCCAGGAGAAGTCTGGGTCATGCTCTTATACCTGCGGGCATAGAAACGCAGCCCTTTTCCTGCTGTCTTTTCTCAGCTCCCTTCTTCCACAACGCACAGCCCTGGAAAGTGGCTCTGGCTCTGGTCCTCGTGCTTTTTGTGGTGTCCATTGGCCTCGGTGTTTATCTCTTTCGAAAGCAAGGTAAGCTTGCAGTGCAGGGATGGAGCGGAAGGAGGTGTTCTGCAGGGACCTGCATGGGTCTGGAGCGGGGCCTTGGGTGGGAGGCCAGGGAGCATGGCTGCAGTGTTGGGGCTGGTGGCAAGGCGCAGCCCCCCTGCACATGTTCCCACCCAGCAACCAAGCTGCTCTGCTCACCACCTGTTCCTCCGCCTTTGCTTTTCAGTGGCACAGAGCCGAGAGCTGGGTGAGTCCTTGCAGTCCCTGCCCCCAGTCCCTGGGGAAGTGGTGTCCCTTTGGGAAGGCCTGGTCTGGGTGGGCTCAGGGGGCTTGTGTGTTTGTGGCTCGGGGGTGCTGCTGGAGCAGCTGGAGCCTGGGGTGGGAGTGGGGAGTGCCAAGTGAAAGTCTCTCCACTCTGGCCATTCATTCCTTTTGCTTTTCTATAGCAGCGAAAAAGGATGCAGAGCTGGGTAAGTCTCCTTCCACTAAGAGAAGGCATTTGGTGTCTTCCCATGGGCATACTCCTTTCTGACCGTACGTTCTTTTCTCTTTCTTTTCCAGGGGAACAAGCTGCAGAGATAGGTGAGTGTCCATCCATGAACTGAAAGAATTTGCGGTGTAGACATGGGATGAGAAGTATTTCTCTCTGATCATGTACTCCTTATGCTTTTCCAGAAGAAAAAGCTGAAAGACTGAGTGAGTCTCTCTTTCCCTGCCCCCTCACCCCAGTACTGAAGAAACTGGGGTTCATTCCTTTGTAGCAGCCACTTGATAAAAACCTGACTCCTCTCATCAATGCATTGCTCTTATATTCCTTTTCAGAGGAACAAGCTGCAGAGCTGGGTGAGTGTCCCTGCATTTAAGCCCCAGGGCATCATCAAGGCGATGTGCAGGGGAGGGTGGGCAGCTGGGACAGAGCAGCCCAGGGCTGGCCCCTCACCCTGCCCACACTCACTGGACACCAGCCATGGGCTGTGACCAGCTCTCCCCTCTCCTTCCAGCATGGAGAAGGTGTCTGCTGCCTCAAAATAGAGGTAGGTGTGCACTGAGTTGCCCACTGAGGTGCTTCCCCTGCCCTTGCTAGGAGATGTTCAGGAGCCAAGAGGTGCCCCCTGTCCTGCCCCGTGGAGCAGCTCCTGGCCCTGAGCTGGGGAAAGCCTGCCCAGGGCTGAGCTCTGCCCCTGATGGCCTGGCTCCTTCTGTCCCTGCAGTGAAGGTGACCCTGGATCCAGACACGGCTCATCGTGAGCTCGTCCTGTCGGAGGACCAAAGGAGTGTGAGATGGGAAAGTGAATTGAAGGACATTCCTGACACAGATGAGAGATTTGAGAGTCGGCACTGCGTGTTGGGCTATGAGGAGTTCAGAGATGGGAGGCACTGGTGGGAGGTGGAGGTGGAGGGGGAGGGGAAGAGAGAAAGGAATTCTTGCTGGGCTGTGGGAGTGGCCAGGGTATCTGTGAAGAGGAAGGGGGTGTTGAACATGAACCCGGAAGAAGGGATCTGGGCTGTGCAGTACGATGAAGGACAGCTCATGTCTCTCACATCTCCTCGCACTCCCTTGTCCCTGTCCCCTGTCCCCACGAGGATCTGGGTCTGTCTGGACTGCACCCAGCAGCACGTGTCTTTTATCAACGCTGACAATGGAGTTGAGATCTTCACTTTCACAGCAGCCAACTTCGATAAAAAGCCCATCCGTCCCTGGTTCCTATTGTGGACACAGGGAATTCAGCTGTGCCTGAGGGACAGCACACCCCAGACCCTGTCCCCAGCCCTGGGGGGCTCCTGCCCTTCTCCAGACACTCCTGCATCACCTCTCCTTGGTTCTGCAGGAGCAGCACAGGAATGAGGGGCAGTGGGGCCAGGTGCTGCTCCGTGTGTTCCTCCCTGCTGCTGGAGGAGGGCTGGGATGCTGCAAGCAGGGACCAGGCCCCTTGCAGCCCCTGGGCTCTGCCCTGCACTCTGCTCCTGTGCTGGGGCACAAGCCCTACTGGTACCCACGGGTCTCTACCTGCCTCTGAGCCTAGCGGGCAGCACAGGGGCTGCAGCAGCTCTCCACGCTCCTCTCCCCTCTGCTTGCACTGCTTGCAGACCCCAGGGCAAGGGATGTGGTCACCGTGTGCTGCTGGCCTGTGCAGGCCACCTTTGCCTCCTAATTCAGGGTTGATCCTTGCTCTGTGCCTGGTACTGAGCATGAGCAGCCTGTGGGGGCTCTTTGTTCCCTCCTCTGGAGCACATCAAGGCCCAGCAGCAGCAGGACTGTGGCAAATAAAGTTTTGCATAGGAAGATGGAGTCTGGCAGTGGCATTTCCTGGATGCTGTCTTTTCTGAGGCTTTTCTGCCTGGGAAGATGTCTTGCAGCAGACTGTCTCCTTGGTGTTGGTCCTGGGAGTCAGAGCCAGGAGGAACTTACGCTCCAGCTCCCCAATGACTCCTCAGCTGAAACCCGGGTGCACTTGTCCCAGCTGGGTCATTGCCCTACCCTGGGGGAACCCAAAGAGCTTCTAGCCTCCCATCACACAGGCTCTGCAGAGGCTGTACCCACAAGGGGTATCACAAACTCTTGGAAATTCTCCAAGCAGAGACAGCAGTTGGCCTCAGCTTTGCAGCTCTCCCTCAAGTCTTTGCAAGCCACCTCCATGCCTCAGCACCCATCCTGCTGCAGTGGTTTCACTTCCCAGCGCCCAAATTCTTCATGAGATGGGCATGCAGGAGCCATGGGGCCACCCCAGCTTCCCCCAACCATCAGGAATCAACAGCAAACCTGTGCTCCCAGAAAACCAGCTCCACATTATTGCACCTCCTCTTAAAGCAAGCATGACAAAGAAGCTGACACTCTCAAACCAAATTCATTGGGAAATTTATTCTAAACATTGCAGCATTAAAATCAAGAGCAGACACAGGGGGGAAACTGGGGAAGGAAATGCATTTGGAAGACACCGCATTCAGTAGCAGTGGTCCGCAAACCCCATCATCCATCTCCATCCATGTGGGGTCTAACTATTCAAAAAACCCTCATCTCTTATCCTACTGAGACCGTACCATCCCCAAACCCATCTTCCTTCCTCCCAGCAAGGTCCCATCTCCCAAAATTCCATAGTCCTCCATTCCAGTGGAGATCCACCACCACAAACCCCATTCACCTTCATCCCAGCGGGGTCCCACCATCTCCAAAACCCCATCATCCTCCATCCCACTGGGCTCCCACCATCCCCAAAGTCATCCCCCAGGACTGGGAACTGACTGACCACCATGTTCCCTAAGCACTACGAGAAGCTGTGCCATGACCAACAGCTGCATGCCCGGTCCTCCTTAATTCACAGATGTAATCTTCAGAGGGTTGTTTGGGAGGAATAGTAAAAGTTGAAGGCACAAGCAGCAGTGAAACTCAAGTTCTTATCCTTGATAAGATGGATGGGATGTGGAGGAGCTGCGATGTTGTGGGGATGGAGGCCCAAAGGCCCCCAGGAAAGGGCTGGGCCAAACCAACTCACTCACTGTGCAGCTCCTTCCGGAGGTGTGTCCGCAGGTGCTTCATGAGGGAAGAGCTGGACATGAAGCACTTGGTGCATTTGGTGCATTTGTAGGGTTTCTCCCCAGTGTGGATCCTCTGGTGGATGATGAGGGTGGAGCTGGCCCGAAAGCTTTTCTCGCAGTATGAGCATTGGTAGGGCTTTTCACCTGTGTGGATGCGCTGGTGCCTGCGGAGGGACGTGGTCTCCCGAAAGGCTTTCCCGCAGTCGGAGCAGACATGGGGCCTGGGCCCCACATGGCTTTTCTGGTGGAGGAGGAGGGCTGAGGGAAGAGTGAAACCCATCCCGCAGTCAGGGCACTGATAGCGTTTCCCTACCAAGTGCTTTTTCTGGTGTTGGTTGAACGCCGAGCTTTCAAAGAAGGCTTCCCCACAGTCGGAGCAGCGATAAGAGGGCTGACCCTGGTGGGTCCTGAGATGGGCTACGTAGGCTGAGTTCTTTGTAAAGCTTTCCCTGCACTGGGGACATTTATAGGTCCCCTCCTCCAGGTGGCTCTTGCGATGCTTGCTGAGCGACTTGTTGGCCATGAAGCGCTTCCCACACTCGGGGCACTCATAGGGCCTCTCACCCGTGTGTATGCGCCGGTGGATGATGAGAGTTGAATTGGAAGTGAGTTTTTTCCCGCAGTCTGGACAGACAAAGATCCCATCCTCTGTGTGGCTCTTGCGGTGCTTGCTAAGCGACTTGTTGGCCATGAAGCACTTCCCACACTCTGGGCATTTGTAGGGCCTCTCGCCGGTGTGTATCCTGCGGTGGATGAGAAGAGCGGAGTTGGAAGTGAGGTTTTTCCCACACTCAGAGCATTGGTACACGTTGCTCTCGTGGTGGAGCTTGCAATGCTTCTGGAGAGAGCTGCTGGACACAAAGCGCTTCTCGCACTTGGGGCACTTGTAGGGTTTCTCCTGGCAGGGGTTTTTCAGGTGGTCTTTGAGGCTGGAGCTGCACACAAAACTTCTCCCACACTTGCAGCATGCGAAAGGCTTCTCCCCCACATGGACCCTCTGGTGCCGGTTGAGAGATGAGCCACGGCTGAAGCTCTTCCCACACTTCCTGCACGCATGCTTGTGTTGCCCTAGCTCTATCCTCGATGAGCTCTTGTGTGGATGCTTCCTCCCGTTGTGGCTGGAGGAAGCCGATCTCCGTCTCGAGTGGCTCTTGTGGTGCTCGTAACCCAGGGAGGTACCATCTTTGGGATTCCTCATGGTCTCGCCACGCAGCTCCACCCACTCTCCCTCTTCCTCCTGTGAACTGTCCTCCGTCTCGCTTGTCAACCCATCCCCTGCCAGGACAGAGGGAGAGAAACCAGAGAAACCATGGAAAAGTGTCTGGGAGAAGTGGGAACAAAGACAGAAGAATGAAGGACAGGATCCCACACATTTTTTCCCTGGAGGAGAATCATAAAAAGGAAGGAATTCATCACCAGCCTCAACGTTCAGGGTAGGGGGCTTGCAGGAAGGATGGAGAAAAACATCACCAAGAAGTGCTGTCAGGACTCATCCTACCAGGCCAAGCTGATCTAGAAGTAGCAGCCCACCTCTCTAAGGAGAGTTATTAGGTATTTATGGATGACAAAGCTCAAAGGCCTTGCATGCCCTCACCCCCTTCTACCAACTCCCCCCATTTCCAGTATGGGACTACAGTCCTGCTTGTGGGTGGGCCTGGAGTGATGCCCGGTGTGTGGACATGTCCCAGTGGGTGTCCCCAGCTCAGGGGAGAAAACAAGCCCCTTACCTGAGTAGGATGAATTGGAGCCGGAGGAACTTGCTGCATCTCGGCAGCTTTTCCACCGCTTCCTCTTCCTCGCCCACAGCCTCAGGAGGGGTCTCACCGGTTCTTCATCCTCAGAGGTCTCGATGTCGGGGATCCAAGCCTCTTCCCCTTGCTCCAGATGAATGAGCAGCCCAGGGCTGTACGCTGGGAAGACTGCTCAGTTAGACAGCAGTGGACTACTGGGTAGAGCACAGCCACGCACGAAGCCTCATCACACAGAACATGGCTGTGATCTTATACCTGAGCCTTCTGCAAAGTGAAAAGAAAATCCACATGCCCAGGGCTCTCTGAGGAGGGAAGAGCTGGGTCTTTCCAGAGCAGTATCTACACCCAGACTCATCACTCAAGAGATGTCCAGGTGATTCAGAAGGCAGATGTACATCCCAGGGCATAGTAAGATTGAAGAGAGGAATCAGCCTCCAAGACTACTTCTCAAGAAGACAGAAAAGCCCAGCAGCAGGGAGAGTGGATGAGAAATACAGAAACTGCCCATCTGAACAGATTCAGGGAGTATGGAGCAGGAGGAAAGGAAGGCTGGAGAAACAGAGAAAGGAGAACAGGTTGTGACCCAGGCCTGGCAGATGGCCTGGGTGCATCTCACCCAAGTGAGTTTTATTTACTTGGAGAAAAATCTGCCACACTCACAAGGTAATGGGCTGCCTCTTGTTAACGCAGAGACTTCAACCAGTTGAACATCTCCTCCAAGAGCAAAACGTTGCAGAAGGGCTAGGGGCACACAAAGCAAGAAAGGATGCTCAAGGGCAGAGCTGGATTGGGCAGCACTACACAAAGGCCAGCGGGCTGCACATCTGAACGGGTGACTTTTGTCCTCTTGTCTGCTAATGGGCACCAGTGTACTTCAAGCCTGAATCGTTGCCTTTCATTATTTCTTAGGTGGAGCAGCTCAGCTTGACAAAGAATGCCAATACCATCTAGAAAACCAGCAGGAACCTAAGCTAAAAGGTTTAGTACTGATGTTACCCAGTCCCACAATGAAATTTCATTAGAAAAGAGCAACAAAGACAATAAAAGATCTGGGAAACCTGCAGAATGATGAGACTGAAGTTTATCTGGGTCATCTGATGACAAAGCAACTCTGTTTCCTTTTTCAGTGTTGTTTTGCCCTTAAGATCAGAAGTTCCTAAGAAGCACGATAACTTGGGTCCATCTTTAGAGCCTCAAAATATTGCCTGGATGCAACCCTGCCCCCAAACACCGACTGGAAAGCAACCAAGGAACAGCCCAAATCAAGGCTGTACCTGTGATTATCCACCTAGGGATCAACATCCACACATCACCTTGTGATGAGCAGAACCCCAAACCTTTCATTGCCCATCCCAGTGCCCTAAATGCTCAACTTGAGTCATCTTGCCATCTTGTGTACTCTTCTCCCGGACCTGCAACTCACGTCTCCTGGCCGGAGAAGCTTATGGGCTTCATCACACAGCTGTCAGGAGAGGGCACTGTGAGCCCAAAGGAGCCTCCCAGACCCATCTAGCAAAACCCCAAATTTTTGGTTTTAACTCAATTCAATACCAGCAGTTTTGCTCAAGCTGCAAACCATGTTTGGGGTGTTTGAACCAACCACAAGGGTTTGGGCATTTGAGCCAAGTTCTCAGCTAAGTTTCTGGCTGTGGATTAAGTAGAAATCCCAAACTACTAAAGAAATACCTAATTAGCATCATGCACAGAAAGATCCCTTGCAGTTTTCTCCCTTGCTGTCCTTATCCATCATTCTACCTTCTTGTCCTGCTGATATTTCTCTTGGGAATTTGCAAGGGAAGGGTGGAAAAGCAAAGAAGCAATCTTGAGTGTGCCAAAAGCAGAACCAGAGTAGAGAGGGCCTGTGCAGTACAGGAGCAAGTGTGTAAAGCAGGAAAAAAGTTTTGAAAAAGTGTAATTCGTTTGTAAAGGAGGTTTTTTATGGCGTGGGGTCCCCCTGGTGGCAGGTTTTTTGCGCACCCTTAGCAAGCTCCCTGCATGGTCCTGAGGTTGAATTGTCCCTGGTGCATGGCACAAAAATCTTAAAAGGTCCCATTGTGAATTAGTCAAATTCGTCAATTTTTTTTGCTGTCATTTTAGAGGAGGAGCAGAAGGGCTTTGTCCCAGGGTAGTGTGGCCGAGCGGTCTAAGGCGCTGGATTAAGGCTCCAGTCTCTTCGGGGGCGTGGGTTCGAATCCCACCGCTGCCAGATTTCTTTTCTGGGAGCACGGGGGGACCCCAGCCCAGCTGGAGTGCACTGCAGGGTTACACAGCAGGAGCCCTGCAGAAGGGAGCAGAGCAGCACATCTGGGGTTCTGCTGGACCCAGTGAAGAAGAAGCTGCAGCCCATTTGCAAGGACACCCAGGGGAAGGATCCTGCTCCTGCCTCTGCCCCACGTTTTTCCTCCTTTCACTGCACATCCTTGTGCCTCTAAATAGTTGTAAGAAGCCAATTGAGAACTGAAGCCAGGGGGGTGAAGCCCTCCAGGGCATTGCAGTGGGTGATTTTCAGCCCATGCAGCATCTCCCACCTTCCTCAAGCCCCCTGCCCATCCCTGCAGCCCAGGACCCCACTTAATTAATTTCTAGATCCATGCCAGCTTAATTAAAAGTACTTAATTACCAAAGTAAGCATCATGCACAGAGTTACTCAGAGAAGCTCCACAAGTGGTATGTGGACAAGTACAGTGGAAACACAATTGGATTTAGGGTTGATTCCACCTTCCCTTTCCACAGACATCACCTGGGCAAGGTAAGGTCCCTTTGCATTTTTCTCCCTTGCTGTCCATAACCCAGCATTCTCCCTTCTTCTCCTGCTGACATTTCTCTTGGGAATTTGCATGGGAAGGGTAGAAAAGCAAAGAGATAAGGATTCTCTCAAGCATCCCAAAAGCAGAAACCCACCACAGAAGTGCTCGCCAAGACATACAAATTACAAAGCAAGAAAAAAATGAGTTGAAAAAGCTGCATTTCTTTCAAAAGGACCCTTGCTGCTTGAAACCAGGAATGGAAGGGCTACATGGAAATGAACTTAGGGAAGATTCAAAGACTGGTGTGTCCTCCTGAACACCGAACTACCTGTCATGGCTGAGGGACTGCGATGCTCCAAGGGAATTTTGGGAATGGGGGCAGAAGGGTTCCCTACCTGGCTCGAGCACAGGCGCCTGATTTCTCTGCAGGGGGGTTGCGAGAGACCATTGCTTATCCGTGGCAATCACTATTACCTCTTCGAATGCCTCGGGCACCTGGAGGGAAAAGTCAAAGTAAATGAAGTTATAGAAAAGAAAATATATATGAGGATAAAAGTAAAGTGAAGACAAGTTAAAAGTGAAGATGGAAATGTGAAAATAAGAATGTAACTTATGTGTAAAAATAATTGAAAATATATGTAAATGAAAATGGAGGCGAATAAACATAAAGAAATGAAAACACAAATGAAAATGTACAAATACGGAGGATGAATTGAAACATAAATGAAAATTATAAATAATATATTTATAAAGAAATGAAAATAAATATAAATGAAAACAAACACGTGGAAACAAACACAAACGAAAATTAAAAGTAAAATATATAAACATAAAGAAGTGAAAACAAACAAACGAAAACCAACACAAATGAAAAATTAAAATAAAATTTATAAATATAAAGAATTAAAAAAAAACAAGCACAAATGAAATCAAGCACAAAAACAAGCACAAACAAAATCAAACACCAAATATATATATATATATATATATATATATATATGTAACTATAAAAAATCAATAAAAATGGCTTTAACAACCCCTCCTGGAGCTGGTATCCCCCAATGTGCCCCTTACATCCCTTACCTGGGCAGACTCCATCGCTGATACCCGGTTTCAGGGCAACAGTGCCAGGTACAGTCCGGGGGCCATGGCTCTGTGCACCCTACAAAAATTAAATTATTAGTGATAATAGCACATTAAGCCTCACACACACACCCCAAAACAAAACAAAACAAAACACTTTTTTTTCCGTATTTTTAGAGCTATTTGGTTAAATCCAGCCCGGAGGTTTGAGTGAGTTATTTTGGGGATGGGAGGACTCACCCCCACGCCCCCTTTTTCCAAGCTTTAATTTTAGGGACTCCATGTTACCTGTGCGCCCCCGCGTTACCTGAGCATCCCCGTGCTACCTGCGCGCCCTCCGCCGCCGCTGCCTCCCCCCTGGAGGAGGAGTCGGGGGGGGGGGGGAAGGTAGTGTTAGCCCACTCCCCTTCCCCTCTCCATATGCGGGGGTGGGGAAGGGCTGGAGCCAGCCCTGAGCACGATTTTGGGGATAAAGTTAGTTTTGGTGGTGTTTTGTTTTGTTTTGTTTTGGTTGGTTTTCTTTGTCTTTATTATTATTATTATTTTATTTTTTGCAACTCTGCCTGGCGAAGCTGGGAGGGAGAAATTTGGAGGTGAGAAAAGCTCTGCCTGAGCCCCCCCAGAACCAGCCCTGCCCAAGGAGGAAATAAGGAAAAATGGGGAATATTTGGTTAAAACCCCAAAACGGGTGTCAGCCAGCAGTTGCAAACGCTCACTACTGACTTCCCTGGGAGATTTATTGCAGTTACTTTAAAGCACATCCCAGTGTCCCAACACTGATTTAATGCCCACACCTCTACCCCTACACACAAATTAAAGGAAAAAAAAAAAATACAGCACAAACTTTCCATGATTCCCTTAACCTGAACAAAATTTTATAAAAATCTAAATTTCTACAAGAGTTTCTAAGGCATCTTTTTCCCCTTTCACTGTCCAGTATTAAAGATAGCAATTTCCCTAATCGATGTGAGATCTGAAATAAAACAGGCCTGGGGTGGAAAATTCAACCCAGCATTGAACTTTGCTCCCAAAGGCCCTGGCTCGCTTTGAGCCCACAGCATCCTCCAACTCCCAAATTTTCCTTTCCTAAAGAAACTAACTTGCAAGTGGGGGGAGGGGGGGGAAGCACATTTCTGTTCTGCCCTTTTTTTCCAAATAAAAATTGTCCAGATTCAGATTTGCCAGGTAGAGAAACCTTCCTGAAACGTGGAGAGAGAGATTTTAAATTACATTGTGCACTTAAAGTGAAGCTTTTCTTTTTTTTTTTTCCTGCTTGATTTCATTAGCACCTTCAACAGGCACTGACCCCTTTCTTTTACAGAAGAAAAAAAAAAAAAGGAAAAGAAAAAGAAAAAAGGAAAAGAAAATCCCCGACAAATGTTTGTCTTTAGGAGTGCAGTTATTTCTTTATCACCCTGATGAATGGGAGCTGCCTGGGCTCTGCATTTCTCCCTGCACTACCACCCCCACCCCTGCCAGCTCAATTTCCTCCAAGAGCCAAGACCAACCACAATCTGAAAAAAAAAAAAAAAAAGCCCATTTTCAAGTGAGACCAAGAGCTTCCATCACTTCCATCAGGAGAAAATTGTTCCTTTATCCCAGAGTTGCCCAAGTTGCCCAATTCCCAATTTTTTGGTGTCTCCAGGGTTTTTCTTCCTTAGGGGGTTTTACCGTGATTATTTATCAGACCAGAGAGGGTCAACCCCCCACCCATTCAATTAAATATCCTTAAGATTTCAATCCTTTAACTTTACAGCGCTCAGTAAATCCTATATAGGAGCAAAGCCCCCCAAAAACATTGAAGAATGTTTATATGGTTTATGCCCTCGAGGTGTGATACATAGTTCTTGAGTAGAGGTCTATGAGATCTCAGCCACTTCAAAATGTGTAAAATTATTGCATTCACAGAAAATTTTAATGTTATTTAATGTCAATGTTATTTAATATTAATGTTAGTTCATGTTATTTAAAGTTAATGTCATTTAATGATAGTTAATGTTAGTTTAATATTAATGTTATTTATGTTAATGTTAGTAAATGTTATTGTTAGTATTATTTGATGTTAATGCTATTTAATGTTATTTAATGTTAATGTCAACATCATATAATGTTATTTAATGAGCAACACTGTCTTTTTCATAAGAACTCTTGTGTTCTTATCATCAACAAACTTTTTGCACAAGAAACTAACTTTTCCACCCAAACGCTAAATTTCAAATTTGCAGTATCCCCTGCCTTTCAAAATCTCTTCCTTTATTAACCAAAGAGCCCTTTCTGCCTGCTGCCCCAAATAAGCCTGTGGCTTATGGTTTGGGTATCATTTTTTTTCTATTCTGAGCTGTTTTTCAGCTTTTTCTGGCTGCAAATATTAATTGGGTGCTTCTGCCCTTAATCATCATCTCCCCATATTTCCACGGAGAACGCAAGAGCTGAGATGTTCACCCATGGGGAAGCAGAGCCGGCCAAGGCATCCATCTAAAGCAATAAATATGCCAAAACCCACGGGGAATATGAATGAAAGAAGAAATTTAGGAAGAAATTTCAGCTCTCCATGTCTACCGCCTGGCTGGAAAGTCTCTCAACTCCCCTGGGGAAAAAAATAAAAAAAAATCCACCTTATCAGCCCTGCTATCAAGGAGCACCCCACAGGTGCCAAGTACCCTTTCTTCCAGAGATTGCTCATCTGATACATACCTAATGCAGCCCCATGCTGCTATTCAGCTTGGAAAGCCTTCCCCAGGCTATTTCTGGTCCCGGGGAACACTTTTTTTGTGTGCCTGCTATTCCAGCACAGGGAATAAAAGCCTGCAAAGCAGCACAGGATGGCTGGAAGGGACATTTGCTATTATCCATGTGCAAACAAATGCTTTTTTTTAGGAAAATGCACAACACCCTTCCAGCCTGCATGCTGCTTGATCTCTCTCTCTCTCTTTTTCTTTTTTCTTCCCAGTTTTCTGCTACTTTATGTGCTCACGTGGGCCAAGAAATAGTGTTGTTTTATTTATTTTTTTTCCTCTTCCCTCCTATCTAAATTTCCTTGCAGCTCTGCAGATAACATACAAAGAAATCTGAGCTGCTTCAAGAACTTCTACCCCCAAAAAGATGACCTCGCTCCATCCAGTGGTCTGGTTTGGGTGCACAGGGGGGCTGTATCTTAAAAACAGGCTCCCCCATTGCAATGGAAGAGGTCAAATCTCTCAGAAAGCATCTCCCAAAAGGCAAAACCACCCTTCCTTCTGCAAGAACCACCACGACCTTCTCATGGGACCTACAACAACCTGCATAGCCAAGGATACACCATTCTTGCACTACTCTAAGCCCATCACCCATTTGGGAACGGAGGAGATTCCCATGTTGACAAGCCTTTAGCTCTGGTCTGGTCACCATCATGAGTGTCCATGGCCTGGAGGTGAACCCCAAAAGTACCTCCATAGTGGTGGTCTCAACACCTGGCTGGCAACCCAGGCTGCACCCACCTCCTGTGGTTCCTCCGCTGTTTCTGGTCTCGAGGAATCTTTCTCATGCCCAAAGAAACTCAGCTTGCACAGCCCAAAAGGAGGGAGAAAAAAAAAAAAAAAAAAAAAAAAAAAAAAAGGAACTCCTCTTGGAGGGACATCGCATTTAATGGCTGCAATGCCAGCTTCAGATGTGAGCAACCCAAAACACCTTGCACACTTTCTTGTGCTAAGAGTTTTCAATACTTCTTTGGCCCCTTTTTCTATCCCCGTGCCTGCTCGGGCCCCACAGCTTTCACAGACTTCCTCACAACTCTCCCTTATCGCCTCCTTCTGTGCCGAAAAAGTCATAAATTTTGGTTTGCCTTCCCAGTAGCACGCAGGACTCAATTTTTCGACCACCTGCCTCACACTGGCTCCTTATCACAACATCCCCAAGGCCCCTCAAAGCACAAAGACATCCTCTGCTTTGCTAAAATAGTAAAACCTGGACATTTTATCATATTAAGTTGCTGAGCCCGTGTAACCCTATAACCTCTAAGCCTATATAACATCATCGGGGAATGTGGTTCTTGGATATCCAAACCAGCTCAAGGAGAATCCATTGGATGGTCATCAGATGGTCATCGATTTTGTTTAGCTAAAATATGAACCAGCCACCCTGGACTCAGTTTTGGACACTGGATGGATTCAGAAACTTCAGTCAAAAGAGATGCTTCATGGTTTTAACAGGGTTTTCCAAGGGGGTGTGATGTGTAGGGGCTGCTCCAGAGTGGGATATGGGGCTGGTACCCACTGATGGTCCCTTGGGGCATCTCTTGCCCAGGAGAATGCATCCAAGTTGCACCGCTTAGTGGGGGGAAGCCTACATGCAAACCCCCTTCCCATGAGACTGGGGCTGAAGGGCACATTTATGCTCCTAAAATTAGCATTAGGATCCATTTCCTGCATGTGAACCCAAACGACACATTCTTTAAAATCCTCAGTCCCTCCAGAATAGGGTTAATGCAACTAGACTGTATATTGGGAATAAACCCTGGGGGTTGCTGTAAAGTTTGAATACAACCCTGGGATTTATTATTATAATGATTGTTGTTGTTGTTGTTTGGGGGGGAGGGGGGTCTCTTTGCAAGATGTACTAAGTCAAAAAAAAAGAAAAAAAAAAAAGGATGCCAAGGACCATGCACAAGGCTGCATCTCAAGAGCAATGCCAGAGATTGGGATCAGAACGGTTTCTCCTCCCGGCCTGGCCTTGCAGGGATCTGCCATGGGTAGGTGCTGGGGGGGCTGGGGCTTTGTGTAGGGCCCCCCGGAGGGATGCTTCTGCCCATTGTGTCAGCCCCGGCCATCCCGGCCCCATTAACTTCCCGATGGCCCATCCAGGCAGCTGCCCAGGGGCTTAACCCTTTCCTCCCAAACTCATCCAGGACATTTGCCGTCATTGCAAATTCATGAGCATGCACCCCCCCTCCAACCCCCTCGAAAAAAAACTTTCTTCCCCCAAAATGTTCCAGAGGCAGCACCTTCTCCAGCACAAACCGCGGTCCCCAAAATCCCTTTTCTTCACAAATTAAGTTTTTTTGCCAGCCATGAACATTTTGTTTTTCCAGCTTTCTCAAGACTCTTCAAGGTGCTTATCCTCGTGTCAAGGATTTAAAACTATGTCATCACTGGAACCCCATCTATCCTCCCTCAAATATAGGTTCATCTGCCAGACAGCTTTATTTGGGCTTCTCCCTACTGCCTCCAGCCGGCTCCTTTTCTAACCTCACACCAGTATTGTCCCTTTGGTGCACCCTTTGGTGCAGAAGATGGAGCCTGGAGTGAAAATCAGCCGTTTTCTCATGATTTGATGACAAAACACAGAACCATTCTGCTGAAGAAAAGAAAAAGAAAAAGAAAAAGAAAAAGAAAAAGAAAAAGAAAAAGAAAAAGAAAAAGAAAAAGAAAAAGAAAAAGAAAAAGAAAAAGAAAAAGAAAAAGAAAAAGAAAAAGAAAAAGAAAAAGAAAAAGAAAAAGAAAAAAAGAAAAAGAAAAAGAAAAAGAAAAAGAAAAAGAAAAAGAAAAAGAAAAAGAAAAAGAAAAAGAAAAAGAAAAAGAAAAAGAAAAAGAAAAAGAAAAAGAAAAAGAAAAAGAAAAAGAAAAAGAAAAAGAAAAAGAAAAAGAAAAAAAAGAAAAAGAAAAAAAAAGAAAAAGAAAAAACTTCCTCTTTTATTTCCTCATTGTTTTCTCTGTTTTTAGCCATTTATGGAAGCTTTCTGGACATGTCCCAGTGCCAAGGGGACACTTTGCATCTGAGGAGATGGGATGCCCCATGACTCTGCAAGTGTATAATCTTGTATGCCATTGACTCTCCCCACCTTCTTTTGACTATTAATCCCAAACCTGCCTATAATTGAATTTTTGTTCCCCCCCCCCCCCCCCCCATTTCTTTAGAGAATCCAGTAGGCAAGATCCTCCCCTAGTGGTTCTTTTAATGCTACCTGTTGCTCAGCTAGCATTTGATTTCTTTGCTCACTTATTTTGAGGCTTTTGCTACCCCCTTAACTACAAGACTGGGCTTTCTTTGTTCTGCAAACACCTCCCAGGGTTTTGGTTGAGGATTTTCCCTGCAAATGAAGGCCCCCTTTGCACACAGTTTTTGCTTGGCTGTGAAGCTGGCACTAACTGCAAAGCTGGTGGTGCTTTGACGGGGGAGTTAATAGGGTGCAGTATGGAGCAGCAGCTCCTGAAGGACTGGGGAGCCAAGAACAATAACCCAGCCATAGCCCCATCCCATTCCCAATAAAAGAGTTAGGAGGCAGAGGAATTTAAGGGGAAAGAGGGATGGGAGACAATCAGATCAAAGAGAATAACTGTTTACGTTAAAAAATGCCATTAACTGTACTAACCATATTACCTGAAGCTGCAGTGTATAAACTCAAAGTGATGGATCATGGCTTGACCTCTGTCTTCTCCATTTGTAACCCAGGGTGAGCCACCGGCAGCTCCTTCTGGATGCTCTCCTCTCATTTTTCCCTTTTCAACAAAGGGAGAGTAAAATTCCCCGTCTAAATCACCCACAAAGGTGTCACCAGCCAAAAACGCCATGAGGACACCTTTATCTAAGTAGTACCTCTTGTACACACAAGTGAGTTCAATGCAACACTTGGAGGAGCAGCAGGTGTCAGAATGGTGCAGTAATTGTCTGGAAATGCACAATAACCACCACCACCCACTCAAGAGGCCACATTTCACAGAACTGGCAGGAATGGAGACAACTTGAAAAAGAAGGTGGAAGTGCACAGCTCCTTCTTCTCAGCCTCACAACCTGCCATTGGCATGTATGGTTTTCCTTCCATACATCAGGTGGGTGCCATCACCCTTGTTGGTTTAGCATCCATGCATAGCCAAGGGTTGCAAATGAGAACTTCTGGGAGGAAGCAGCTGGCTTGGGGACGCCGGCTTAGGAGCAGCAAAACCCTTAGCTACTGTTACTATGCACAGCAGGAGCTGAGATAGTTCTGCTGAGGTGGATGGGGATGTGCAATCATGGATGGAAGAGTCTTGGGCCACCACAGTAGCACGATACAACTGGAAGAGTCTTGGGCACTTATAGACGACAGCAGGGATTTCACAACCTTGGTCACACCCTGCCCTCTGGTGTGCATGAGGTCTTTTGCCCTGTGGAGAGGCTCTTCAAGGGGAAGCATGAAGGGAGCAGAGGTTCCTCCATGCTGGGGACATGCAGGGCTGGAAGAGGTGACATCAGGCTGAGTTGGGCAATTGGTCCCACGCGGAACCAGGGACGGATCTTCTCCCCGCTCAACGGGGCCAGCGGGAAACTAAAGAGCAGGTCTTGGTTGTCAGCATTGAAAAAGGCTACTTTCTGTCCCTCAAAGTCCAAGTAAACCCTAATCATCCGGGGCACCTGGTTGAGGACGAGAGCTGTGTGGTCAGGAGATGTCAGAGCCCAGTACTTGCCATTGCAGTGGAAGAGGGCCAAGATACCATCTTGCGGAGCAGGGTTGATCCACCCCTTCCTCTTCATGGACTCCCTGGCCACCCCCATTGCCCAGACCCCCCCTTTCTCTGTCCCCACATCCACCTCCCAGAAGCATCTCCCCGAGACAAATCTCTCCTGGCCCAGGACACAGTGGTAGGTGTCGTATCTCTCAGGATTATCAGGCATGGGTTGCCGCACGTCTCCTCGCTGCACCTTCTTCCCATCCGTGGAGAGGATGAGTTGGGGGTGTGCCGTGTCCGCATCCAGAGTGATGTGCACTGCAGGGAGAGAGTCAGATGAGCCTTTGGGATGTATCCAGAGTGGCTCTGAGCTAAGATCTTTCCCCTTGCAGAAATGCGTTGAGACCTCACATGCTCAATGGTCAAAGCTTGGTGGTCTGTCTTAACTCCAGCGTGGTTCCTGGGTGCTCTTTGGGAGCTGCTTCTGGTGGGTGGATGGGATGTGGCTGCCCCCTCTCAGGAGCTGAGTTTGCAGTGTGAATGTTGGCCACAAACCCAAACACAATTAATTTAGGGGTAGCCTTAATAAATAATTGGGTCTGTCTCTCAGGGAGGAACCAAGAGCATCACCCAGTGGGTCTGGTTGGAGATGCAATGAGTTTACCCATTCTGCAACCCTATAGGGAAGGGAAGGGAAGGGAAGGGAAGGGAAGGGAAGGGAAGGGAAGGGAAGGGAAGGGAAGGGAAGGGAAGGGAAGGGAAGGGAAGGGAAGGGAAGGGAAGGGAAGGGAAGGGAAGGGAAGGGAAGGGAAGGGAAGGGAAGGGAAGGGAAGGGAAGGGAAGGGAAGGGAAGGGAAGGGAAGGGAAGGAAGGGAAGGGAAGGGAAGGGAAGGGAAGGGAAGGGAAGGGAAGGGAAGGGAAGGGAAGGGAAGGGAAGGAAGGGAAGGGAGAAGGGAAGGGAAGGGAAGGGAAGGGAAGGGAAGGGAAGGAAGGGGAACTTATTTAGTGGGACAGAAGAGGGTGGGAAAGGACACAGAAAGCATCAGACCAACAACGGTGTGGAGGCAGAGACTCAAGGACAGGCAAAGCATGAAGCCAAGGTACCTTCTTCCACTGGGACAATAGTATTTCTCCACCCTGAAACCAAACACACATGATCACAAGTGGGCTCTTTGGTGGAGAGGGATGTTGGAGGCTTTGGACCACTGGCTCTCAGGGCTGCACAACAGCCTCAGGCATGCTTCAGGTTCATTTACTTGAATGTGATTCCATTTACAAAACTGGTGCAGCCTACACAGTGTGGGGATGCATCAAAATGAGAACAGTGCTTTCTCCTTTCTGGTCCAATTCATAATTCATGTGTTTTTTTTTTGTTGTTGTTGTTTTTTTGTTGTTTGTTTGTTTTGAATTCATCAATTCATCATTTTCAGTCCCCCAGGTAGTGTTTTGTAAGCAGCGTTGGTGGGGTCATGGTACTAAAATTGAGTAAATCCCTCTGCCCACAAACATGCTGTTTGAGATAGCCTGATGCTATGATGTGGGGGAAGAGCAAGGATTAAACTTACGTAGTTCTGCAGCATGTTTCTCTGAAACAGAAAAACAAAATGAGCATGTTGTTAGTAGAAGCATTTGGGTCAAAACCCCACACATGGATCCCTACATATCCATCAAACCCAGGGGTATGTTCAGAGGTGCTTTTATAGTGCTAGACCTCTCATATCTGCCCAGGCAGAGACACAGAGCCAGGGAAAAGCAGATGAGACATAGCTATATGTAAAATTGACTTGAAGAAGGGATTTTGTGCACCCCACTGGGATGGAAGCAATTGGCGGGGTTGGTGCCACCATCATTTCTCTTTGATGGCCTCTGAGAAATTAAACTTAGATGAAGAAAGTTAGGGAAAGCTCTTCTCCTTGTCCTAGGGCTTTAGTTGGTGGAAGAAGCAAAAGAACACTTACGTATTTCCATATCACGTTCCCCTGGGGGAAAAAAAAAAAGACAGGAAAAAAATAAATAAATGGGATTGCTGGAAAGCACTAACTTGGTGCTGGCAATGCATCCAGGCTCTGGTCTGGAATTTGCTCTTTTCCTACCCAAAACATGGGTAATTGAGCTGTTGGAAAGTTATGCAGGTTTGGGGGAAAAAGCTTAATATGACTGTCCTAAGTGGGATTTTGATGGACGGCCTGATTTAATTTGAAGGAAAGGGTTTCTTTATCTCACTTGCATGCCATTTCTGTTAGAAGTGTTGCCATTAAAGCTAGCTATTACTTTAACACAGGAAAGAAAGAAGTTCATGTGTTTATTGCTTTCTTGGATTGCTTTTTGGCAAAAAGGTATAACTCTTTACTTAATTAATCTGAAAAGAAGGAAACTGGCCTCTTGAAAACCATACAGTTCACCAATGATATAATTAAACTACCATAGACGTGCTATAGAGGGACTTCAGGAACCACAACCCATCCAATCAGAGATTTATTAAGCCAAGCAAAAAGGGATCTGGTCTTCCCTAAAGTCACTTACCCAAACTGGCCAGTTCAGATGAAGTCACGCACTTTGTTCCCCAAGACACCAGCAAAAGCACTGCTTCCTCCCCACTTCCTTTCCCCAACTCTCTTAATGCAATTAAACAGGCATCCGGATGTAGGGCTCATTCTCCCTGCAAGATTACCCACAAAGACAGAAGAACCATGGTACTTACGGATTTCTGCACTGCGTTTCTCTGAAAGCAAAAGCAGAAAGAAACATGTGAGCGGAACCTTCTTTTCTGACAGATAAGCCATGGGGGGACTGTTGGCAACAAAAGTCTGCTTGGGGTACAGAGAATTGTAAAACTTCTTAACATTCATAAAATATCTGACAAATCTTGGTAACTGCAAGAGGAAGAAAAAAAAAAATAAAAAAAAAAAGGACTTTTTCTATTATTTTTATGTGAGTGTACTTTCAGAATTTAAATGAAATCTGCCCAGTTTATTTCCTCTATTCCTCAGAATTATTTCACATGGCTTTTTATTGTGAAATTAGCCTGCAACCACCGTTATCAAAGCAGAATGTAGGAGATGCACACAGACACAAGACCAAGCAATGCCCAACCCTCTTCTGGTGGCAAAAAAAAAAAAAAAATCCCCTTTGAAATGTGAAATGACAGTTTCTCTTACCAAGTTCTGTGGTGTGTTTGGCTGTAAGAAAGAACAAAGAAAGTGGCACAGATTAAAGGATTTCTTCCACAATAATAATAATGCAATAATCTTGATAATATATCAAGATAATTGATTATTAAGTTAACATATCAAGATTATTAACAATCTTAATAATATATCAAAATTACAGAATATCGAACTCAGGGTATTCTATGATTCTGTTGATGGAGATTTTCAGTTCAAATCTGCACTGAATATCAGGACTGTTTTATTTTGTTTTGTTTTGTTTTGTTTTGTATTGTTTTTTTCTCAGCCAGCACTGGTGTGGTTTATTGTGACATTGCCTCCCCATGGTTTACATAAGGGACTCCGGTAGTCTTACAGCAGGCTTACAGTGCCACCTGAAGCATGGCATTTTCAGAATATTTCCACAGGAGAGGGGTCTAGCAAGTAGTGTCTCAAAGGTATAGGGCATTTCAGTTTGGTCTTAGGAGCCACAACCCCTTCTTGCAGTTTCCTAATGCCTTACCTTGTAGCCGATAAAATATCAATGGCAAGAAAATCAGCAAAGCCAAGCAGACGGCCAGGATAGCAAAGAAAGTTACCATCCAGGGAGAGACCTCTGGGAAAATAGCATCTGAAAGGGAAAATGGCCAAGGTGGAGTTAGCGCAGGACATGGAATGCATTTATGTGCGTGGGTGTGAATGCAGCTACACAAACACGGTCATGCTATGTGCTTACATACAATTAGTGTAATGTGAGACCATAACAAATACAAATGGGAAAAAGTCTTTAAAAATGATCCAAAACATTTTTGTATTTAATGTCCTGAATACATGGAATAATGGTATCTTGCAAGTGCTCATTCTCCTTCTCCTTTGTGCACCATCATCTTTGTTGAAATATTTAGACCAGAGGCTGCCATACTTTTATAAAAAATCTTTGCTTCAGAGCTGGCTCTGAAGAAAACTTAGCTGAAATGGACATTTTATTTAAAAAGTTTGGAAAATCCCTGATTTGATCCCTTGTGGTTCAGAAACCCCAGTTCAGTTCCTCTTCTATCTCGTCCTTTCCTTCTCCATCACACTCTTGTGTATGGAGTGTTGCACCTATAGCCACCAGAATAGGGCAGAAACTGGTCCCCTGTATGTAAAATTAAAGGAAGAAAAACCTGGTTTGAGTTTTTAAAGCTTTAATTCCGGCAGCAGCTCACCTGATATGTAAATTGAGGAGTCCTTCTCCTGGGGAAGTCGAGTGTTCTGGACAGAACAGGACAGGTTTTGCTTTGAGTTTTTGTGGATGATGATGGTCTTTTCTACCTGGAAGAAGCCGTTCTTGTCTTGGGAGGTAGATTCAGTAAAGGAAGGAAGCTGCTGTCCCTGGAAATCTCTCCACAGCATCTCAGGCTTTGGGTACCAGCCAGCTGCTCGACATCCCACTCGGATTCCCCCATCTTGGTAATCCTCCACGGACAAAAGTGGGCTGGAACCTGAAACTAGTATGAAGCAGGCATCAGCCAGACCAACATAAACACAAGGAGTGCCCATCCCAGAGAAGGGATTTTCAAAACCCTGAAAGCTTTTCCCTTTTCTTGACTGCTGCAAAAAATAAGGCAGCACTGATAAAAGACACCCATGTAGTTTCTGAGCTTGGGGTGGAATCCAATTATGTTCTTTACTCCTATTGTCCTCCTTCCTCAGGGGAAACAAAGGAACCCACACCTTTTCAACTTTTGGTTTCAGGGAAGGTTCAAGGCTGACCCCCAGCATCATCCTCATGGTCAGAAAAGAGCCGTGAAATCAGGCCAACCTTCTGGTTCAGTCCATCCTACAGAGAGCAATGGCAGAAGGATGCAGCAGATGGACTGTACCCAGGATCTGCACCCAGACAGATAGATGCTCATCCTCTTTGCGAGTCTTCTGCATACTAAGACATGCAAGACCTGTTGGGTTCAGGAGAAAAAAATCTCTATCTGGGACACAGAAGAGAGGTGTTTGGCTCCTCTCTGCTTGCAATAGCAATTCTCTTGAGCTGGAAACAGCTTGGTGCTTATCCCACCCTTCCCTGGGAGCGATGTTTTAGGTCATGTCCCACCTCGAGTCAATTTGTGGACCATGTCCCTCATAGGACAATCTGTACAAGAATGTATCTTTGGCTACAGCTGTGCTGTCAAATAACTCTCCTGCTTCTTCTACAGGATCTCTTTTGAAGCAAACCAGCTGGAGGGCTGCGGTGTGAGATGCTTGGCCAGGGGCAGCCCAGTGTTAGCTGCTGCATTTGAGGATGGTGCTGCTGGTTTTGTGAGGTTTGAGGGGTCTGGTGTTGGGAAAAGTCCCTATTCTGTGGGGATTTTAGGCCATGTAGGTTGGGGAGCTGCTCATTAGGAGCTGGGCTATTATACAGGGGAAATAGAAAGGATTTCTAAGTCTTCATAGGGAAAATGGTTGAATCCAGAAGCCTTTCTCATAGGCAATCCTGCCTCTGTGGTCTTACCTGCTACTTTCAGCTCCAGAGTGGCTTCTTCATAAAAATTCCCATCTTTAATGAGACACTGGTACTGTCCCTCATCGCTCAGCCTGGTCCTGAGGATCCGCAAGGAAACGTTTCCATTGGAGACACCCCCTTTCAAAAACTCTGTTCTCCCCTGGTACTCGGGCATCTGGGAGGAGAAGTGGTCCTGCCCACTCTGGTAGAGATGCACATAGATGGAAAACCGGGAGCGGAACCACCTCACCTCCATGTGCTCGGCGTTCATCCTGGGGGAGAGGTGACAGGGCAAAACGACGTCCCCTCCCACGGTGGCCGTGATGGGGTGATCAGACCCCAGGACTTGGAACTGGGCTGCAAACAACAGGTTTAAAGGCTTCTGGTTGGGATGGTGGTGGCACATCCAGGAGCAATCAGCAATCAAGCATAAGGCATCAACATGATGGGTGCAAGGATTGGGGCACCCAGAATACACCTGCCATCAAAAGTGGGTCTGGAAAGCAGCCTAAAAAGATGGAGTTAAGCCTGCTGAAATGAAAACACCAGCACATGCTGATGTGAGATGAAGCAGCCAGCTGAAAGCTCCACAAACATTGGAGAGAACATAACAGAGGGAGAAAGGACAGGTTTGGGGGCACAGGAATAATAAAGACAGAGCTTAGTGTCTGCTCTTTGGGCGTGCTCACTTCTCCACACTCTCCACCCTCCTGCCCCGTATGGAGGGCATCCCCCACTGATGATGGTGGATTCCCCTAAACAGCATAGTAGGGGCACATCTGAAGTGATGCTCCCCAGAGTTGTACCCCAGCAGATTTGCTATTTATCCCACCTAGCTTTTAAAATGGTCTTTCAATAAGGTGCACAGCTTCTTCTTCCCCGTCACTGGGGCTATTTAGGAGATATGTGGATATGGCACTAGTAGATGTCGTTTAGTAGTGGGACTCAGGGGGTCATGTTCATGACTCGATGATCCTGAAAGTCTGTTCCTACCTCTTATGATTCTCACTGTCTCCTCCTAAATGACCTCGATGGAAGGTTTAAGCCATATTTGGTTGGGGTCAAAAGCCCTGAGTTACAGAGCAGGGCTAGAAGCACTGTTGGTTTCTTAATGCCTCACTAACAAACTGTTCCCACAGGCAACTTTTTGGAGTATATCACTTTTCTGTAGTATTATCTAGCCAATTATAGATATAAAAATATATAGCAAATGACAGATTCCATAAAAGAGGCAGAAGGAGATCCTTACCACAATCCAGCTTGTGAACATGAAAACCAAAGAAAATTGTGGCACAAGCCAGGACAAAGCTGCTGCAAAGGAGGCAGGAGGAAACCAACATCTTCACATCCACCTTCACTGGGGAGAGATGAACAGCAAAAAAATACATATATATATAAATCAGTGAAATGAGTGAAAAGCTGAGCATGGTGCAAAGAACATCAATATGAAAAGGTTTTCCTAGGGGAAACTTGATTGCGAGAACCTGCAGAATGAGGCAATAGTTAAAAATTAAAAAAAAAAAAAAGACTGAAGGTCAGGTAGCTCCTCCTGTATGGGCACCATTCCCACCTTTCCAAAGAAAAAAATATATATATATTTTGGTGTCCATGATGTTCCTGGTCCTGCAGACAGGGCACTGCTGACACATCTCCGCAAGGGCTCAGCCTCCCTTGGAAAGGAGTTTTTTTTGGGGGGAAAAAAAGACATTTTCTCCAGTCTGTGATGCTCCTTAGAACAAGGGGGAAAACCTGAAATTGAAATACTCTTTAAGAGGGTGGGGGATACAGAGAGAAAAAAGCCTTCTTCTTGCTCCTGTATGTCTCCAGGATGTGGTGACACCAGGTAAAGCTGCAAAATAGGGGTCACATTTTTTTTTTTGGGAGGGTGGGGGGCACCCAGAAGGAGGGTGACCCATGATGGATGCCACAGGTGGGGACGTAATTGGCTGCAGCTTGAAAATAACTCATCCCAGATTCAGGCCCAGCTGGGGTCCTGTATTGCTAGGGATCCCCAAGCCCCCCATAGCTTCTTGACCTCCCCCCTCCCCACAATCCTACATAGGAAACAGGGGGTACTCCAAACCCCAGGACCCTGCCATACCTCTCCTGAACCCATCCAGATCGCTGCTCCCCGGGGTGGAGGAAGCATCGCAGTTTGGTACCGCAGCCCTGCCCCGCTTTCAGCTTGCTGGGGGCTAAGAAGGGGGGGTGGGGTGGGTCAGAAAACCCCCGAGGCTGTGAGGACATAGGCAAGCTCCTGCCAGCTTCCCCAGCTCACCAAAATCACCCTCTGCTTCCTACTTTCTGAGCACAAAGGGTGGAGCTGAACCCGAGAGCCGGAAACCCATGGCTTTCAGGGGAGCCTCAGAGACACCCTCCCAAGGTCAAAACTGAAACCTCTGAGCTCAAACTGACTCTTCTGCATCCAGACCCCTTCCAGAGCATCATTTCTGCCCACCCGACCCAGCAGAGTGGAGGCAAATCCTGCCGCGGTGCAGGGGCATCCTTCAAGGCAATTACTCATTGGGGCGCCTGTTGCACCTCAAAGCCTTCATGCTGCAGGGTGTACATTACTCCCACTCCCAGCGCATGCTGAAACTAGGGAGATTGCATTTAGAAGCAAAAAGCAAGCAAGGCTTTATATATATATTTTTTATAAATATACGTTTGCAGCTATGATTTTTAATGCTTCTTTAAAAAATTAATTATTTTTCTCCCCCATATGCCCTCTCCTATTGCAGGCATCACCTTTGCAAACATCTTTGCTGCTGGCGTTGCTCCTTCCTCAGAGCATGAGGCATACACAGACACAGGCTGTGGTTTCATTTTGGGGCAGCAGGCAGCAGAAAGCATTTAAAAGCAGTGACGAGTTCAAAATAACAGCAGATAGCAGGGGACTAGCTCTGAGCTCCCGCTAAAGCAAACACACATGCAGAAAAGGGCACGAGTCCAAGCACAGCCAGCTGCTCCGAATGATTTGAACTATCTGAACAAACCTTCCCTGTGACCTGCCCTCATGCTTCATGCAAGAAATTCGGAAAATGCCACTCCAGGAGGGTTAAATTCTTACAGCCAGACGAAGCAAGTGGTAGTTTCATTTCTCACGTCAGCCTTCCCTCGTTTGCTTGCTTTGCTTTCATCCACACTTCTGTCTCTGTTTAATCTCAGCCAAGCAAGGCTTGGTGCCTGCCAGCTGCTCTGATCAAAGCATCAGGCAAAGAGCACATCCAAGGTGTGGCATACTTAGGATGGGTGATGAGGTTGTGTGCCAAGCTTGCCTTCCCCCAGGAGCAAGCACTCCTCTGTAAAAGCTTTCAGCTAGGGTTTTCTGCTTGCAGATCATCTCCAAGAGCCACAGAACTGATTTCCCGAGCCTCATATCAGATTAATCAGCAGGCTCAAAAAGTGCCGGAAGGGAAATAAATGCACCAAGACACATATAGCATTTCTGCATTGCTGATCTCCTCTTGTTTTTCACCCTTAGCTCCATCTTCTCCTGTATTTGGGGCTGCAGCCCACCTCCACCTTCTATATAACATCAGATTTTGGATGAGGGCTCAGAGCCCTCTGTGCATTGCAGGAAAGAGTTTCCCTTTGCCACCTCCTATTTAGGAGTATCCTAAGTGTCCTATAATCCCCTCCCCCAGGTCAGCAAGGATTCAGGCTAAGAGCAAGGGATGAAAGGAGCTGCTGGGTTAGCAAACGGAGGAGATTGAATCATGACCCATCCCAGGCAGCCACGCAGCAGGAAGATGCTGTGGTGGTTCCGCTCAAGTGAGCAGCCAAGCTCCACCACAACCGCTCTCTCACTCCCCCTCCTACAGATGCCTGCAGCTATCACAGAGCCTCAGACCTCAGATAAACCAGAAAATTCTCTTTGAGAGCAGAGGAACCAGCATATCCTCTTTGAAGCTGAGGAGGAACCAGAATATTTTGTTATTCCTGAAAACTCTTGAGCCTGGGGATTTCCTGTGGTGCCGGAAACCTCATGCACTGCAGCAAGTGCTTTGCACACATCCTCGTGCCTGCCACTGGGGCAGTAAAAATGCACAGCCAAAAGTGATGCATTAACACCTAGGTGACACTTTTGCAGAGAATAATGCTGGGATGCATATGCACATGTGCTTCTATGAGTGCCTGGGTGCACCCATGTGTATGTGCACAACCCAGGAGCTACAAATATTAGGGATGCAGCCAATTTGGGTCTCCTGCACACGCCAAAACCTCACACTCCTGCTGACTCCAAAAACACCTTCCTGTTCTTTTGGGGATGCTGCTCATGGCGGGCATCAGGGGTGGTGCACTGGGATCCAGCTGGGGTGGAGTTAATTATCTTCCAGCAGCCCCATGGTGCTCTGCTGGGGTAATTCAGTGCTGATAATGCGTGGATAGGCTGTTTGCACTGTGTCAAGGTCTCCTTTGATTCTCATTTAAACAAGGGGATGCAAGCAGGCTTGAGCTAACCGCAGAAATATCATTCTCAGCTTTTAAACAGAGAGGAGGAGGTTTAGAGGGGCAAAGTTTGCTTGAGAGCTGCCCAGGCACACATCTACCCATGGGAAGTGGTGAGTGGCCTTTGCAACAGTTTTCTTCTGCCTTTTTTTTTTTTTTCCTAGTTTCTTTAATTTCTTTCTTCTGCTTCTCCTTTTCTTATGGAGCTATTTTTATCTTGGCCCCGGGTGGGATGCGGTCAATCTGCTGTGGGGGGAGGGAGGGTAGTGGAGGAGGAGGAGGAAGGAAGAGAAAGAGGAGGAGTGGGACGGAGTGGAGGTGGGGGAGGAGGAGAAGAGGAGGAGGAAGAGGAGGAGAAAAGGGGGATGGAGGTGTAGGAGGAGGAGCCGCCTGGGAGGTGGGCAGCAGAGAGCCCCCACTGAGCACCCCAGGACCCCCAGAGCCCAGACCCAGCTCCCTGCAGCCCACAAATCCCCTGAAGCTGAAGGTGGGAGCCCAGCAGCACGCATGCTTTCTCCCATAAGGTCTTCTCTCCCAGATGGGGAGGAAGAGGAGGCACTGGCTAGAAGCCCCTCGGGCAGATGGATAGTGGGGGGGGGGGGGGGGGAACGGGGATGATGGAGCCTCAACCCCAAGGCACTGCCCATCGTTGTCACTGCTCCTTGCTGCGGTGGCACCACCCGGGGCTGAAGGGCAGTCTGGATTTGGGAGCAGGAGTCCTAAAGGTGCTCGGGATGACTCACGGAAATCTGACTCCACAATCAGTAAGATTATAAAGTATGTATATTTATTCAGCGCTGGGTGGCATGGAGGGTAGTCCCACCAAAGTCGTGTGCCCCTAACACAGCAGCTTGCTTTGGTTATAAGCAGTAAAGATTTACATATGCATGAGGTTTCCCAGGATGCCTATACATATTCATAACCTGTCCCCGCTTAGTATTAAAATTAGCTCCAAGAAGTCATTTCCATAAACTCCTACCCTCTGCGCTTGCTCGATGCCTTCTGGTGGTGGGTGCTGAGGGTCGTGAGGATGAAGTAAGATGTCTTCATCAGGGTTGAACTTTTCACCTCATCTTGCACACGCTCTCTGAGCCCTTGGTCACAATCTGGGCCATAAGGTTGGTTTGGTCCAGTACTCCAGATCTGAGGGGCTCCTGTTATCTTGAGGCCTTTCATGTTTGACATCCATTTTTAAGAACAGTCCTCTTTATCTCTGAACCCTTGGCCACAGTCTGAACTATAAGGCTGGTTTGATCAGGTTCTTGGGGTCCCAGGAGCTCCTGTTATCTGGAGGCCTAAGCGCAGCACAGGCACATGTAGCACATATTAAGCAATGAGTGTTGCCTACATATTCATTCTTAATCAATCGCTCTCTATTTTCTAATCCCATGTTTCAGGGATCTGCAGCTAAACTTTGTGGGATGGGGTTCTTGCATCTCTGTCTTCGTTCCTACAGCTGACGACAGCCCGGAGGATGAGAAGGGGGAAAAAACAGAGACACTGAACGGAGCTGAGATACATTCGGGATGATCCAAGCGGAACTCAGCCCAGAAGGCAAACCCAACACTACAGTGTCAACCACAGGAAAGCTCCAAGGAACCACGTGGAGAAGTGAGGCCGGAGCCCCATGGCCACTGGTTGCTGAGGACAGGTGGAAGCCCGAAAGGCTGCCGAGGGGATCCCACAGTGGGGAGAACCTACAGCAGCAGTGAGGCCAGAAGGCCAGGAGGCATGGCATACAGAGCCTCCTATGGGTGTGCAGACTGTGGGAAGACCTTCAGCATGAGATCGTTCCTCATCCCCCACCAAAGAATCTACACTGGGGAGAAGACCTTCACGTGCCACAAGTGCAGCCACTACTTTTGGCCTACTGTGAGGCCACTAGAATCCACTAGATTCCAGGAAGAGTCCTTATTTTGCCTCGAGGGTGCAAGAGGAGGCTCATACGATATCCTAGAGTGTCCTTGGAGGACTCTAGGGCATCCTAGAATACACTGGGGGTCACTTGGAGGCTTTCCAGGGAAGCTAGAGGGCACTGGGTGGCACTGGTAGACCTGCAGATGATCTAAAGTGCAGGGGAGGACCACAGGCGCCCTCCAGTGTGTGCGAGAGTGCACTAGAGAGCCCTGCGAGGCCTCCAGAGGCCATTAGATTCCTGGAAGTGCCTTTATTTTGCTTCGAAGGTGCAAGAGGAGGCTCTGTAGGACATCCTAGAGTGCCTTGGAAGGCCTCTAGGGCATCCACTGCTATTCGTCTGGGGTTGGTGTTGGGTGAGGTTTTGAACGACCATAAGTAACTACATGATTCCCAGAACTACAGTGGGAGAAAGGCAACTATATATATATATATATATATATATATATATATAACCAGCTAAAGCATGACATGGTTCTTGCCTCCTCTCACAGTGGACTAGGAGGTGTGAAGGAGGCCGGGGAACATGTGAGCAGGGTACAGCCACTGTCCAGCTCTGGCCACCAGCTGTACCTGGCATGAGGGCCTCCAGTCTTTCCCCTGCAGACACTTGGAACCAGCAGGAGGGCTGGCCACCAGCTGTTTAGATTCACTTTGCTTTTCTTTGTTTTTCCTTGCTCTGCTTTGCTTTGTTCTTCCCGGCACAGTTTTGCTTTTCCTTCTCTGCTTTCCTTTGCTGTTCTTGCCCCTGCTTTGCTCTTCTTTGCCTCGAATTGCTTTGCTTTGATTTGTGTGCTTTGTCTTTCCTGGCAATGCTTTGCTTTTCCTTGTGCTACTTTCCTTTGCTTTGCCTTGCTCTGCTTTGTCTTCCCTGACCCTGCTTTGTTTTGCTTTTCCTGGCTCCGCTTTGCCTTTCCTGGCCCTGCTTTCCTTGGTTTTCTTGGCTCGGCTTTGCTTTGTTTTCCTTGCTTTTCCTGTGACACACAGAAACAAATTTTACAACTCGAGGAGAGTTATAAAGCAGGTATGTTTATTGCAGCACTGGGTGCAAGGGGGATCACTCCTCCTAACTTGCACACCAAGGGTTACTACCAGGGTGCTTATATTGATGAGATATATACATATTCATTTCATTTCCCCCCCGCCCCACCCTACCCCACACACATGTAAGTCTCTTGTATGTTCATTACGTATCCAAAGAATTATTAACATAGGTTCCCGCCCCTATTTGCATGCACGCTAGAGTCCTCGGGTGGTCATCCAGCATACTCTGGTGGTCTTTTGATAAAGGCCAGAAGTCTTCCTCGCTGCTAAACTTTTGACCCTTCCTGTCATTTACAGACTTCAGCAGTCCAGGTCAGTTCTTGCTGGTTACCTTTAGGGTCATCCTGTCCTTGTGGTCAGTATACAACATACTTCCTCTTTCAATCCTGTCCTTGTGGTTGATTTACAAAATACATCTGTGTTAGTTTGTGGTGGTTTTATTCGGGTGGGCAGCTGAGTTCCACCAGGGCCGCTCTCTCACTCCCATTCCTCAAAGAGGAAGGGGGAGAAAATAGGACACAAAGAGCTCAAAGTTTGAGATAAGGATGATTTAATTAAAGGGAAAAGGGAGTGGTAAAGAAAAGGGGGAGGGAAAAAAAAAAAAAAAAAAAAGCAAAGGCAGCACAGAAGCACAAAGAAAGAAAAGTAATTACTCTCTACTTCCCATCAGTGAGTGATGTGCAGCCACGTCCTGGGAAGCTGGGCCTCAATATGCATAGCAGTTGTTCAGGAGAACAGACGCTTCCACAACAAGAGCCCCCCCCCTCCCCCCTTCCCCTTTCCCACTTTTTATTGCTGTGTGACATTATATGGCATGGAATACCCCTGTGGTAGGTTTAGGTCAGCTGCCCTGGTGATGTCCTCTCCCCATCATCTTTGAAGTCTCTTTTACTGCACATCTGCAAGGGTAGGGTGTCCTGCAACCCCCCTGCTCCAGGTAGAACCCAGCTGTCCAGTGCCCCACATCTCTCCACAGTTCTTCTCGCACTTTTCTCATGTTCCTCATTCCCAGCGTCCATCTACCTGGGGTCCCCTGTACCAGTCATGCCATTCCCACTGTCCATTGTGGTGGTGTCCCTGACACCCCCATGCCTGGCAGGTCAGGAGGAAAGTGAGGATGCACCAGAGAGCAGCTTGAGGAGAGAGCCTGGGCCTCCAATTTCAGGGTGCTCTGTGGCAGAAGCCTTTGCCAGGGGGACCCTTCCTCTTCCAGCTCTCTCAGCCTCTCTTCACAGGAGAGATGAGGAGGTTAAAGATTTAAAGGTTGGACTAGATGATCTTAGAGGTCTTTTTCAACCTGAATGATTCTGGGATTCTGTGTTCCAGCCCCAGCATTTTGCTCCAGCATTGCTGGCTCCTCTTTCACTTGGTTTCCACCAGGACCCCCAGGGCCTTTGCAGAGCTCCTTTCCAGCTGGGTGGCCCCCAGCATGTCCTGGTGCCTGGGGTTGTTCCTCCCAGCACAACCAAGCACAACCTAAGACCTCCCCAGCTATCCCAAGATCTCCCTGTGATCCCCCCCAAGAGCCCATTTTGGGGTATTTGACCCCTGCCAGCACTCCCCACAAGCACACACACAGTGCCCCCCCCCCCCCCACACACACACACACTATCTCCACCCATGTCACTCGTCTACACCTACGCAGGTTCCCCTGCCCTGGATGCCTGGGTCCCTTCCTGGATGCTGGCACAGATGGATGGATGGATGGACGGACACAGACGCATGGCATGCATTGGCAAATTTTGCATCATCCCAGAGGCCCCCTTGAACATCCCAAATTGTTTTCTTTCTTGTTCATCCCTCTTTTATTGGTTACAGTCCTGCTCAGGCCTCACCAGGACCATGGGGTGGGGGGAGAGATGAAGACATGGAAGGAGGCAGGGAGGAATGGTTGGAAGGAGAGAAGGAGAGAGGCATGAACAGAGGGAGGGGTTTGTGTTAGCGCCACCACAAAATCCATCTCCTCTCCACAGCCTTCTCCACCATCATGCCCTTCCTATCCCACTGTCCCCTGTCTCTGTGTCCTCCACTACTGTCCCCACATCCCCCATCCCCATGATTTCCACTGTTGCTCCCCCATCCCCTGTCCCTGTGTCCTCCACTGTCACATCCTGGCACCCCTTCTCCTTGTCTTTCTGTGTGGTCCTTGCCTGGTGGGTGGCCCTGGCCGTGGTCTTACGGGAGCTGTGGAAAACTGTGGAGCCCTCCAGAAGCCGGGGCAGGAGAGCAGTCCCAGCAGTGTGGCACAGCCCCCGGCCAGCACAGGCATAGAGCAGGGGGTTTAAGGCACTGCTGAGGAAGGCCAGGGCAGTGGCTGGTGGGCGGATGGCCCTGGCGACCCTGTTCAGGGGCTCATTGCCCTTCTGCAGCTTTGCCACCACCTCCAGCAGGCTGGCGATGTGGTAGGGTCCCCAGGTGACAGCGAAGGCGACCACCACAGCGGCCACAAGCCCCAGCGTGCGGCCCCGCCGTGCCAGTCGTGTGCGCCGCAGCCGCTGCAGCAGCAGCCCATAGCCAGCAGCCACAGCAGTCAGTGGCAGGGCCCAGCCCAGCCCTGTCTCCAGCAGGTTGTGAGTCACCAGCCAAGCAGTGGAGCTGTGTTTCCGCTTGCAGTGCCCATCCTCCACATGCCGGAAGGCGATAGAGGGAGTAGCCAGTATCAACGCCACCAGCCAGGTGACTGCCGCGGCCCCATGGGCCAGTTGGGCAGCGCGGTCACCCACCACTACTGCCGCCGATGGCCGGGACACCACCAGGCAGCGGTGCAGGCCAAGCAGGGCGATGAGGAAGACGCTGGCATACATGGCAGCAGCACAGATGTAGTTGCAGCCACGGCAAGCAGCCAGGCCCAGGTCCCAGCGACCGGTGCTCAGGAAGCGGATATAGACAGGGCCGGTTAGGAGGGTGGCCACATCGGCCAGAGCCAGGTGGAACACCAGCAGCATGGGGATGCCACGGCGACGGGTGGCTGCGCAGCTCCACAACACAAGGGCATTCCCTGGCAGCCCTATGACCATCGCTGCGGACAGGAGGGTCAGTCCCACTGCTGCGCTGGGGATGGGGGTGGCTGTCCCATTGGAGGAGGGTGTGGACATCGCAGTGGGAGCTGTGGGGATGGAGTTAACCGGTGTCACCCAGAGCAAACTCAGCCATCCCTGCATCTCCCCATCTCTCCATCCCCCTCCTCCAATACTGCCATTCCCTAGAGCCCCTCCCTTCCTCATCTGTCCTTCTTTCCTTCTCCCCACCCTCTGAGACCTCCTCTTCTTTCCGTTCTACTCTCATCTCCTCCCTTATATCTTGGCATCACACAGACCTCCAAGCTGACTCCCAGACCTCCCAGTGGCCAGCCACACCACCAAAGTTATTCCCCCAAACCTCCCAGTTGACCCCTTAGATGTCCCAGTTTTCCACCCGACCCTTCCAGTTCCCATAAACCTCCCAGTCACATTCCAAACCTGCTAGTACCCCCACCTCACAGATATTCCATGTGATCCTCAAGAACTTTATTTGTCCACCCATACCTCCCAGTCATCTCAAGAGCGCTCAGTGGCCCCCCAGACCTCCCACCCCACCAGCCTTCCCCCCAGTACCTCAGGGCCTCACATGTCCCTTCCCAGTCCCTGGCAGGGGTGGTGGGTCCTCGGTGCCCCTGTAGCCAGCAGTGGCCACGACCGTTGGGTGCTACTTCCCCTCCACTCAGCCCCAGTCAGGAAACACTCACGCAAGAGGAAGAAGGCAGGGAAACCACAGACAGGAAAGGGGCACGTGAGGAAGAGTGACACTGGGCCTTAGTTTTCCCCTGCCTGGACAGGGGCAGGAGGGGATGACACCACCAGCAGCATTGCCAACAGGTAGAAAGACCCTTCCAAAGGCCCTCCAGAAGAGGCTGTCTGATTGTTCCATGTCTGTAGGGTTGCGTGTATGCAAGGTTGCATGGCTGCAGGTATGGTTAATGCACCTTCTCATCCTTTCCTTCTAAAAGCAGCAGAGAGCAAAAATGGCTGGCATTGCCTACTTCTAATCTTGATAGCCCTTGGTCAGTCAACAGCATGATGGGAATTTGATGGGAAAAATGAAGGGAGAAACTGTATGCTGTTGTCAGACATCTCTAGTCTTACCTCTCTGGGGCTGGACAATGGTATGACAAGAACCTGGGGGGTAAAAAGTCCTTCAGTGTGCTGGATAACAGAGGGTCACCACTGCCAATGGGTCTTTGTCTGGCTTGGGATTGTACCCCATCACACAATCATCTTGGTGGTTCCCGAATTTCAGGCTTGGACTCAAATGTTGGGACAGGCATGTGAAGGGCTGGACAGAGGGAGGGTGTGATGGATGAAGGGACAGATAAAGGGTGAAAGAATGGAGGCAGGGAGAGAGGCATGGAGGGAAGGATAAGAAGGTGCATTAACCATACCTGTCAGTAAGCACATAGGAGAAGACCTTCCCTGTGGCTTCCATGCTATCTCAACATGCTCCCAGTCAGACACCCTCTCCTAGAGGGCCTTTGGGAGGGTCTTGTTGCCTCTTGGCAATACTACTCGTGGTGTCACCCCCTCCTGCCCCTGTCCAGGTAGGGGAAAAATTAAGGCCCAGCATCACTCCTGTGTTCCTTTCCTGCCTTTGGTTTCCCTGTCTTCTTCCTCTTCCTTAAGTGTTTCCTGACCTGGGCTGGGAGCAGGGGTTAGCCAATTTCAGGTTTACATGAGTGACATTCTTGCAGTTGCACCCAATCAGGAAGTCACTAAGACCTTCTACATACAGATGAAAGTAGGCTCATGATCACAAGCCCTAGTTCTCATGGGGGACTTCAACTGCCCTGGTATCTGCTGGAAAGATCATACAGCTAGGCACGAACCATCCAGCAGGTTCCTGGAGAGCAGCAATGCTTACCTTGACATGGGTGATAGATGAGCCAAAGAAGAGAAGTGTGCTCTGGACCTTGTGCTAACAAAGAAGGAGACATAAAGGTTGAGGGCAGCCTTGGCTGCAGTGACCATGAGACGGTGGAGTTCAGGATCTTGCAAGGACAAAGAAGGGCAAAAAGTTGCATTGCACCTCTGGACATCAGGAGGGCAAACATTGGCCTCTTCAGGGACCTACTTGGAGGAATCCCATGGGTTAGGGCCTTAGAAGAAAAGGGGGGCCAAAAGATCATTCGAGCATCACTTCCTCCAAGATCAAGATTGATGTATCTGTATGAGTAAGAAAGCAAGCAAAGGGGGCAGGAAAAGACCTCTAAAATCATCTAGTCCAACCTTTAAACCTTTAACCTCCTCATCTCTCCTGTGAAGAGAGGATGAGAGAGCTGGAAGAGGAAGGGTCCCCCTGGCAAAGGCTTCTGCAATAATCGGAGGTGCAGGCCCTCTCCTCAAGCTGCTCTCTGGTGCATTCTCACTTTCCTCCTGACCTGACAGGCATGGGGGTGTCAGGGACACCACCACAATGTGGGAATAGCATGCCTAGTACAGGGGACCACAAGGAAGATGTACACTGGGAATGAGGAACATGAGGAAAGTGCGAGAACTGTGGAGAGATGTGGGGTACTGGACAGCTGGGTTCTACCTGGAGCAGGGGGGTTGCAGGATGCCCGGATCCCATCCAAGGTCTCTGGGTGCCCTGGGGAGGGGGATGAGACCCGCGCCACTTCCAGCGGTCCTTCCCCACAACCTAATGGACCGGGTCCTGCCCAGCACCCGGTGATGTCGGGTGCTACTCAGGCCCCCATTTTGGGCCTGAGTTGGGGGCAGTGGCACCAATTACAGTGAGGAGCCTCTCGAGGGAGAGGATGAAGTAGGAGCGCTGGGCTGAGGAAGGGGCAGGGAGAAGACTGGGGCTGCAGGTGGGACAGGGGAGGAGGAGAGGGGCACTTGGTGATGAGGAAGGGAGACAGGGGCTGGGCTGGGGCCACGAGATGGGCAGGGACATGTAGGGGCAAGCAGAAGTGGAGGCTCCAGGTGCTCAGCACAGAGGTGGGTAAGTCTACCAGCACAGCCACCCCAGCCACCTCCTGGAACAGCTGTGATTCTGCTGGGAGAGGGGGAAGGGGTGATAGGAAATGAGGGATGCCACACACCACGGTGACCCCCGTGCTCAGGTGACGCCCCTGGTCCCACCCGGGTTCCCTCTAGCAGAGCAAATCAAGCTTTGATCAAAGGTTGGTCTCTTCCACATGCCTTCTCCAATGGCTAATCAAAGGGTGAATCGACTGGCTGTTAGCTCAGGGAAAGCTTGTATGTAGAGTTTTCTTTTCTGCTTGAAGGGAATTTTCAGTAAGCCTCCAAGAGCCGCACTACTGCTCTGACTCTTGCATCAAATTGATCAGTGGGCTCAGAAAGTACTGAGAAAGGAACGCATGCATGTGCACACAAAATTTTCCTACAGTTTCCTTAGGAAATAGGTGAAGAAAGCTGCTTACAACAAGGGCAAACCAAACATGGTGATAGATTTTATGTACTTTTTAAGGTACTTTCAGTACTTAAAATGGGCTTTAAAAAAAAAATGGAATGAGTTTTTACAGGGGCAAATAGTGATAGAAGAAGGCAGAATGGTTTAAAACTGTGGTTTTAATGGTTTTAAACAGGATGAGAGAATTAGATTATATGTTACGAGGAAATTGATATTATATCATTCTATCAAAAATATATATGTTATAGTGGATAACACACTAACGTCTTCTTAATGTCTTCAGGCAGCAGTGCACCTCCTGCAACCAAGACACTGCCTGGGTGGCTTCCAGCCAGGCTCTCACTTGCCTTACAGGGTGCACCTCTGAGGTCTGCTGGTGGGCAGGGAGCTGTGAGCTGCACCAAAGGCTTTTCCCCCCACTGAGCCCAATATCTAATATCTAATATCCCAATATCTAATCTGAACCTACCCTCTTTGAGTTTAAAGTCGTTCCTCCTTGTCTTACCAATACACTCCCTAATAAAGTGTCTCTCTCCTGCTTTCTTGTAGGCCCACTTTTGTTACTGGAGGGCTGCAACAAGGTCTCCCTGGAGCCTTCTCTTCTCCAGGCTGAACACCACCAACTCCCTCCGCTTGTTGTCTTCATAGGCACATAGGTTTCCTAAACACGTGTAGCAGCACATTTAGGAAGGGTGGTGGGGTTGTGTGCCGAACATGTCTCCCCCCAGAAGCAAGCACTGGGCTGGAACTGACACCAGAAACAAAGCCCCCTTGCACCTTTCCTGTCCTTCCGTTTTTCATTTTAAGAAAGCAGGCCCCAGTGAAAACATAAGCTCTGGGACAAATCAGGTATTTTATTCTTCCCCTTCCCTTTCCCCTTTCACACCCCCGAGAAAAGGCATTTCCCAGACAAGGGATGAAATGGTCAGTTTTATCAGAGGGTAGTCTCTTCCACGGGCCTTCTCAGAAATTTCTGAGAGAGGAACTCATGCACGCACACACACAATGTTTTTGCAGTTTCCTCAGGAAATGGGTTTTAAAAGCTGGTTGCTGCAAGAGTGGAAAGAGAAAACTAAGCATGGTGAGAGATTTTCTTTTGTCAGCAAGGAAAGAGCATTCAAAGCCCATTGGTGTAAGACCCTTATCTGGGTGGTACCATGGATGCCTTCTCCTTTGGAAGCTCTCCCTTTGTCATGAGAAGCCTCTGGGGACTCCTCCATTCTCAAGGTTTCTCCCAGTGTGCAAGGTCTGAAAAAATCTCTTCCTGCAGGCAATACACTTGTAGGGTCTTTCTCCCACGTGGATTCGCTGATATTTAATGAGTTCATGCTGTGGCTGAAGCTCTTCCTGCACTTGGGGTGTTTGTAGCCCTTCTCCCCAGCATGCAGTCTGTCATGGGTGAGGATCTCCTAGCTCTGGATGTACCTCTTCCTGAAATCAAGGCGCTCTCCCCTATGGGGGGTTGCTGTTATCTTCTAGGCAATGAGCTCCAGCTGAAGTTTTTCCCGTAATCCCTGCAGACATGCTTTCTTCCTTTCTGTGCAGCCGAGGTTTCTTTTGGATATTCATGCATTCACCCACAGCAGATGGGTTTATCCAGAGGTGACTTTCCTGGGCTCTCTGAGTGAAGAGTCACTTTCCCGGGTGATTTTCCTCATACACATCCCTGGGAGAAATGTGCTTCTGATCCACCTACCAACATCCCAAATGCTTCCAGTAGCTTCGCCACAGCCAGCTCTGCACTTTCCTTTGTGTGGTCACTTGGCACCCCATCTCCAGTTGAAAAGGGGAGCAATATGGGTAATTCCCACACCGGGGACAAAGCAAGAACAGGATATATTTGTCCCAGAACACCCACCACAACCTAAGGCCAGGAAGGGTGATATGCTCCAGCCAAAGGATGGGAAAACTCCAAGGCATGCCGGTCACAAGCCAAAATGGGGTCTGCCTTGTCCAAGTGAGCCAAAGTGAAACTGGGAGCATTTCCTTATGCAGAGGTGTGGGAATTGTGACTTTCTTCTGTGCCTTGATGTGTCATTTGTGAACCTTGGCAGGATGTTGCTTACTCAGGTGGAGATTGGAAGTGTTGCCTGCCTTGCTTTGGGATGAGCATCACCAAAACTCTGGACTCCTTACCCAGCACTGCTCTGACTTCTTAGCTCTCCTGCATGACATCTCCCAAAGGCTCACTTGCAGCTGGCCAGCTGGTCCCCATGGGCTCTTGTGGTAGGAGCAGTGAGCTGGCCACTGCCAAAACATGAGCCTGGCTACAAGCGTAGAGGATAGCACAGAGCATCAGCTGGCTTTTCCTGTTTCCCTTTTCCTTTCCAGACTCTTCTATCAGCATCCCTACACCCTTTGCATCCCAGAGGGGGTGAAGGCACTGGGGAATCTGCTAAGCTGCTCAAAGAAGATGGAGCAAATGCATCATTCCCTGATGGACTCACAGCAAAATTTCTCCCAAGAAACGTACCAGCAAATATCTTGACACCCAGAGCTCTCTTTTGTCTGCACCAGGATAAACCATGGCTTCAAGGCTCAAGGATGGGAGTTTGCTCTTTGTGGGGTTTTTATGCTGGGTTTCCCGGTAGGAATTTAAATCTTTCTGTCACAGCTTCTGGGACTTGGTATTTACTGCTGTTAATAAACCATTGGGCAGCAAGTCCCCTAAAGGTGAGGGGAAAAAAGGTGACGTGAAAATCAGGAATCCCAGAGAATATTTTACGCAGTGATAAACAGAACAAGGAAGGGAAGAGGGGACTGGATCTGTCCAACAGCCATCATCGGATGCCCACACTAGGAACAGGGTTTCTCTCTCTGCTCTCAGCCATATACACCATTCCCTGATGGGCTCTCAGTGATATCTCCCAGGGAACACAGCCTGGGAAAACATCTTATTCTTACACCTAGTGCTCCCTGCTGTCTGCATCGGGCTAAACCTCGGCTTCAGGTTTCGGGGGAGGGAGTCTGATCTGCAGGTGGGTTTGAAGATGAGTTTGCCACAAGGCTCTTCCTCTGCTCAAGGTGTTTGTAAGTTATTTTGAAGATAAGTTTGCCACAAGACTCTTCCTCTGCTCACGGTATTTGTAAGAAATATATTTCTGTGTGCATTTAGAATTAGGTGACCATGTTCGAGCTCTGGCGGAAGCACATCCCACACACAGGGCACTACTACAACTTGTCTCCTTTGTGGACACACTTGTGTGATCTAAGGTCAGAACAGCTCTCGAAGGCCTTTGCACAGTCAGGACACTTGTAGGGTCTCTCTCCTGTGTGGATCCGTTTGTGCAATTTGAGTCTATATCTCGACTGGAAGCCCTTCCCACACTCAGGGCACTTGTAGGGCATCTCTCCTGTGTGGATCCATTTGTGCTCATTGAGTCTATAATTCGAAGGGAAGCTCTTCCCACACTCAGGACACTTGTAGTGTCTCTCTCCTGTGTGGATCCGTTTGTGCAAGTTGAGTCTATGATTCGACTGGAAGGTCTTCTCACAATCAGGGCACTTGTACAGTCTCTCTCCTGTGTGGATCCGTTTATGCAGATTGAATAAAAAACTCCTTATGAAGCCCTTCCCACACTCAGGACACTTGTAGGGTCTCTCTTCTTTATGGATCCATTTGTGCAAATTGAGTACAGAAATCCTTATGAAGCCCTTCCCACACTCAGGGCACTTGTAGGGCATCTCTCCTGTGTGGATCCATTTGTGCGCATTGAGTCTATAACTCGAAGGGAAGCTCTTCCCACACTCAGGACACTTGTAGGGCATCTCTCCTGTGTGCATCCATTTGTGCGCATTCAGTCTATAACTCGAACGGAAGCTCTTCCCACACTCAGGACACTTGTAGTGTCTCTCTCCTGTGTGGATCCGTTTGTGCAAGTTGAGTCCATGATTCGACTGGAAGGTCTTCTCACAATCAGGGCACTTGTACGGTCTCTCTCCTGCGTGGATCCGTTTATGCAGATTGAATAAAAACCTCCTTATGAAGCCTTTCCCACACTCAGGACACTTGTAGGGTCTCTCTTCTTTATGGATCCATTTGTGCAAATTGAGTACAGAAATCTTTATGAAGCCCTTCCCACAATCAGGGCACTTGTAGGGCTTCTCTCCTGTGTGAAAGCCCTGGTGGGAGATGAGATCTGCTCTTCTTCTGTAGCTCTTCTCACACTGTGAGCACTTGTGAGGTCTCTCTCCTGTGTGAAAATACTTATGGGAGGCGAGTGCAGAGTTGCTTCTGAAGCTCTTCTCACACTCCAAGCACTTGTAGGGTCTCTCTCCTGTGTGAATCCGCTGGTGTATAACAAGACTGGATCTTTTTATGTAGCTCTTCCCACACTCAGTGCACTTGTAGGGTTTGTATCCTGTGTGGATGCGCCGGTGCTTAAGAAGATAGGAATGACTTTTAAAGATTCTTCCACACTCGCCACATTGGTTCTCCAATTTCTTCTGGCAGCCTTGCTTCATTGTCAGTTCTTTAGCCTTCTTTTGACCTTTGCTGCCATCTAGGGGCTTCCGAGCTCCATTTCCTGGATGGGTTTTCAGTGGCTTCTTGAGATGCTTTCCATGCTCCAGGCGCTTTTGCACGCGCCTTCTGGTTTTTCCCACAGAGACAGCATTCAGCTGCCTTTGGGCCACGCCACCTTTCTGAAGAGGCTCCGCTGCTTTTGTGATCCTGTCACCTGCTGGATGACAGAGGAAATCCACAACCAGCCCATAGTGCCCACAATATTGCCCAGACAGAGCTCTCTGATCCTCTGATTTTGCCTTCTGCCAACCCCAATCTCCTCCCTTCCTCCACCACCTCACCTGGGCTGAGGTCTCCTGTCACATCCTCCACGCCATGCAGATCTGGGATCCAGGGATCTTCCCCTTCTTCAAGCTGGGAGATCACCACGGGTTTGGGGGATGGAACGAGTCCTTAAATGACATAAACAGAGGAGATGAGAGCATTTGGAGGGCTACTAAGATGATCAGAGGGCTGGAAAACCTCCCTATGCATAAAGCTTGAGGAAATTGAGCTTGTTTAGCTTGGGAAAGAGAAGGCTCCAGGGAGACCTCACTGCGGCCTTCCAGTGTTTGAAGGGAGCGTAACAACAGGAGGGGGAACGCATGCTTGGGGGATGGTTTTAAACTTAGAGGGGAGATTTAGGTTGGAAATGAGGAGAAAGTTTTTCACTCAGAGGGTGGTGAGGCACTGGAACAGTTTGCCCAGGGAGGTTGTGGATGCCCCAGCCCTGGAGGCATTCAAGGCCAGGCTTGATGCAACTCTGGGCAGCCTCCTCTACTGGTTGGCAACCTTGCCCAGAGCAGGGGGGTTGAAACTCAAAGATCTTTAAGGTCCTTTTCAATCCAGGCCGTTCTATGACTCTATGATTTCCATGGTTTTGACACAGCTGCTAAGTGTCCACGGGTACTATGTAATCACTCCTTTCCTGTAAAGCCACTTTTACGGCCCAGTATCATTCAGGTCAGCAACATAGACTAGCTTTGTTTGAAGACAGCAAGGCTCTTCTATCTCTGAAAATACTGCAGAGACTTATTTATTTGCCTTACCTTTTACCTACTTATTCAATGCTGTTGACTTCAAGAAGGTTTAGGGGAAAACTGAGGAAGGCAATGCTGAGAAGGAAGATTTACATGCAACCACCAAGAAAAGCTCTTTTGGACGCATGTCTATATAACTATAATATATACATATATATACAAGTATATGTCTATATAGCTATATATTTTGTATATTATGATATTATTAAATATTCTAATATACAGTATTATTTTTCATATTATATTATGATTGTATCATTATATCATAATATATATATGTTACAGTGGATAACACACTACTGTCTTCTTAACTCATCGTTATCTTTTTTCTGTGTGGTTTAGGTTGCTGTTTTTTTTTTATTATTATTATTTATTTTTTTTTCCTTCTGTATGCAGTAAATAATTGCATTGTGTTTATTACATGTCTTGCTCACAGAGGCTTCTTCTACACCACGAAAGCTCCCCTACTGAGGAGAAAAGGAAGCAAAGCCCTCACTCACCCAGTGAAGTTATGGACTCATACGTCTCCAGCATCACGTCCCGGTAGAGCACTCGCTGTGCAGGATGCAGCAGCTCCCACTCCTCCCTGCTGAAATACACTGCCACCTCCACGAAGGTCACGGGTTCCTGCAAGCAAAGAGGCTCCATGTAGAAGCAGCCTGTTGATGACAGAAGCTCCAGTCCCAGTGGCTTCTCTGTGCCCAGCACACAAATGCTGGCTGACGGCACCTCATCTTCCCCCTGCATTCACATCCCTTCCCCCTTGGCCTCTCCTGGCTGCTTCTCCAAGCCCCTACCTCAGCTGGATGTGCCGTGGCCATTTCCTGCCCTCCTGCAGGCTGGGACAATCACAGCTGAAAGGTAGATGTCAAACTGGAACCTGCTGGGACAAGAGAAATGGCAGGGTAGGTTTGGGGGAATGCAGCAGTCCCTGTCCCTGTCCCTCCCCAGCGTCAGCCCAGCTGCAGGCCATTGACTGGGGGTAAAAGCCAGCTGGGACACAGGTTTAAGAAAGGAAAAAGCTGCTGCACATCAGCAATCGTCTGAGAGGAGTGAGAAAATGAGATGAAAACAACCCTGCAGACACTAAGGTCAGTGACAAAGGAGGAAGGAGGTCCTCCAGGCACCAGGACAGAATTTCCCCTGAAGCCTGTGGCCAGGACCACGGGGAAGCAGGCTGTCCTGCTGCAGCCCACGGTGTGGCAGAGTGGATCAGATCTCTAAACTGCAGCCCACCGAGGAGCTCATGTTGGGGCAGGTGGATATGGCCTAAAAGGGGGTGCAACCCACAGAGAGCTGCCCTTTGCCCCGTCTCGTTTTGAGCTCTTTGCCCAGCTCCAACCCCGTCCTGTGCCCCCTCAGAAACCTCAGCAACAGAGTCTAATCCACGGCTCAGGAAACAACACTGTAGATCCAGAGCCTTCCTGCTGTGGACTTGCATCCTCTTTCACAGAGCCCAGCGGATTTCTTGGCTGCAGCCAAGAGAGGAGCAATGAGCAACAAGCTGCATGCTTTGCGTCCTGACAGCTATCTCCCACCCTTGAACAGCAACATGGGTCAGATCCTGCTTTTCCTTTCCCCTTTTGCATGACCTCCCAAGTCTGGTGCTGAGCTTTAGATGCTCAGGCCCTGTCTCAAAGGGGGGAATCATGTGGAAAAGGAAAAATCCTGCCTCTTGTCTGCATAAACAATGGAGAGTACCTACCTTGTTATAAATGAAGTCTCAACTCAATCTGAATTTAGTAATATTCAGAAAATAATATTTACAAAAGGTATAAAAGGTATAAAAGGCAAGTAAACAGCGCTGGGTGTGCGGGGAGTCTACGCTCCACCAACATGCACACACGAACATCAGACATTCTAAATATATAGAACATCGCTTTTACATACTAAACCCGAGTATGCCTATACATACGTACAATCAGGAAAGGTAACAAACAATCCTTGAAGTTCCGTGACTTAACAGTCTCCATTTTCCATTCCTTTTGAACAATAGATCTTGCTTTAAGTTGTCAAGCAACTTGGTCTTTGGGCCTTATGTCTCCCGTTCTTCCCAGATCGAAGAAAAACATACCCATCTCCTTTTCAAGCCAATGAGGCCTGGCTCAAAAGGCACGTTCAGGTCAACAGGGGGCGGAACAGCAAAAGCCTTCCATGGCTGTAGCGGCAGAAGGACCAATGCCCTAGCAGTCGGATCAGTAAACGAGCCCACAGCTCCCTCACTATCTGGCAAACCACACGTTTGTGATTGTGGCCCCATATGGCTCTTTAAGGCCTCAGAGATTGCTCGCCAGGTGCCCAGCAATCCCACTGCAACCTTGTCATTTGTAGTTGCAGAGTCCCACACCTTGACCTCAATTTGGTCCCATGTTTCAGGATCATAAACGGTCTGATTGTTAAGTAGAAGAATAAGCTGTAAGGTTACCAGGACTTTGTTCCTAAGGACATATGATTCCCCATAATGTGCAGCTGCTTACCAGCGAGGGGCAGTTGTGTGCACAGGTCTGCTTCTCTCAGCTTGAGCTTCTTCCCAGCTCCGGTGCGCCTATTTCCAGCAACTTTCAGTTCAAGATTCTCTGAGAGGTTTGCTGAGTTTGGCCGAACCTATCTTAATGGGGCAATCAATGTGCCTGTTCCCGTACTGGTCTCCGTTCCGCTAGCCTGTTCCTGTTCATTCCTTCTTTCTGCTTCTTTATTGATGACATAACTTCATCACATCGTGTTGCCTTTTTCTTATTTTTTTTAATCTTGAGGGCAGGCTCCCCTCTTAATACCTTTCTCTCCACAGCAGTTCTTTTCAAAACAACTTTTCATTGGTCAAGCAACTTTGCATATAACAACAGCAAACACTCAGAAACTTCCATGCCTTAATGGCTGGAGAACAAAAGACCAGCTGGAGAACAAGAAACCTGAGACTGCATGGAGTCTCCTGAATCACCCTTCTTTGTTCCCGCTAAACTCTTTTATATTCCCGATGGCCTCATCGTTAAGAGTCTAATGTTATCTCAAACACGGGGCTGTCCGACCTCCATGGGCACACTCCCACATCTCCCCCTTCTTTATGAATATCAACCATTTTCTCAACACGAATTACCACTCCATTTATAACATACCTCGAGTCCACAGTAGGCTGCTCCCACCCTCCTTGTAGGCAGCCTGGCTCCTCTGAGTCGGGTAGGCTGGAGGACGCCAAGTATCCTGAGCCTGGACGCAGCTGCAGGATGGCCGCGGTTCACCTCCTGCAACCAAGACACTGCCTGGGTGGCTTCCAGCCAGGCTCTCACTTGCCTTACAGGGTGCACCTCTGAGGTCTGCTGGTGGGCAGGGAGCTGTGAGCTGCACCAAAGGCTTTTCCCCCCACTGAGCACCCTGGCAGAGCCCAGACTCTCAGGCTCTTCCTCTGTAGGGGCATTTCCATGCCCTGGGGCTCTGTTCAGGCCCAGCCCAAGGTACTTAACCCCTCATCAGCTTTGTAGGAGGAGCTCTGGGCTGCAGCTCAGCCTTGGCCATAGCTCCTCCTGATGTGCAGCATGTCTTCCTGGCCCCAAACCAGAATGTGTTGTGAAGCTGCAGCACAGAAAATCAGAAGTTGGTTAGGGCTTGACCTCGGCCTTCTCTGTTGGCTCCCCCAGAGCATGCCACTGTGTGAGGAAAGGGTTCAGCGCTCCACCATGCTCAGCCTTCCCTGCTCTGCAAGGAAAGAGTTAACTCTCCTAGCAGCAGGCCACTGATGGCTTTGTCTCTGCCCAGAGCTGCAAGCAAAGGCCTGAGCACTTAGCTGGGATGTAGTAGGGGCAGCAACGCACTAGGTAACACGAGACCCCGAGTCCTGTTCTGAGATAACTTCAGCCGTGGAGAAGAGCAAGATCTCAGGGCATATCAACATATGACTGCGGGCAACCCAAGGCCCTGCTGCTGTCCTGCTGTGCATGGCAATGAGGGAAGGCATTGCCAGGGTCAGGATGGGTTTAATGTTGTGAGTGGAGGTGTTTGCACCACCCTGCTTTGCAAGCTCTATATAAGCTGCTGCTAATTGCTCTCTTCCTGTCCTTTCCCTAGTGGAGGAGGGGTCTCAGGGTCATGACTAAACTTCAGAAAAGCTTTGTAAGTCTGTCCTTGGGTGCTGTTTCATCCTTTGTTGAAAAACATCCTGAGACCCTACCTGTGCAAACAATTGCTTTGTTTTAAGCTTTCTCTTTGCAATGATGGCGCTTCTCCTGGGAGCCATCAGCAACCAAACACAAAGCTGCATCACTGTGGGTGCAAGGGCTAGGGCACCCGGCATGTATCTGCTGTGAAGACTGGATCTAGAAAGTAGTCTCAAAAGATGGGCTTAAGCCTGCTGAGAGGAAAGCACACCAGTGTATGCTGCTGTGAGATGAAGAAGCTAGCAGAAATCTCTGCAAATGATGATCAGAAGTTCAGAACCTTCAGCAGTAGCCCTTCTTGGGTGATGCCTTCACTGTGGGCCAGCAGGGTGAGAACATGCAGGCCTTTTATAGAACTGGTCTATATTGCCAGTCAGCTTAGCAGCACCACTTTGCAAAGATGGGTCTGGTCTCTTCTCCTCTGTACCTTCTGCCTTTCCACCCCACATGGCGAGAGCAACCCCCGCTCATGGGTGGTGGCAGATTCCTCAAAGGAATGAGGAGTGAGGCTGGTAGCACTGGTGACTACTTATTATGTCAGCAGCATTTTGCAGTACATATTACCAGGAAGTCGATGCTGCAAGGGAGGGAGCAGCGTGAGAAAACCAACACGGTCACAACCAGCTTCACTGGGGAGAGATCATAATCATACAACAGCTTGGGTTGCCGTAAAGAGTATCGAATTCCAAGCCTCCTGCTATGGGAAGGGACAATTTCCACTAGGTCAGATTCCTCAGAGCCCCATGCAACCTGGCCTTGAACACCTCCAGGGATGGGGCATCCACAACTTCTCTGGGCAACGCGTGTCAGTGCCTCACCACCCTCACAGAAAGGATTTTTTTCCCAATATCTAATCTGAACCTACCCTCTTTGAGTTTAAAGTCGTTCCTCCTTGTCTTACCAATACACTCCCTAATAAAGTGTCTCTCTCCTGCTTTCTTGTAGGCCCACTTTTGGTACTGGAGGGCTGCAACAAGGTCTCCCTGGAGCCTTCTCTTCTCCAGGCTGAACACCACCAACTCCCTCCGCTTGTTGTCTTCATAGGCACATAGGTTTCCTAAACACGTGTAGCAGCACATTTAGGAAGGGTGGTGTGGTTGTGTGCCGAACATGTCTCCCCCCAGAAGCAAGCACTGGGCTGGAACTGACACCAGAAACAAAGCCCCCTTGCACCTTTCCTGTCCTTCCGTTTTTCATTTTAAGAAAGCAGGCCCCAATGAAAACACAAGCTCTGGGACAAATCAGGTATTTTATTCTTCCCCTTCCCTTTCCCCTTTCACACCCCCGAGAAAAGGCATTTCCCAGACAAGGGATGAAATGGTCACCTTTATCAGAGGGCAGTCTCTTCCACGGGCCTTCTCAGAAATTTCTGAGAGAGGAACTCATGCACGCACACACACAATGTTTTTACAGTTTCTGCACTGCTACAGCTTGTCTCCTTTGTGGACACACTTGTGTGATCTAAGGTCAGAACAGCTCTCGAAGGCCTTTGCACAGTCAGGACACTTGTAGGGTCTCTCTCCTGAGTGGATCCGTTTGTGCAATTTGAGTCTATATCTCGACTGGAAGCCCTTCCCACACTCAGGGCACTTGTAGGGCATCTCTCCTGTGTGGATCCATTTGTGCGCATTGAGTCTATAATTCGAAGGGAAGCTCTTCCCACACTCAGGACACTTGTAGTGTCTCTCTCCTGTGTGGATCCGTTTGTGCAAGTTGAGTCCATGATTCGACTTGAAGGTCTTCTCACAATCAGGGCACTTGTAGGGTCTCTCTCCTGCGTGGATCCGTTTATGCAGATTGAATAAAAAACTCCTTATGAAGCCCTTCCCACACTCAGGACACTTGTAGGGTCTCTCTTCTTTATGGGTCCATTTGTGCAAATTGAGTACAGAAATCTTTATGAAGCCCTTCCCACACTCAGGGCACTTGTAGGGCATCTCTCCTGTGTGGATCCATTTGTGCGCATTGAGTCTATAACTCGAAGGGAAGCTCTTCCCACACTCAGGACACTTGTAGGGCATCTCTCCTGTGTGCATCCATTTGTGCGCATTCAGTCTATAACTCGAACGGAAGCTCTTCCCACACTCAGGACACTTGTAGTGTCTCTCTCCTGTGTGGATCCGTTTGTGCAAGTTGAGTCTATGATTCGACTGGAAGGTCTTCTCACAATCAGGGCACTTGTACGGTCTCTCTCCTGCGTGGATCCGTTTATGCAGATTGAATAAAAAACTCCTTATGAAGCCTTTCCCACACTCAGGGCATTTGTAGGGCTTCTCTCCGGTGTGAAAGCCCTGGTGGGAGATGAGATCTGCTCTTCTTCTGTAGCTCTTCTCACACTGTGAGCACTTGTGACGTCTCTCTCCTGTGTGAAAATACTTATGGGAGGTGAGTGCAGAGTTGCTTCTGAAGCTCTTCTCACACTCCAAGCACTTGTAGGGTCTCTCTCCTGTGTGAATCCGCTGGTGTATAACAAGACTGGAACTTGTTAGGTAGCTCTTCCCACACTCAGTGCACTTGTAGGGTTTGTCTCCTGTGTGGATGCGTTGATGCATAAGAAGATAGGAATGACTTTTAAAGATTCCTCCACACTCGTCACATTGGTTCTCCAATTTCTTCTGGCAGCCTTGCTTCATTGTCAGTTCTTTAGCCTTCTTTTGACCTTTGCTGCCATCTAGGGGCTTCCGAGCTCCATTTCCTCGATGGGTTTTCAGTGGCTTCTTGAGATGCTTTCCATGCTCCAGGCCCTTTTGCATGCGCCTTCTGGTTTTTCCCACAGAGACAGCATTCAGCTGCCTTTGGGCCACGCCACCTTTCTGAAGAGGCTCCACTGCTTTTGTGATCCTGTCACCTGCTGGATGACAAGAGGAAATCCACAACCAGCCCATAGTGCCCACAATATTGCCCAGACAGAGCTCTCTGATCCTCTGATCTTGGAATTTGCCAACCCCAATCTCCTCCCTTCCTCCACCACCTCACCTGGGCTGAGGTCTCCTGTCACATCCTCCACGCCATGCAGATCTGGGATCCAGGGATCTTCCCCTTCTTCAAGCTGGGAGATCACCACGGGTTTGGGGGATGGAACGAGTCCTTAAATGACATAAACAGAGGAGATGAGAGCATTTGGAGGGCTACTAAGATGATCAGAGGGCTGGAAAACCTTCCTATGCATAAAGCTTGAGGAAATTGAGCTTGTTTAGCTTGGAGAGGAGAAGGCTCCAGGGAGACCTCACTGCGGCCTTCCAGTGTTTGAAGGGAGCGTATCAACAGGAGGGGGAACGCCTGCTTACATGTGTTGGTAGTGATATGACAAGGGGGGATGGTTTTAAACTAAGAGGGGAGATTTAGGTTGGAAATGAGGAGAAAGTTTTTCACTCAGAGGGTGGTGAGGCACTGGAACAGTTTGCCCAGGGAGGTTGTGGATGCCCCAGCCCAGGAGGCATTCAAGGCCAGGCTTGATGCAACTCTGGGCAGCCTCCTCTACTGGTTGGCAACCTTGCCCAGAGCAGGGGGGTTGAAACTCGAAGATCTTTAAGGTCCTTTTCAATCCAGGCCGTTCTATGACTCTATGATTTCCATGGTTTTGACACAGCTGCTAAGCGTCCACGTGTACTATGTAATCACTCCCTTCCTGTAAAGCCACTTTTAAGGCCCAGTATCATTCAGGTCAGCAACATAGACTAGCTTTGTTTGAAGACAGCAAGGCTGTCTCTGAAAATACTGCAGGGACTTATTTATTTGCCTTACCTTTTACCTACTTATTCAATGCAGTTGACTTCAAGAAGGTTTAGGGGAAAACTGAGGAAGGCAATGCTGAGAAGGAAGATTTACATGCCACCACCAAGAAAAGCTCTTTTGGACGCATGTCTATATAACTATAATATCTACATATATATACATGTATATGTATGTATAGCTATATAAAATTATATTATTAAATATTCTAATATACAGTATTATTTTTCATATTATATTATGACTGTATCATTATATCATAATATATATATGTTACAGTGGATAACACACTACTGTCTTCTTAACTCATCCTTATCTTTTCTTCTGTGTGGTTTTAGGTTGCTGGGTTTTTTATTTTTTTTTTAAATTTTTTTTCCTTCTGTATGCAGTAAATAATTGCATTGTGTTTATTACATGTCTTGCTCACAGAGGCTTCTTCTACACCACGAAAGCTCCCCTACTGAGGAGAAAAGGAAGCAAAGCCCTCACTCACCCAGCGAAGTTATGGACTCATACGTCTCCAGCATCACGTCCCGGTAGAGCACTCGCTGTGCAGGATGCAGCAGCTCCCACTCCTCCCTGCTGAAATACACCGCCACCTCCACGAAGGTCACGGGTTCCTGCAAGCAAAGAGGCTCCATGTAGAAGCAGCCTGTTGATGACAGAAGCTCCAGTCCCAGTGGCTTCTCTGTGCCTAGCACACAAATGCTGGCTGACGGCACCTCATCTTCCCCCTGCATTCACATCCCTTCCCCCTTGGCCTCTCCTGGCTGCTTCTCCAAGCCCCTACCTCAGCTGGATGTGCCGTGGCCATTTCCTGCCCTCCTGTAGGCTGGGACAATCACAGCTGAAAGGTAGATGTCAAACTGGAACCTGCTGGGACAAGAAAAATGGCAGGGTAGGTTTGGGGGAATGCAGCAGTCCCTGTCCCTGTCCCTCCCCAGCGCCAGCCCAGCTGCAGGCCATTGATTGGGGGTAAAAGCCAGCTGGGACACAGGTTTAAGAAAGGAAAAAGCTGCTGCACATCAGCAATCGTCAGAGAGGAGTGAGAAAATGAGATGAAAACAACCCTGCAGACACTAAGGTCAGTGACAAAGGAGGAAGGAGGTCCTCCAGGCACCAGGACAGAATTTCCCCTGAAGCCTGTGGCCAGGACCACGGGGAAGCAGGCTGTCCTGCTGCAGCCCCCGGTGTGGCAGAGTGGATCAGATCTCTAAACTGCAGCCCACTGAGGAGCTCATGTTGGGGCAGGTGGATATGGCCTAAAAGGGGGTGCAACCCACAGAGAGCTGCCCTTTGCCCCGTCTCGTTTTGAGCTCTTTGCCCAGCTCCAACCCCGTCCTGTGCCCCCTCAGATACGTCAGCAACAGAGTCTAAGGCACGGCTCAGGAAACAACACTGCAGATCCAGAGCCTTCCTGCTGAGGACTTGGATACTCTGTCACAGAGCCCAGCTCATTTCTTGGCTGCAGCCAAGAGAGGAGCAGTGAGCAACAAGCTGCATGCTTTGCGTCCTGACAGCTATCTTCCACCCTTGAACAGCAACATGGGTCAGATCCTGCTTTTCCTTTCCCCTTTTGCATGACCTCCCAAGTCTGGTGCTGAGCTTTAGATGCTCAGGCCCTGTCTCAAAGGGGGGAATCATGTGGAAAAGGAAAAATCCTGCCTCTTGTCTGCATAAACAATGGAGAGTACCTACCTTGTTATAAATGAAGTCTCAACTCAATCTGAATTTAGTAATATTCAGAAAATAATATTTACAAAAGGTATAAAAGGTATAAAAGGCAAGTAAACAGCGCTGGGTGTGCGGAGAGTCTACGCTCCACCAACATGCACACACCAACATCAAACATTCTAAATATATAGAACATCGCTTTTACATACTAAACCCGAGTATGCCTATACATACGTACAATCAGGAAAGGTAACAAACAATCCTTGAAGTTCCGTGACTTAACAGTCTCCATTTTCCATTCCTTTTGAACAATAGATCTTGCTTTACGTTGTCAAGCAACTTGGTCTTTGGGCCTTATGTCTCCCGTTCTTCCCAGATCGAAGAAAAACATACCCATCTCCTTTTCAAGCCAATGAGGCCTGGGTCAAAAGGCACGTTCAGGTCAACAGGGGGCGGAACAGCAAAAGCCTTCCATGGCTGTAGCGGCAGAAGGACCGATGCCCTAGCAGTCGGATCAGTAAACGAGCCCACAGCTCCCTCACTATCTGGCAAACCACACGTTTCTGACTGTGGCCCCACATGGCTCTTTAAGGCCTCAGAGATTGCTCGCCAGGTGCCCAGCAATCCCACTGCAACCTTGTCATTTGTAGTTGCAGAGTCCCACACCTTGACCTCAATTTGGTCCCATGTTTCAGGATCATAAACTGTCTGATTGTTAAGTAGAAGAATAAGCTGTAAGGTTACCAGGACTTTGTTCCTAAGGACATATGATTCCCCATAATGCGCAGCTGCTTACCAGCGAGGGGCAGTTGTGTGCACAGGTCTGCTTCTCTCAGCTTGAGCTTCTTCCCAGCTCCGGTGCGCCTATTTCCAGCAACTTTCAGTTCGAGATTTTCTGAGAGGTTTGCTGAGTTTGGCCGAACCTATCTTAATGGGGCAATCAATGTGCCTGTTCCCGTACTGGTCTCCGTTCCGCTAGCCTGTTCCTGTTCATTCCTTCTTTCTGCTTCTTTATTGATGACATAACTTCATCACATCGTGTTGCCTTTTTCATCTTGAGGACAGGCTTCCCTCTTATACCCTTCTCTCCACAGCAGTTCTTTTCAAAACAACTTTTCATTGGTCAAACAACTTTGCATATAACAACAGGAAACACTCAGAAACTTCCATGCCTTAATGGCTGGAGAACAAAAGACCAGCTGGAGAACAAGAAACCTGAGACTGCATGGAGTCTCCTGAATCACCCTTCTTTGTTCCCGCTAAACTCTTTTATATTCCCGATGGCCTCATCGTTAAGAGTCTAATGTTATCTCAAACACGGGGCTGTCCGACCTCCATGGGCACACTCCCACATCTCCCCCTTCTTTATGAATATCAACCATTTTCTCGACAGGAATTACCACTCCATTTATAACATACCTCGAGTCCACAGTAGGCTGCTCCCACCCTCCTTGTAGGCAGCCTGGCTCCTCTGAGTCGTGTAGGCTGGAGGACGCCAAGTATCCTGAGCCTGGACGCAGCTGCAGGATGGCCGTGGTTCACCTCCTGCAACCAAGACACTGCCTGGGTGGCTTCCAGCCAGGCTCTCACTTGCCTTACAGGGTGCACCTCTGAGGTCTGCTGGTGGGCAGGGAGCTGTGAGCTGCACCAAAGGCTTTTCCCCCCACTGAGCACCCTGGCAGAGCCCAGACTCTCAGGCTCTTCCTCTGTAGGGGCATTTCCATGCCCTGGGGCTCTGTTCAGGGCCAGCCCAAGGTACTTAACCCCTCATCAGCTTTGTAGGAGGAGCTCTGGGCTGCAGCTCAGCCTTGGCCATAGCTCCTCCTGATGTGCAGCATGTCTTCCTGGCCCCAAACCAGAATGTGTTGTGAAGCCGCAGCACAGAAAATCAGAGGTTGGTTAGGGCTTGACCTCGGCCTTCTCTGTTGGCTCCCCCAGAGCATTCCACTGTGTGAGGAAAGGGTTCAGCGCTCCGCCCTGCTCAGCCTTCCCTGCTCTGCAAGGAAAGAGTTAACTCTCCTAGCAGCAGGCCACTGATGGCTTTGTCTCTGCCCAGAGCTGCAAGCAAAGGCCTGAGCACTTAGCTGGGATGTAGTAGGGGCAGCAACGCACTAGGTAACACGAGGCCCCCAAGTCCTGTTCTGAGATAACTTCAGCCGTGGAGAAGAGTAAGATCTCAGGGCACATCAACATATGACGGCGGGCAACCCAAGGCCCTGCTGCTGTCCTGCTGTGCATGGCAATGAGGGAAGGCATTGCCAGGGTCAGGATGGGTTTAATGGTGTGACTGGATGTGTTTGCACCACCCTGCGTTGCAAGCTCTATACATGCTGCTGCTAATTGCTCTCTTCCTGTCCTTTCCCTAGCGGAGGAGGTGTCTCAGGGTCATGACTAAACTTCAGAAAAGCTTTGTAAGTCTGTCCTTGGGTGCTGTTTCATCCTTTGTCGAAAAACATCCTGAGACCCTACCTGTGCAAACAATTGCTTTGTTTTAAGTTTTCTTATTGCAATGATGGCGCTTCTCCTGGGAGCCATCAGCAACCAAACACAAAGCTGCATCACTGTGGGTACAAGGGCTAGGGCACCCGGCATGTATCTGCTGTGAAGACTGGATCTAGAAAGTAGTCTCAAAAGATGGGCTTAAGCCTGCTGAGAGGAAAGCACACCAGTGTATGCTGCTGTGAGATGTAGAAGCTAGCAGAAATCTCTGCAAATGATGATCAGAAGTTCAGAACCTTCAGCAGTAGCCCTTCTTGGGTGATGCCTTCACTGTGGGCCAGCAGGGTGAGAACATGCAGGCCTTTTATAGAACTGGTCTATATTGCCAGTCAGCTTAGCAGCACCACTTTGCAAAGATGGGTCTGGTCTCTTCTCCTCTGTACCTTCTGCCTTTCCACCCCACATGGCGAGAGCAACCCCCGCTCATGGGTGGTGGCAGATTCCTCAAAGGAATGAGGAGTGAGGCTGGTAGCACTGGTGACTACTTATTATGTCAGCAGCATTTTGCAGTACATATTACCAGGAAGTCGATGCTGCAAGGGAGGGAGCAGCGTGAGAAAACCAACACGGTCACAACCAGCTTCACTGGGGAGAGATCATAATCATACAACAGCTTGGGTTGCTGTAAAGAGTATCGAATTCCAAGCCTCCTGCTATGGGAAGGGACAATTTCCACTAGGTCAGATTCCTCAGAGCCCCATGCAACCTGGCCTTGAACACCTCCAGGGATAGGGCATCCACAACTTCTCTGGGCAACGCGTGTCAGTGCCTCACCACCCTCACAGAAAGGATTTTTTTCCCAATATCTAATCTGAACCTACCCTCTTTGAGTTTAAAGTCGTTCCTCCTTGTCTTACCAATACACTCCCTAATAAAGTGTCTCTCTCCTGCTTTCTTGTAGGCCCACTTTTGGTACTGGAGGGCTGCAACAAGGTCTCCCTGGAGCCTTCTCTTCTCCAGGCTGAACACCACCAACTCCCTCCGCTTGTTGTCTTCATAGGCACATAGGTTTCCTAAACACGTGTAGCAGCACATTTAGGAAGGGTGGTGTGGTTGTGTGCCGAACATGTCTCCCCCCAGAAGCAAGCACTGGGCTGGAACTGACACCAGAAACAAAGCCCCCTTGCACCTTTCCTGTCCTTCCGTTTTTCATTTTAAGAAAGCAGGCCCCAATGAAAACACAAGCTCTGGGACAAATCAGGTATTTTATTCTTCCCCTTCCCTTTCCCCTTTCACACCCCCGAGAAAAGGCATTTCCCAGACAAGGGATGAAATGGTCACCTTTATCAGAGGGCAGTCTCTTCCACGGGCCTTCTCAGAAATTTCTGAGAGAGGAACTCATGCACGCACACACACAATGTTTTTACAGTTTCTGCACTGCTACAGCTTGTCTCCTTTGTGGACACACTTGTGTGATCTAAGGTCAGAACAGCTCTCGAAGGCCTTTGCACAGTCAGGACACTTGTAGGGTCTCTCTCCTGTGTGGATCCGTTTGTGCAATTTGAGTCTATATCTCGACTGGAAGCCCTTCCCACACTCAGGGCACTTGTAGGGCATCTCTCCTGTGTGGATCCATTTGTGCGCATTGAGTCTATAACTCGAAGGGAAGCTCTTCCCACACTCAGGGCACTTGTAGGGTCTCTCTCCTGCGTGGATCCGTTTATGCAGATTGAATGAAAAACTCCTTATGAAGCCCTTCCCACACTCAGGACACTTGTAGGGTCTCTCTTCTTTATGGATCCATTTGTGCAAATTGAGTACAGAAATCTTTATGAAGCCCTTCCCACACTCAGGGCACTTGTAGGGTTTCTCTCCTTTGTGAACATATTGATGGTAGATGAGTGAAGAGCTGTTGCTGAAGCTCAGCTCACACTCCAAGCACTTGTAGGGTCTCTCTCCTGTGTGAATCCGCTGGTGTATAGTAAGAGTGGATCTTTTTATGTAGCTCTTCCCACACTCAGCGCACTTGTAGGGTTTGTCTCCTGTGTGGATGTGTTGATGCATAAGAAGATAGGAATGACTTTTAAAGATTCTTCCACACTCATCACATTGGTTCTCCAATTTCTTCTGGCAGCCTTGCTTCATTGTCAGTTCTTTAGCCTTCTTTTGACCTTTGCTGCCATCTAGGGGCTTCCGAGCTCCATTTCCTGGATGGGTTTTCAGTGGCTTCTTGAGATGCTTTCCATGCTCCAGGCCCTTTTGCACGCGCCTTCTGGTTTTTCCCACAGAGACAGCATTCAGCTGCCTTTGGGCCACGCCACCTTTCTGAAGAGGCTCCGCTGCTTTTGTGATCCTGTCACCTGCTGGATGACAGAGGAAATCCACAACCAGCCCATAGTGCCCACAATATTGCCCAGACAGAGCTCTCTGATCCTCTGATTTTGCCTTCTGCCAACCCCAATCTCCTCCCTTCCTCCACCACCTCACCTGGGCTGAGGTCTCCTGTCACATCCTCCACGCCATGCAGATCTGGGATCCAGGGATCTTCCCCTTCTTCAAGCTGGGAGATCACCACGGGTTTGGGGGATGGAACGAGTTCCTTAAATGACATAAACAGAGGAGATGAGAGCATTTGGAGGGCTACTAAGATGATCAGAGGGCTGGAAAACCTTCCTATGCATAAAGCTTGAGGAAATTGAGCTTGTTTAGCTTGGAGAGGAGAAGGCTCCAGGGAGACCTCACTGCGGCCTTCCAGTGTTTGAAGGGAGCGTATCAACAGGAGGGAGAACGCCTGCTTACATGTGTTGGTAGTGATAGGACAAGGGGGGATGGTTTTAAACTAAGAGGGGAGATTTAGGTTGGAAATGAGGAGAAAGTTTTTCACTCAGAGGGTGGTGAGGCACTGGAACAGTTTGCCCAGGGAGGTTGTGGATGCCCCAGCTCTGGAGGCATTCAAGGCCAGGCTTGATGCAACTCTGGGCAGCCTCCTCTACTGGTTGGCAACCTTGCCCAGAGCAGGGGGGTTGAAACTCAAAGATCTTTAAGGTCCTTTTCAATCCAGGCTGTTCTATGATTCTATGATTTCCATGGTTTTGACACAGCTGCTAAGTGTCCACGTGTACTATGTAATCACTCCCTTCCTGTAAAGCCACTTTTAAGGCCCAGTATCATTCAGGTCAGCAACATAGACTAGCTTTGTTTGAAGACAGCAAGGCTCTTCTATCTCTGAAAATACTGCAGGGGCTTATTTATTTGCCTTACCTTTTACCTACTTATTCAATGCAGTTGACTTCAAGAACGTTTAGGGGAAAACTGAGGAAGGCAATGCTGAGAAGGAAGATTTACATGCCACCACCAAGAAAAGCTCTTTTGGACGCATGTCTATATAACTATAATATCTACATATATATACATGTATATGTATGTATAGCTATATAAAATTATATTATTAAATATTCTAATATACAGTATTATTTTTCATATTATATTATGATTGTATCATTATATCATAATATATATTATGTTACAGTGCATAACACACTACTGTCTTCTTAACTCATCCTTATCTTTTTTTCTGTGTGGTTTTAGGTTGCTGGGTTTTTTATTTTTTTTTAATTTTTTTTCCTTCTGTATGCAGTAAATAATTGCACTGTGTTTATTATATGTCTTGCTCACAGAGGCTTCTTCTACACCACGAAAGCTCCCCTACTAAGGAGAAAAGGAAGCAAAGCCCTCACTCACCCAGTGAAGTTATGGACTCATACGTCTCCAGCATCACGTCCCGGTAGAGCACTCGCTGTGCAGGATGCAGCAGCTCCCACTCCTCCCTGCTGAAATACACCGCCACCTCCACGAAGGTCACGGGTTCCTGCAAGCAAAGAGGCTCCATGTAGAAGCAGCCTGTTGATGACAGAAGCTCCAGTCCCAGTGGCTTCCCTTGCCCAGCACACAAATGCTGGCTGACGGCACCTCATCTTCCCCCTGCATTCACATCCCTTCCCCCTTGGCCTCTCCTGGCTGCTTCTCCAAGCCCCTACCTCAGCTGGATGTGCTGTGGCCATTTCCTGCCCTCCTGCAGGCTGGGACAATCACAGCTGAAAGGTAGATGTCAAACTGGAACCTGCTGGGACAAGAAAAATGGCAGGGTAGGTTTGGGGGAATGCAGCAGTCCCTGTCCCTGTCCCTCCCCAGCGCCAGCCCAGCTGCAGGCCATTGATTGGGGGTAAAAGCCAGCTGGGACACAGGTTTAAGAAAGGAAAAAGCTGCTGCACATCAGCAATAGTCAGAGAGGAGTGAGAAAATGAGATGAAAACAACCCTGCAGACACTAAGGTCAGTGACAAAGGAGGAAGGAGCTCCTCCAGGCACCAGGACAGAATTTCCCCTGAAGCCTGTGGCCAGGACCATGGGGAAGCAGGCTGTCCTGCTGCAGCCCCCGGTGTGGCAGAGTGGATCAGATCTCTAAACTGCAGCCCACTGAGGAGCTCATGTTGGGGCAGGTGGATATGGCCTAAAAGGGGGTGCAACCCACAGAGAGCTGCCCTTTGCCCCGTCTCGTTTTGAGCTCTTTGCCCAGCTCCAACCCCGTCCTGTGCCCCCTCAGAAACCTCAGCAACAGAGTCTAAGGCACGGCTCAGGAAACAACACTGCAGATCCAGAGCCTTCCTGCTGAGGACTTGCATCCTCTTTCACAGAGCCCAGCTCATTTCTTGGCTGCAGCCAAGAGAGGAGCAGTGAGCAACAAGCTGCATGCTTTGCGTCCTGACAGCTATCTCCCACCCTTGAACAGCAACATGGGTCAGATCCTGCTTTTCCTTTCCCCTTTTGCATGACCTCCCAAGTCTGGTGCTGAGCTTTAGATGCTCAGGCCCTGTCTCAAAGGGGGGAATCATGTGGAAAAGGAAAAATCCTGCCTCTTGTCTGCATAAACAATGGAGAGTACCTACCTTGTTATAAATGAAGTCTCAACTCAATCTGAATTTAGTAATATTCAGAAAATAATATTTACAAAAGGTATAAAAGGTATAAAAGGCAAGTAAACAGCGCTGGGTGTGCGGGGAGTCTACGCTCCACCAACATGCACACACCAACATCAAACATTCTAAATATATAGAACATCCCTTTTACATACTAAACCCGAGTATGCCTATACATACGTACAATCAGGAAAGGTAACAAACAATCCTTGAAGTTCAGTGACTTAACAGTCTCCATTTTCCATTCCTTTTGAACAACAGATCTTGCTTTAAGTTGTCAAGCAACTTGGTCTTTGGGCCTTATGTCTCCCGTTCTTCCCAGATCGAAGAAAAACATACCCATCTCCTTTTCAAGCCAATGAGGCCTGGGTCAAAAGGCACGTTCAGGTCAACAGGGGGCGGAACAGCAAAAGCCTTCCATGGCTGTAGCGGCAGAAGGACCGATGCCCTAGCAGTCGGATCAGTAAACGAGCCCACAGCTCCCTCACTATCTGGCAAACCACACGTTTCTGACTGTGGCCCCACATGGCTCTTTAAGGCCTCAGAGATTGCTCGCCAGGTGCCCAGCAATCCCACTGCAACCTTGTCATTTGTAGTTGCAGAGTCCCACACCTTGACTTCAATTTGGTCCCATGTTTCAGGATCATAAACTGATTGTTAAGTAGAAGAATAAGCTGTAAGGTTACCAGGACTTTGTTCCTAAGGACATATGATTCCCCATAATGTGCAGCTGCTTACCAGCGAGGGGCAGTTGTGTGCACAGGTCTGCTTCTCTCAGCTTGAGCTTCTTCCCAGCTCCGGTGCGCCTATTTCCAGCAACTTTCAGTTCGAGATTCTCTGAGAGGTTTGCTGAGTTTGGCCGAACCTATCTTAATGGGGCAATCAATGTGCCTGTTCCCGTACTGGTTCTTAATGTCTTCTGACCACGGTTCGCCTCCTGCAACCAAGACACTGCCTGGGTGGCTTCCAGCCAGGCTCTCACTTGCCTTACAGGGTGCACCTCTGAGGTCTGCTGGTGGGCAGGGAGCTGTGAGCTGCACCTAAGGCTTTTCCCCACACTGAGCACCCTGGCAGAGCCCAGACTCTCAGGCTCCTCCTCTGTGGGGGCATTTCCATGCCCTGGGGCTCTGTTCAGGCCCAGCCCAAGGTCCTTAACCCCTCATCAGCTTTGTAGGAGGAGCTCTGGGCTGCAGCTCAGCCTTGGCCATAGCTCCTCCTGATGTGCAGCATGTCTTCCTGGCCCCAAACCAGAATGTGTTGTGAAGCTGCAGCACAGAAAATCAGAGGTTGGTTAGGGCTTGACCTCGGCCTTCTCTGTTGGCTCCCCCAGAGCATGCCACTGTGTGAGGAAAGGGTTCAGCGCTCCGCCCTGCTCAGCCTTCCCTGCTCTGCAAGGAAAGAGTTAACTCTCCTAGCAGCAGGTCACTGATGGCTTTGTCTCTGCCCAGAGCTGCAAGCAAAGGCCTGAGCACTTAGCTGGGATGTAGTAGGGGCAACAACCCACTAGGTGACATGAGCCCCCGAGTCCTGTTCTGAGATAACTTCAGCCCTGGAGAAGAGCAGGGTCCCGAGATCCCCCAAGGTTAAAAAAGCTGTTTGCTGCAAGAGTGGAAAGAGAAAACTAAGCATGGTGAGAGATTTTCTTTTGTCAGCAAGGAAAAAGCATCTGAAGCCTATGGGTGTAATACCCTTATCTCGGTGGTGCCATGGATGCCTTCTCCTTTGGAAGCTCTCCCTTTGTCTGGGAGAGCTTCCAAAGCTTCCAATAGTCAGTTTTATCAGAGGGTAGTCTCTTCCACAGGCCTTCTCAGAAATTACTGAGAGAGGAACTCATGCACACACACACACACAATGTTTTTGTAGTTTCCTCAGGAAATGTGTTTTAAAAGCTGGTTGCTGCAAGAGTGGAAAGAGAAAACTAAGCATGGTGAGAGATTTTCTTTTGTCAGCAAGGAAAGAGCATCCGAAGCCTATGGGTGTAAGACCCTTATCTGGGTGGTGCCATGGATGCCTTCTCCTTTGGAAGCTCTCCCTTTGTCATGAGAAGCCTCTGGGGACTCCTCCGTTCTCAAGGTCTCTCCCAGTGTGCAAGGTCTGAAAAAATCTCTTCCTGCAGGCAAGACACTTGTAGGGTCTTTCTCCCACTTGGATTCGCTGATATTTAATGAGTTCATGCTGTGGCTGAAGCTCTTCCTGCACTTGGGGCATTTGTAGCCCTTCTCCCCAGCATTCAGTCTGTCATGGGTGAGGACCTCCTAGCTCTGGATGTACCTCTTCCTGAAATCAAGGCGCTCTCGCCTCTGGGGGATTGTTGTTATCTTCTAGGCAATGAGCTCCAGCTGAAGTTCTTCCCGTAATCCCTGCAGACATGCTTTCTTTCTTTCTTTCTGTAGTGGTTTAACCCGGCCGGTCAGCAGCTAAACACCACACAGCCATTCGCTCACCCTCCCCACTCCCTCTCTGGGATGGGGGAGAGAAAAGGGAAAGTAAAACCCCTGAGTTGAGATAAAGACAGTTTATTAAGACAGGAAGATAATAACAACAATGATGATAATAGTACTACTAATAATAATGTGTACAAACAAGTGATGCACAATGCAATTGCTCACCACCCGCTGACTGATGCCCAGCCTAACCCCAAGCAGTCCGGCCCCTCTCCCCCAGCTAGCCACCCCTATATATTGTTTAGCACGACTTCAGACAGTATGGAATACCTCTTTGGCTAGTTTGGGTCACCTGTCCTGGGTCTGTCCCCTCCCAACTCTTGCTGCACCCCCAGCCTGCCCATTGGCAGGACAGAGCAAGAAGCTGAGACATCTTTGGTTTGGTGTAAGAACTGCTCTGCAACAATTAAAAAATCAGGGTGTTATCAGCACTCTTCTCATCCTAAGCCAAAACATAGCATTCTACCAGCTACTAGGAAGAAAATTAACTCTGGCCTAACTAAAACTAGGACATCTATCCACCCCTTATTCTATTCTATTTATGTCATGCTCAGGTTCCACTCTTTCCCATACATTCTAATTAATCACCATTTTCACCTAGGGTGTATAGTAGTCATGATAGTGATGACATACAGTATTATATAGTAATTAACATGATACAACTCTACTCATGGATTATTCTTACACAGTATTAAATCCCCTTGAGGTACACACCGGGTCCTCTGAGTCAATGCCAAGTGCCCTGAGGCTGGATGCAGCTGCAGGATGACCGCGGTGCACCTCCTGCAACCAAGACACTGCCTGGGTGGCTTCCAGCCAGGCTCTCACTTGCCTTACAGGGTGCACCTCTGAGGTCTGCTGGTGGGCAGGGAGCTGTGAGCTGCACCAAAGGCTTTTCCCCCCACTGAGCACCCTGGCAAAGCCCAGACTCTCAGGCTCTTCCTCTGTAGGGGCATTTCCATGCCCTGGGGCTCTGTTCAGGCCCAGCCCAAGGTCCTTAACCCCTCATCAGCTTTGTAGGAGGAGCTCTGGGCTGCAGCTCAGCCTTGGCCATAGCTCCTCCTGATGTGCAGCATGTCTTCCTGGCCCCAAACCAGAATGTGTTGTGAAGCTGCAGCACAGAAAATCAGAGGTTGGTTAGGGCTTGACCTCGGCCTTCTCTGTTGGCTCCCCCAGAGCATGCCACTGTGTGAGGAAAGGGTTCAGCGCTCCGCCCTGCTCAGCCTTCCCTGCTCTGCAAGGAAAGAGTTAACTCTCCTAGCAGCAGGCCACTGATATGCTCAGGCCTTTGCTTGCAGCTCTGGGCAGAGACAAAGGAAAGGCCCCCACAGAGGAGGAGCCTGAGTGTCTGGGCCCTGCCAGGGTGCTCAGTGGGGGGAAAAGCCTTTGGTGCAGCTCACAGCTCCCTGCCCACCAGCAGGCCTCAGAGGGGCACCCTGTAAGGCAAGTAGAGACCTGGTTGCCTGCAACGAGGGTGGGAGCAGCCTACTGTGGACTCGAGGTAGGTACTCTTCATTGCTTATGCAGACAAGAGGCAGAATTTTCCTTTTTCACATGATTCCCCCCTTTGAGACAGGGCCTGAGCATCTAAAGCTCAGCACCAGACTTGGGAGGTCATGCAAAAGGGGAAAGGAAAAGCAGGATCTGACCCATGTTGCTGTTCAAGGGTGGGAGATAGCTGTCAGGACGCAAAGCATGCAGCTTGTTGCTCATTGCTCCTCTCTTGGCTGCAGCCAAGAAATGAGCTGGGCTCTGTGAAAGAGGATGCAAGTCCACAGCAGGAAGGCTCTGGATCTACAGTGTTGTTTCCTGAGCCGTGCCTTAGACTCTGTTGCTGAGGTTTCTGAGGGGGCACAGGACGGGATTGGAGCTGGGAAAATCAAGAAGTGAGCAGAGACGATCAGCATGCTTTGCTGACCTGTTGAAGCTCTGTAATAATATATGTGGGACTACATTTCTAAGATGCGCACACACCTGACATCAAATAACCATTGTCCATACCTCTGCGTGTATCAATTCCTGCATGCTACAAAAATTTGCCTGCCTCCTGTTGTGTTTGTTCTGCCAGCACTTGGTTTCCTTGCTTGCTTGTTCTGGGGCTTGTGCTACCTCCTTACCTACAGGACTTGCCTTTCTTTGTTCTGCAAATGCTTCCTAAG